>NC_054374.1:131280075-131649450 GCF_017654675.1 Xenopus laevis | reverse complement strand
TGTAATCGTCTCTCTAGGAGAGAAAGGTAGATAGGGTAAAGAGAAAGAGCAGCTGAAGCTCCAACAAGGATTTGTAGCAGGGAGTAGCTTCCCAGAGGCTCTGTGTGTTGCCTCCAGTCAGGGACCTCAGTGAAGAGGGTGTAAGGTTAGCTGTCAGCTTCCTGAACAGTACACTGGATGGGAATGGCGTACTGAATACTGCAATTGCCTATTACCTGATGTGATTGTGTGTCATGTTCCTCATCTGTGTACGTGATTAAACCTGGGGATATTGTCATTCGGACTAATAAACAGTTTCTTGTTTCCATCATGAGAACCTCCTGGCGCCCTATCATTTTGTATGTTTTGTATGCACAGTAGCCTGAGTGTTGTAGTTGCACTACACCTTAGAGGGAATGCTTCCACTTAGCAAAAGGCCCTGATCCTGAAGTGTGAGTCCAAATGTAACCATGCTCTGCTCAGTAGCTGGAAAGTGAAGTGTGGATAGCCCAGATTGGCGTTACAAGGGTAAGGCATGTTTTGGTAGCATTATGCACAAAATGTCTCAATGTCCTTAATATATTGATAATGGGTTGAGCGCAGAGGACCTCTTGTATTTGTTTATATGTATTTTGAGGCTCACTAAAACCACCACCTAATGGTTTTAAAAATTAGTGGTGAGCACAACTTTCCTTTGTTTTTTATACTGTAGTTTATATATTATATCAGAAAGATTCAGCACTCCACCAAAATTGAACAAATGACCCAGGTGCTACTAAGCAAAGCTGCATACAAAAAATGACCTAAAGAGGCAAAGTGCACACTGGGAGTTTTTTTTAAAAAAATCACATATTAAAAGGTCAACGTATCGGGCCTTTTCTGAGACCTATATCAAGACCACATATTAACTTTAAAAGTGTACGATTAAATAGATAAAATCACATTGCACCCAGAGCCTCCTCCCCTGTCATGTGATCAGAGGCAAAAAACCACCAAGGCCACGTATCAAGCATAGATGAAATTCTCTCATTTTCATAGCCTGACCTCATAAGCAGTAGGATGTATGAATAAATACAGTGTCAATTGACACAATATATTTATTTATACATTCTACTTCTTATAAGGCTGGTATCAGGCTATGATTTATAGACTGTTTTTTATTAGGCTTGGCACCACAGGACTAACAGAATGATAATATAGTAACTATATTTAAAAAAGTGAACAAGATCAGGACATGACAGATCTGTAAGCATAACTTATGTCGTGGGAATGTTCTAGGGATAGTTAGAAACTGTGTTCAGCATTAAACAATACATTGAGTTAAGGGAGTCAAATGGAATTTATGAAGCTTGACAAAAAAATCAGTTTTGTTTCTATG
Source organism: Xenopus laevis (assembly GCF_017654675.1). NCBI lineage: Eukaryota > Metazoa > Chordata > Amphibia > Anura > Pipidae > Xenopus > Xenopus laevis. The sequence continues at coordinate 131,648,093 of NC_054374.1, read as the reverse complement.
AGCAGATACTGGATGAGGGCAAGGCACTTAAAGGGATATCTTTTTCTAAAGAACTGGACATGGAACCATGTTACATCCTGGTGCGAAGGAAGAGGGCAGGGCTAAATAAAAAAAAAACAGTGGGTACCACCGGCCCAGACCCGATCCCAGACGGCGCTCCCCCAGGCCGCAGATCTCCTTCCCCTGATTCGCTTAAGGTAGCTTTCATTTACGTACGCTCAGGAGAGGGGGTAGGGCTAGTGGCGTCGGAAACTGTGGGGGCGCATAGAGGGCCCTTAGGGGCAGTGCTGTGGCCCCAGGGGCCCTGCACCCACCAGTCCAATGCCGACAGCATTGCACATGTTGTAGAAAGAGAAGTATCTTTATTTGCAGATGCCAAACATTGTAAAATGACCGAATCTGATTTTGTAACACCCTTTCTGAAAGAGGAGCTGTACCTTTCTATACAATGCTGTACTGTTTAGGGACTTATTAGGGTGAATTCCCTTCTCAGATGAGTTCATGCTGTTGGATCAGCTGCAGATGACAGCAGTTTGCAGTAAATCATGGTGTGATGTCCCCGCTTCTTCAGCTCACATAATCACAAAAACAAAGAAAAAAGGACAAAGAAATGCGTGCGACATCAAAACAGATATATTGCTACCTTACGGCCATGCTCTCATTTCTCTCCCTCCTTCGCTATCTCTCAGTGTCTTTGTTATGATTTGTTTTCTAAAACACTGCGACAATTGATTTCTGGCTCCGAGCTTATTCTTAATTCTAAAAGAGAAAAAAAAGTAATATAGGCTTCTTTGTTTTCCCTCTTTATAAACAATATTGCATATACCTTAACTGTTCTGTACAGGCACAGCATGCCTTGTGGTACTGTATAATGAGGAAATTAAAACTAGGGCTATAAAAATGGAGAAAAGATTAGGAAGTATTAAATATATATATATTTATATATATATATATATATATATATATATAGATATATATATCTATATATATCTATATATATATCTATATATATATCTATATATATATATATCTATATATATATATATCTATATATATATCTATATATATATATATATATATATATATATATATATATATATATATATATATATATATATATATATATATATATATATATATAGAATAAAAGATTATAGGAAGTATAGAACAAAACATCAGCTGGTAGTACTTTTCGGTCTACTATTTGAAAGCAAAGATTTGATTGTATGACAGGCCATACACCTAAAGATCTGCTTGTTTGGCAAGGTCACCAAATGAGCAGCTGCTTCCCATTTATGCCCACATTAATCTGGATGATCTGATCATATGGCCCTTTGGTAAAACAAGTGGATCACAATGTTGGCAGGCTGTCTGGCCAAAGAATGTATCAAAGAGCCGGCAAGGTCCTCATCCCAAAGGAATTTTTAAACCTGCCTGATGGATATCAATCTGGCAGGCCCACCAGTGGGTGAAACGCGTATGGCCATTGAAGAAGTTGACTTTTTAATTGAATTAGAACAAACAGTGGTTTTTTTTTACTTTATACTTGTGGTCCGGTGGATTTCCTAGAGCTCCTGGAGGCCCGCTCTTGTAGTATTGCAAGCCCATCAGTGTTCTTGATACTTTTTTTAAAGCTTTTTTTCTGCCAGCGTATTCCCCCCCTTTACTATACCAGGTAAAATAAGAACACAATAATTTGTAGGGATGTAGTGGATATGTAAGGTTTTCAAAGAGCAGCCCTCCTACAATAATGATACGGTTTCATTATGTAAACTTTGTTTGTTAATTTATTTATTGTAAGGCTCTCTTTGGTGTGCTTCAAAACTACTAAATGCTGTAAATATATAAAAATCATGATATGCAACCCAATATATATATAAAGCCTATTTAGTAAATGCTTATGGCTCTTTCATGAAATGTGCATGGATTAGTGCCCTTAGCTTGAGTATCGGTACTCACAAACATGGAATTTGAGAAGTAGAAATATACTAATAAGCTGAATAATACGAGATTCGGTGCGCTAATATCTGCTAGAAAAGGTAGCTCCCAAAAAAAGCCTAAATAAAAGAGACACTATATAGAGTAGTACGTCTTGTGAAACAGCTGGCCTAGATCAGGTGATGGCGGCCAGGGGCGTAACTATAGAGGAAGCAGACCCTGCGGCTGCAGGGGGGCCCAGGAGGTATAGGGGCCCCATGAGGCCCTAATTCATATACAATTTCAATAAATATTGGAGAAACAAGTCAACCTCTAAACATTTTGGGGGCCTGAAAAATAATTTGCTGTGGGGCCCAGTAATATCTAGTTACGCCACTGATGGCGGTGTCTCTGCACAGTAGTTAGCGTGTATGCTCGTAAAGCGATCAGGTCTCTCCCAGCCTTGTCAGCTCGGCAGTCCGGAGTTTTTTTGGAGAAAGAACTTATTTAGGCAGAAATTAGGGAGCAAATTATAAACTAATTTTATTTAATTAATACAAGCCCAACTCTTTTCATATCTCATGATACTTCCTACTAAAATTAGTTTATAATTTGCTCCCTAATTTCTGTGCAGAGACGCCGCCATCATCTGATCTGGGAGCCGTTTTCTATAGGAGACAGCGCACTCCACCTGCCAGCAAAGTATCGCATCTCTGCACTGCTCTGCATCCCTTCGATCATTTACAAACGGACAAGCAGAGACTTCATGACAGAACCGATTAATATACAATGCTCTCCCCTCACTACCTCTCTGTAAGTGTAAATGGCACGCAGGGCCAACTCTGAAGTTCCGGCAATATAACACGATTTGAAGCCTTCTCTGTTTTAGGAACATAACAAAGACAGACCACATATCCGTACCCAAGCAGTGAATATGTGAGTAGTTTTCAATACTCATAGGCCAGCTGTTTCAGACGTACTACTCTATATATTGTCTCTTTTAGTTAGGCTTTTTTTGGGAACTACCTTTTCTAGCAGATATCAGTGCACTGAATCCCGTATTATTCACATTGAAAGAAGTGGACAAGTGGATCCACAAAAAGCATCTAATTTAATCAGATCCTTTACCTGCGCAAAGCTCAACCAACTAAGCACATACTAATAAGCTGCCCTGTAAAGGCTGGTGTTTGAGCACAAATCTTTCAGCACACTGAGATTTACACTTGTCATTGAGTATAAGGAGCCAGGAGTATCACATATGTTGTGCAAAAGTGAGCAACAAAAGAGCCTGACAGGAGCTTTACAAATTATCAAACCATTTTTGTTTTTTATGAACTTTTTATTGCATTGCATTATTATCATTTTATAGTACCAAAGGCCTTAACGTGAGGCAAGCCATGCCTGCCATAAATAATAAGATATATGATAATATATATTATATATATTGTTTTAAATAATGTAAAACAACAGTCCTGCAATGCTATTTTCTTTTAATAACTCAGTAATGCATCATATTTGCCCCTACGTTTTTTTGGAAGGGAAAGTCTTAAGTCCTTTTAGGAAAAACACTGATACTGGCCATGTTTGGCTCCTTATTCTTGTCCTGGGTGGTGATTATCTTTGGGAATTGCCGAGAATTACTGTTCTTTTTAACATCATTCTAATAATTCATGTCAGATAAAATAAAAAAATGACAAAGCATGAGCAGAATCGAACACTTAAAAGACCATAAGGGTAATGGGAAATTTGAAATCTGCCCTTAAGCACAGTTTAATGTGACGGATTTGCTGCTTCTCAGGGCTATAAATGAAAGGAAGGTTCCTGGAGCAAAAATAATGATGTCTCCTCAGCAAACCACATTCTATCATTTTAATTTATAACTTCTGTTCTTGCTAAGCAAGGATATTTCAGCTATTCATACAGAATTATCATACATAACAACCAAAAATTCATTGGGTGGGTGCGTGTTCCTTTATCAGGTTAAAGTTCCCACACACACAAAGAAGGTTTTACATACACATTCTAAAAAAACACCAACCAATAGTTTCCATTAATCAGTAGGTGCACAGATTCTAAGCATGGGCCGATTACATCAGTATAATACCAAGAAAAAAATAATTTCAAGTCCATTTTCATTAGATTGATGTTCTTAAATTGAAAACGTGCATCATTAAAACAAAAATACAAAACAATACAAAAGCATAACATACATTTCTGTGCCTGAAATGTGGATAAAATAAGCATTACTTTTTCCAAGGAGTGCAGGAATAAAAGTTTAAATCTGAAAAAAATAAATATTTGCTACTCAGTTTGGAAGCAAAATAAATACTATATGACGTTCCCTTATTAACTATGAAATATGAGATTTCATGTTGTCCCATTTTCAACAATGGAGCACAAACCAATGTAAGTCACAAACCTGTCAATCAAAATCTGCCTGACACAGAGGTTGACTAACTGAGAGGTGGATACCAAGTTGCTGAGAAAGGGATACTGAAGAGTAACCTGATTTTTTAAGGAAATTCCTTATTTTTGTGGAATAAAGTTTATAATAAATATTCGTTTTCAGCACGCAGGTATAGGATCTGTAATCCGGAAACCTGTTATCAAGAAAGCTCTGAATTACAGGATGATTGTATCCCACAGAATTAATTTGATTCAGATAATCCAGATTTTAAAAAAATATTTCCTTTTTCTCTGTAATAAAATAACAGTAACTTGTATATGATCCAGAAAAGATATAATTAATCCTTATTAGAAGCAAACCCACCCTGTTCAGTTTATTTCATGTTTAAATGATTTTATAGTAGACTTACGGTATGAAGATCCAAATTATGGAAAGATCTGTTATCCGGAAAATCCCAGGTCCAGAGAATTCTGCACTCATACCTGTAGCTGTACTCTAAGATATTAGTCAACTGCAGTTGGATCTTCTTCTTGCTTGACCATTCTCATTGCTATTGCAGACTGCCATATAATAAGAAAATTTAGGTAACGTTTTACCAATCCTGGAATCAACTCTTAAAAAGCAGCAATATTTTATTTTACTCTCATATAACTTTATGCTTGTTACCATAACCATGGACAATACACAGTATATGGCAAGATATAGCAGGTTTGCAGCAGTGTAGATATTATCACAATGTCATGATTATTGTGGTGTAGGGACCTACACTTCCTGGTTGTCTGGTTGCTGAGCAAAAGCCTGCATACAATATCTACTTTTTCTTATTAGCATAATGTGTAATGTGCATCATTGACCCAGAAGCTGCTGACCACTTTCTATCACACTTCTGTGTAGTATTGGGCAGAGAGTGGATCATTCTCTTTTGCCTTCCACTTTAGGAGAGAGTGGATGTTGCTGGGAACCTGGGAGTTAGGCCCCAGTAAAGGAAAGACCCCAAGAGTGGTGAGGCCCTTGGAGAAGTCGGGGGTACAGGGACCCTGTGAATGAGGTGTAGCCAGGACAGGGTAGTTCTCTGTAACAGCACTTTCTAGGAAAATGAGGAAGATAGAACTAGTGAGTAAGAGCAGCCTGGCTCCAACCAGGAGGGATAGTAAGGGAATAGCTTTTCCCTCTTGCAAGACTGACCTGTAGTGTAGGGATCGCAGACTAATAGGGAATTGGGTTATGTGATTTCCCTAATGTGGAGATCCAGGTCATGGTTCAGGGAGCACCTATCTAAATCTGGTAGGCTATCTCCACAGGGATGGCATAAGGTGCTTGCTCTGAATTGCTGTGGTGTTACCTGACATGTATGTGCATACTTTAAAATGATTTGTCACACAGAACAAGTAAGGTATAGTTGAACAACACCTCCCTTTCAACCTTTCACATAGCAAAGGACCTTCCTGTGGAGAGAGGATCAAATTAAACGGGTGCTCTGTCGGTTTCCTAGTGGGACAAGGTCTAGCCTAGCCTAGATGGAGATATATGGATTATCCCCTGCTTGGTTTTATTTACACCACTTCTTAAATGAAGTACTTTCTGGGGCATATTTATTATGCTGTGTAAAATTACATTTGCCAAAAAACAGAGTATAAAAAGCCGTGTAAAATAAATTGCAAATTTATCAAGGTGTGTGCAATTTTACGCCATGAAAACACCAGATTTTACACAATTTTTTTACATTTTGCATGCGTGGTTCTCTTTCTCCCGTTTTCCCTGATTTGCGTTCGCAAATTAGGATTTGGTTCTGTATTTGGCCGGATTATTTGTGAAGGATTCAGGATTCGGCTGAATTCTTAAATAGTAGATTTCGTTCACCTTTGCTATTTACTCATTATTTTTGAGGTTTTTTTTTTTAAAAAAAAAGCCCTTTCATTCTATTAAACAATATGTTCCCACCTCCCATCCTATGGGAGAACATATACACCCCAAGATATCCAGGTTTGACCTTCGTATAGGACACCTTTGATAATTTTCTACGTTTGTTTTTGATCTGAGCACTATCTGCAAGGAGTTAATATGTTCTCCGTCTACTTTAGTACTTTCGTTTCTTACAACACTAAAAACTTGCAGGCGGGTGATAGGGACTTTAGACCGTATCATCCACTTGGACAGAAAATGATGTGAATGATGAACAGTATCTGCATAGGACTGTTTAACATGTTGGCTCTATATAAATACAGAATTGTAATATTAATCTCCTGTAAAATTGCATAGCGATAGCACTAAAGCAGTCAGAAACATAGAGCCTACTTTAGTTGCAGCTGATTATGACATTTCTAAAAAGGCTAACAGCATAAATATGCTTTTGTGACATCTCTTAATTCAATAAGAACACAGACAATATTTCGGATTTCCAGGAGTGCAGTATTTTTTTATATTATTTTGGAGTGACAAATTGCATAGACTGTGGGTACAAAGTCCCTGCTTTTCATTTAGTTGATTTAGCGAGTGGTTCGTCAGAAACTGTCACACCTAGGTAAAGCAACTGTGGATCTCATCTCTACTTTCTTCCTTCACTTCTATTCTTTCACCCTCCGCCCCCTCAGTCATCGCATCCCCAGCTCCCAAAATAATAAGGAAATATAAATGCATCAAGATGCCATCAATGTGAAGGTATAACCTGATTAAAAGCAAGATACACTGCTGCTGAACAGACATGTCCTTGAAGTGAGAGATAGGGACTGAGAGAGAGGAGAATACAGGGTGGAGGAAGACAAAAAGAAAACTGAGAGGAGTAAACAGCAGCAGAAAATAATGAGATGGATGGGAAGGTAGGGAGTTAAAAAAAATGAGGCCAAGAGAAGAAGTTCAATTAAATTTTGATATTAAATTGCAGAATAGTTTTTTAGATGGAAAAGGGACATAAACAATTTATGGTCCCATTTATTTAGGAAATTAACTTTTAGTCCAATGGTTATCAACAAAGTTTACTCTTTATATATATATTTTTTTTAACAAGTGATGTGCATATGTGTATATGTATATATGTGTGCTTCAGAATTACAATGCACAGATAGAACACTGTGCATAATTTTTGGGCTTCTTCAAGGCAGGGGCGCACAGTGGATCCTACACTTTCTTCCACCTGCATTTTGTCTTGAAAGTTAGTCTGCTCTAATGTGCTCCTTCCTGTAGCTCCACTGTCAGTCTAAGTAGGTATTTGTGCAAAATGCATGCTTTTGGGTTCCCTGATGATATCCCCTCAGTGGAGCTCCACACAGGAGACATAGCCAAAATTTAGGAAACAATTATTGTTTCAATGTATATTATTGTTTACAGAACCAGCCTAATGGGTTTATTTAATGTTTTCATGATTTTCTAGCAGATTTAAGGTATGAAGATCCAAATTACGGAAAGACCCGTTATCCAGAAAGCCCCAGTTTGTAGAATCTACAGACAATGGTAGAATAAAAATTTTGATTCTTTGAAGATTGTTTAACTCTCAGGATAGACTTTTGTAAGATGGGCCAATATTTTGATTCAAGTTTTATGTAAAAAGTCAATAATATGAATTTTAATTGATTGATTGAAAAAAAAAATACATGGAAAACTTGAATATAATAATTTGGCATCTAAAAGCTACCAAGTTCATGTTGAAGTCAACGGAAGTTGCCCTAGGCAAAATGTAAGCAATTTTTTCAGTTGCGAATCAACTAAATAGTTCTTTATAAAACGGTCTTATTGCAAGTTAAATTATAAGTGAGATTAATATCATAGCAACAAATTATTCCAATACAGGGAACACTAAATTCCCAGCTATGTCTACTTAGGATAGTTACCACCTCTCCGATACTCAGTTAAAAAGGGTAATTACACTTAGGGGCAGATGTATCAAGGGTCGAATTTCAAGGGGTTATAGAATCGAATAGGCAATTGGGGCTAATTTACGAGCTGGCGAATAGTTGAATGGGCGAATATTCGCCCGGCGAATAGTCGCACGATCGAATATTCGTTCTAAGGATTTTCATCGAATGATCGATCGAATGCCTTTTTATTCGATCAAAAACGTAGAAAACAAGCCTATGGGACTTTCCCATAGGCTTTTAAAGCAATTCGGTAGGTTTTAGGTGGCGAAGTAGGCAGTCAAAGTATTTTTAAAAGAGACAGTACTTCGACTATCGAATGGGCGAATAGTCGCAGCGTTTTTGCGCTCAATCTATTCGAATCATTCTACTCAGACGAATTTACGCCAATTCGATAGTCAAGGAGCACAAAAAACGACTCGAAATTCAAGTATTTTTCCCTCTATTCCTTCACTCGAACTTAGTGAATGGGCCCCTTATTGCATGTAATTTAATTGTGATCAATTGGCAACTAGTGCATCAGGTAACCTGCATTTATTAGAGGCGTCCCTGATTTCTCAAGTGTCTGGTATTCTTACATTAGCAGGTTAGCTCCCCTATAGCAAATCAGATCTCCATCACAAAAAAATAATATGCAATTATTATACCTGACAGACTTGGATGATTAAATTACAATCACCGATCCACTACAGGTAGATAGGTTGATAGACTAGAAGAAAACCACATAATTCTGATATTCCACTTAAAAAAACCAGGAAAACAAACATAAATTTCAGTGCTAAAGAAATGTTGTTGAGGGATCATGTTCAAAAATGTATATTTTGAGGATAAAATATCACCAGTAGAAGCAAGCACAATTTTTTTTAAAGTAAAACAAAATCACTTCTTTTAATAAAGAGACCAGATTGTTGAATGATGGCTTTGGAGGGAGATGTGTTCAACTGAGATTTGGCTAAGTGATAAATAATTACAGGTACATCAAGTTCTGGCAATTCTTCAGGCAAATAAGAAAATATTAGTTGAAAAGTTAGTTCTTTTAATTATAAAATTATAAGGGGTGTCAATATGTGTACAATTATTTGTATTTCTTATTAGAGGGTAGGTAATGACATTGGGTTAATGTTCTCCATCCCTGGAAAGAGCCTTTGTAGACTTTGGGGTTTGGGTGTCTAACAATGGCCTCTAATTAAAAATAAAGAAGGAAGGAGGCAGGCACGGATGCTGGACTACAGAGGTAAATAAAATACAGATGTATAATGAAATAATGTTTATTTAAATAAATTGTATCTCACTAGGAGAACTTGCTAATGATGGTGGCACAATGACTGTATTTTGCCATACGTGGAGATGGGTTGGATATTTATAAATCTGACCACAGATCACACAGAAAGGTAAATTGTTGCTTAGCGGAATTTCTAGGGTGAAATGATCCATGATGCCTTATGTTATCTGATGACCTCACATATCTGAAATCAATCATTATTTGCCCTATTTTAGGTTGATCATATAATCCTTCTTGGGATTAAACCAGTGACCTGGAATTATCAGCGCCGGCTGCATTATCTCTGCTCTATTTTAGCAGACAGATAAGGCTATTGCTATGGCATGCCTGTTTTACCTGTTGTTACTCTACTCACAGGTGTTCTGAGTTAGTCATTCTGCCTACAGTATATAACCCCCTGATCTGCATGGACTTACTGAGGTCACGCATGCTTGGTCCTATGTGCTTTGATCCTTGTGATTATGGTTCCTTTTACCCCTGCTACCTGCTCCTGTCCCCTATGTGACTTTCTGTTTCTGACCCCGGCTTGTTCCTAACCTGGGAGTCAAAATAGGCCCTGCCATTTCAAGTACATAGAGGCACAAACAGCCCTCAAAAAGCCCACTAAATAGTGACTTTCTATGGCCTCGTACAGCAGCCCCTCTTGCCAGAACCCACAGATTGCCAGTCCAGGCCTGCTTGAGTTTGCCTCACAATTCTGCCCCTGTTATCTGGTTCTGACCCAGCCTGTCTGACTATGTCCGGCTTCTTTCCCAGACTGTGCATTTGGCACCCTTGCCTGCCCTGTGAAAGTTTCTGAATTCTTGTCTGGTAAATCCTGGCGGCACCCGAGTAGCTGAGGGCCAGAAGGTGATTATTATAGGCAGAAGATCACGCCTAGACAGGGATCCAATCACTCCTCTGGGGTTTGCCATTAGTGACAGATCAACTAAATAAATGACTTTAGTAGCAAACATCTGTACATATGAACACAGACTGGTAAGAAACTGGCTAGACTATATGGGAAATGGGGGGTGGGTGATTTTTATGTGACAAGAATGGTTGAGTGCAGATAAAAGCAAATATTTTGGGGGTATAATATCGTACATAGAAATTAATTAATACTAGATTAGATTAGTACTAGGCAGAATGGTTGCAAGTGCAATTGATCCGATTTAATATTTAAATAAACCATGAAAACCAACATTTGCCCCTTGCATTGATTAATCAGTTTCCATACAATAACATTGGTAATGCCCTAAAACACCATCATGTCCAGATTCATTCAACCTTAGGTTAGACGTTACACATAACTAAAATAAGGCATTACAGTTCAGTCAAGCATTTCAGTTACTGCAACCCAAAAAAAACTGTATGAGCCATATCATTATCCCGAGCAGTGCTAATTGTCTCTCCTTGGATGAAATGGCTGATCCTGCAAATAAACCAGCTTATAGAATAGAGAGGTACCACCTTACAGAAGATAGCATGCCCACTACATCTGTATAAAGAAGATGGGATGTTTGCTTGTAATATATTCTCAAACTTTTTGGCTGGGGCACTGTACAAATTCCTTCTTTTCTTTGCCATTAAAACCGTGCCTGTTCAGGAAATACAAAGACTGAAATGCACCTTTTATACATCCTTTATAAAACTATAGAGAATATTCAAGCTCTCCACCCAATCACTGTATTTGCACTGTGTTCAGAAATGAAGTCATTTTCTCCCCAATTGCTTTTCAAAGCACTTCAGTTTCCTGAATTGCATAGCAGAAAATAAATATATAAATAGTATGTGTTGCAATTATTATAGAAGGAAGACAGGAAGACAGATTGTTGTTTCTATCAGAAAGGCAGCTCTCTGGGGATAGGAAACAAACTCATGTCAGGTCTTTGTGTTGACAGCAGATCAGAGCCACCAGGGCAGATCCATATCTGCTATTTTATGGCTGCCTTTTGCTGCCCTCCCAGGGGTACTTGTTTCTCATTACACCTCAATCAGCTCTGCATGTCATGGATACTTGCTTTCTGCCCTCTTGCTTTTCTCATCTGGGTTATGCTAAGTGTCCTTGGATGTCCCCTGAGCCCCCATGTTCTGCTCCTGCTCACCTCTCTCCCTTTCCTGATCTATCAATGGTTTCCTTTGTTTCATATTCATCCCTGTTTTCTACATCTGACTGATGTTCTTTCCCAGAACTCTCTGTTCTATATACTTGCAAGCTCTTTTCTCTACCTGCCTCTGAACTCAATGCTCCCTTGATATTTACTTTTATTCCCTGAACTGTCAGCTGGCAACCTACATGTATTCTGATATTCTCCGCTTCTGTATATTTAATAAGTCATTTCTGTTCTCTTTCCCATTGTTATTTGCTGCCCATCTCTAATTAGACAAGCACTTTCGTTAATATACGATCATTTTAGAAAGACACGGCACATTCAGATTATAAAAAATTAAACAAAAATAAAAAAACATGTATATGTACTGCAATTATATTTAAATACGCTGTAAAAAGTGGTAAGCTAAGAGAACTTACAGTTGGTTTTCATTATTAATTCATAGCTATTTTTAAAAACATTAGCCTAAGGGTGTACATAGGGTAGATTGTGATCTAGTGGTAGATGTTGAGTTAGTGACTAGTAGCACAGCAGGGACAAGCAGCTACATTAGATCACTTTTTCCATTCAGATATTAATAGTGACTTCAGAAAAGGGTGTTCAGTTTAACACTATGTTTTCTCTGACTGGAAATTACATTCCCAGTGGCAGTGCTCTCCCATGATAGGATAAAGTAGATCCAACATGGCTAATGTCTGCCTTACCCTTTCCAAGTAATAAAAAAAGTTACAATTTAATTCTAATTTCCCCAAATTTCTGCCCACTATGGTTAGTGAACCTCACATTCAGAAGTGTGGGGGGTGCCTGTTTCCCTCCACTTTATTACCATCCTTGATTGTTGGGGCAGGCAAATATATGGCATAGCAGCAGCTAGCAGTTTTTGGGTGTGATTAACTGAAGAGTCTAACATTGAGTGCAGCATTAGTGAAATCAGGTCATGTTTTTGTGCCCAAATGCAAATAGAGGCTCCTTGTTTATAGGTCTTCTTTATAGGTCTTCTGGGGTCAATAAAGCTTTGCTTTCTGATATCCTGGCTCATGCCTTTGGCCTGACTATACCTGCTTGATAAAATACAAGTAAGGAGTAGGGATGTAGCGAACTGTACTGCTGCGAACTAGTTCGCGCGAACTTCGACCGTTCGCGTCCGCCGAATGTTCGCGAACGTTTGGGAACGTTCGCATTTTGAGTTCGCGTTCGATTCGAATACAAGTCGTTCGACCATTCGACCATTCGAATTCCTTCGACCGCTAAAATCGAACGATTTCCATTCGTTCGAACGATTGTAAGCATTCGATCGAATGAAAAGCATTCGATCGAATGGCTTCGATCGTTCGATTCGAATGAAAATCCTTCGATCGAATGATTAAAATCTTTCGATCGTTCGTATCGAACGATTTTAGCGGGTGTTCGAAGTTCGCGAACTGTTCGCGAATGTTCGCATTTTTTGCCGGTGTTCGCGAACGGCGTTCGCGAACACCAAATCGGCAGTTCGCTACATCCCTAGTAAGGAGGGCACGCTCATTTAAAAAGTTATTTTTGCATACTCTATTTTAGAGACATTTACGTACAGTATTTTATTGTGGCTGCAAAGGAACATGCCACTTTCCTTAGTTCAATAAGACCAAAACAGAACAAAATACACATTCTAAAGTAGCAAAGACTCTTGGGTCAATGGAGCTCTTGCTTTCTGAAATTCTGGCTCTTGACTTGGGCCTGACTATATCTGCTTGCCAGCTTCTCCTGACTATCGGAGGCATTTGTCTTACCACTGCTTACAACTACTTTTTTTACCTGTTTTCTTGTTTTGCTACAGAGTCTTTTCCTTTGGTGAAGCACTTGACCCCATGGTAAAGTCCTACGAAGCTGCAGCTGGATTATCAAAGGGACATGCAAGTGGCAGTAGTAGGGTCTGCTGATTGTAAATTCCTGAAAAAGTGGCCCTTGGCAGTGGCATTCATATGATGAAGTGAAGCTCAAATTGCAGTAGTAAAATAGGGCTACTTGTAGTAATAAGGAAAGGCTATTGAACTACTTTAAGCATTGCATTATAGGACATACTGTAATTACAAGCACTGCTGCAGATAAACAGAAACAATATACCATTATAAATAAGTCGGGCTCATCTGGCAACCAGCCTGAATGGACTGGTCTGGGGCCATAGCTTAGGGACCAATGGGAATGTGGATATTTGCATAAAATAAGCCACTAGCATTCTATTTGGTATTCCCAGCATCAGTGCCTCAGAGACATTCATTCATTCTGCTTTAGAGAATATCCTTTTGCATATGCAAATTAGGGATGGCAAGGGGAGAAAAAAATGTACTTCCTTGCTTTGTGACAAAAAGTCATGAGGTTTCCCTCCCCGCCCCTAATTTGCATTTGCAAACTAGGATTCAGATTCGGTTCGGCGAGGCAGAAGGATTTGGCCAAATCCGAATCCTGCTGAAAAAAGACGAATCCCAAACCGAATCCTGGATTCGGTGCATCCCTAGATTTATTATAGAAGAAAAATGCAAAACTTAAAGGAACTGGCTTTTTGATTTAAAGGGTGCATAAAAATGATGGGAACACTTCTAACAGAATAAGGCCTGCTTAAAGGAAAACTATACCCCCAAAATTAATACTTAAGCAACAGATAGTTTATATCATATTAAGTGGCATATTAAAGAATCTTACCAAACTGGTAAATATATTTAAGTAAATCTTGCCCTTTTACATCTCTTGCCTTGAACCACCATTTCGTGATGGTCTCTGTGCTGCCTCAGAGATCACCTGACCAGAAATATTACAACTCTAACTGTAACGGGAAGAAGTGTGGAAGCAAAAGACACAACTCTGTCTGTTAATTGGCTCATGTGACCTAACATGTATAGTTTGTTTGGTATGTTTGTGTGACCAGTGAATCATACGATTCCAGGGGGTGGCCCTTATTTTTTAAAATGGCAATTTTCTATTTATGATTACCCAATGGCACAGACTACTAGAAAAGTATATTATTATGAAAATGTTTTTTTTACATGAAGCAGGGTTTTATATATGAGCTGTTTTATGCAATATCTTTTTATACAGACCTACATTGTTTGGGGGGGGAATGTTTACCTTTAAAGAAAGTTACCCCATAATTACTCTCTATGGCTTCTTCAGTTTCTTCCAAATTTCATCCATGTTTTGCCGTCTGTATATAATACACTTTATCTGCCCACACATGATTTCCCATGCTACACTTGTGGCAAGCCCTACCAGCAGTGTCGGACTGGGATGCTAAGGTCCCACCTGAAAACCTTAAGACCTTGGGCCCACTTTCCAAACTATTATTCCTCCTTTCCTCACTCATCCTCTTTATTCTCCTAGTCTTTCATATCGATTTACTATTCTCTTCCATTATTAAGTACGTTATACCCATAAAGAAATAGGGAATGACCATGAATTAGGCTAAATGGTTGGAAACAAAAGGACCCACTGACACCTGGGTCCACCGGGAGTTTTCCTGGTATCCTGGTGGGCCAGTCCGACACATAGAACAGTGTGTGCAGCTGGCTGACAATCCACTCAATGGTGGAGCTGCAATACCATTGTATTATAAAATGAAATGCACACACACACGTTTGCCAATGCACCTCAATCCTGCCCTGCAGCACTCCCTGCTATATTTAACTGTCACCAATACTCCCTTGTGTTGAATATGAAAAAATATATTTTATTCATGATCTGCAATTTTTTTCTCACACTTTGTCAAAACATAATCTTGTCTCTATAAAAGGCATTTCTTGTTTTCCTATTCTTTTGCCAATGGCATCTGATTCTAATTTCTAAGTTATAGTAAATAAAATAAAAACTATTTCTGAGTCAACTCATGGTTGATTAACTGCTCAGTAACCAGCGAAGGCCTTAAAGAAGCATGGTGGCACTCTGAGAAAGTTTTTGAAGAACGTTTTTGTTTTTCTGATACAATCATTTTCTACAGCCTGGCTAATATAAAAAGACATTTTAGGAGGAAACTGCTTGATAATTTGAATGAAACTGCTCACACAAAAGGAACCGAATGAAAGCTTCAATGTACTTAAAGAAGGTGGGCAAATTAAGTCTGACAAGCTGTTAAATGTAAAATATCTTATGATTTTTATGGTGTCGTTTTTTTTTTCTAAATTACGCTGTTTACACTGCAAATAATTCACTTTACCATATAAAATTTAAATCCTGAACTAGCAAGTGTATTTTTTATTTGTAATATTGGTGTGTAGGCAGCCATCTCAGGTAATTTTGCCTGGTCATGTGCTTTCAGAGCCAGCACTTTAGGATGGAACTTGTTTCTGGCAGGCTGTTGTTTCTCCTACTCAATGTAACTGAATGTGTCACAGTGGGACCTGGATTTTTACTGTTGAATGCTGTTCTTAGATCTACCAGGGAGCTGTTATCTGGTTCTGCTAATGGGCCGCTGGGGGTGGAAAGGAGGGGTGATATCACTCCAACTTGCAGTGCAGCAGTAAAGAGAAATTTATCAGAGCACAAGTCGCACGACTGGGGGAACCTGGGAAACTGACAATATATCGAGCCCATGAAAGATTTCAAAATTAAATATAAAAAAAATCAGTTTGCTTTTTTGAAAAATGAATTTCAGTGCAGAAGTCTGCTGGAGCAGCACTATTAAATGTTTTCCCATGACACTAATCCCTTTAAATCCCAATAACTGGTCCAATTAACTGTGTCAGGAAAGTGCTTTCATCAATTTAAACTAGGTCCTATAAGATTCAGTTGAGTTGAGGTTGAAGTAATAATAATACCAGCCTTGATCATCTCCAGTCTGATATTATGACAGGGCTTACTGACTAATGCAAATGCAAAAACTGTGAATTTAGAGCTAATCACAGAAAAACTCACCCACTTTCTATTCATTCCTAAGGGATTTTTAGAGACATATTTATCAAATGGGGAGCTCTAACTTTTCTAAATACACTTCTAAAAATCCACTAGAAATAAATAGAAGGTGGGTGAGTTCCTCTGTGGTCCAAAACAAAACACTAATCTCACATTTTGATAAATCTGCCCCCAAGTGTTAAAACTATTAAAGATAGTTACAGTAACATCGTTAAATCGGGTTGAAAAAAGACAAAGTCCATCAAGTTCAACCCCCTCCAAATAAAAACCCAGTATGCACACACACCCCTCCATATGTTCACATAAATTCTATATACCCATACCTATACTAACTATAGAGTTTAGTATCACAATAGCCTTTGATATTATGTCTGTCCAAAAAATCATCCAAGCCACTCTTAACAGAATCAGCCATCACAACATCACCCGGCAGTGCATTCCACAACCTCACTGTCCTGACTGTGAAGAACCCCCTACGTTGCTTCAAATGAAAGTTCTTTTCTTCTAGTCTGAAGGGGTGGCCTCTGGTACGGTGATCCTCTTTATGGGTAAAAAGGTCCCCTGCTATTTGTCAATAATGTCCTCTAATGTACTTGTAAAGTGTAATCATGTCCCCTCGCAAGAGCCTTTTTTCCAGAGAAAACAACCCCAACCTTGACAGTCTACCCTCAGTCTACCCTCTTCCATCCCTCTAACCAGTTTAGTTGCACTTAGTCTCTGCACTCTCTCCAGCTCATTTATATCCTTCTTAAAGGAAAACTATACCCCCAAAATGAACACTTAAGCAACAGATAGTTCATATCATATTAAGTGGCATATTAAAGAATCTTACCAAACTGGAATATATATTTAAGTAAATCTTGCCCTTTTACATCTCTTGCCTTGAACCACCATTTCGTGATGGTCTCTGTACTGCCTCAGAGATCACCTGACCAGAAATACTTCAACTCTAACTGTAACAGGAAGAAGTGTGTAAGCAAAAGACGTAACTCTGTCTGTTAATTGGCTCATGTGACCTAACATGTATGGTTTGTTGGTATGTTTGTGAGTACAGTGAATCCTACGATCCCAGGGGGCGGCCCTTATTTTTTAAAATGGCAATTTTCTATTTATGATTACCCAATGACACACACTACTAGAAAAGTATATTATTATGAAAATGGTTTATTTGCATGAAGCAGGATTTTACTAGGGATGTAGCGAACTGCCGATTTGGTGCTCGCGAACGCCGTTCGCGAACACCGGCAAAAAATGCGAAAGTTCGCGGACAGTTCGCGAACTTCGAACACCCGCTAAAATCGTTCGATTCGAACGATCGAAGGATTTTAAGCGTTCGATCGAAGGATTTTCATTCGAATCGAACGATCGAAGCCATTCGATCGAATGCTTTTCATTCGATCGAATGCTTACAATCGTTCGAACGAATGGAAATCGTTAGATTTTTAGCGGTCGAAGGAATTCGAATGGTCGAATGGTCGAACGACTTGTATTCGAATCGAACGCGAACTCAAAATGCGAACGTTCCCAAACGTTCGCGAACATTCGGCGGACGCGAACGGTCGAAGTTCGCGGGAACTAGTTCGCGAGCGAACAGTTCGCTACATCCCTAGATTTTACATATGAGCTGTTTTATGCAATATCTTTTTATAGCGACCTACATTGTTTGGGGGGTATAGTTTTCCTTTAAGGACTGGAGTCCAAAACTGCACTGAATACTCCAGATGAGGCCTCACCAGGGACCTATAAAGAGGCATAATTATGTTTTCATCCCTTGCGTTAATGCCCTTTTTTATGCAAGATAGAACTTTATTTGCTTTAGAAGCCAAAGAATGACACTGCTCAGAATTAGACAACTTGTTATCTACAAAAAACCCTAGATCCTTTTCATTTGAGGAAACTCCCAACACACTGCCATTTAGTGTATAACTTGCATTTATATTATTTTTGCCAAAGTGAATAACCTTGCATTTATCAACACTGAACCTTTATTTTCCAGTTTGCTGCCCAAGTTTCCCAACTGGGCAGCGCAAAGTGGCAGCATCCTGCATGGAACCTATAGTTCTGCACAATTTAGTATAATCAGCAAAAATAGAAACAGTACTTTCAATGCCCACCTCCAGGTCATTAATAAACAAGATGAAAAGCAAGGGACCTAGTACAGAGCCCTGCGGTACTCCACTAACAACACTGGTCCAATTAGAAAATGTTCCATTTACCACCAGTCTTTGAAGTCTATTTTTTAGACAGTTCTCTATCCAGGTACAGATAATATGTTCCAGGCCAACTTTCCTTAATTTAATTATATCCACTGCCATCCCAGAATCAAGGTCCTTGCTTACCTTCTCATAAAAAGAAATTAAGTTAGTCTGGCAAGATCTATTATGCATAAAACCATGCTGGCACTCATATGGGGTTATTTACTAAGCCCCGAATTAAAAAATGACGAAAAATTTGTGATTTTTGTTTTTTTTATAAAAATTGGGCTTTTACAAATTCACGAATTTTTCTGAAATTATTAAACCCCGAGGCTGGAAAACTCTAAATCTGAAATCCTGGCATCTCAGACTTGCCGAGGTTGCATCTAAGTCAATGGGAGAAGTCCCAATAATTTTATTGATTTGCACTGGGTCTCGTGCCAAACCCCGAAGTTTTCGGAGGTTTCAAGCAAAAATCTGAGGTTTTGTGTGAAACCTCTGAAAAAAATAGTGAAAATCAGAGTATTTACCGCAAAGCAAATTTTCGGGAAAATTTAATAATAAACAAGCGTTAAAAACCCTGAGCGACTTAGATCGGAGTTTGTAGCAGCCAATATTGAGGTAATTTCGGACCTTGATAAATAACCCCCATAGTATTATGATTTGCTATAAAGTTCAGTATCTTATCCTTTATCAACCCTTCGAAAAACTTTCCTACCACTGAAGTCAGACTAACTGGCCTAGCTGAGAACGGGATCCTTTTTTGAATAGAGGCACCACATTAGCAATTCGCCAGTCTCTCAGCACTATGCCAGACCCAGGCCCAGACTGGCAATCTGTGGGTTCTGGCAAATGCCAGAGGGGCTGCTATAAGGTGCAATAGAAAGTCACTATTTAGTGGGCTGGTGGGGCTGTATGGGCCTCTGTGTGGGCTCATTGGGCCTCTGTGTACCTGAAATGCCAGGGCCTATTTTAATTCTCAGTCTGGACCTGGCCAGACATCAGTGAATCCTGATAGAATGATGCAAACTAAGCCAAAGAAAACTGACTAGAAGAAACAATACATTAGCCAATGGCATTTCTATCAAGGTATCACCTCACTTGGCCAAGGTAAGAAACTAAAAAAGTCAATAGTTATTAATATTTTGTGCTATGCAAATCTGTTCCGATGTTGATATCCCTATAGTAGATGTGTGCAAAGTCTTACAAATAGATTATGGGGCCTGTTTATTAAACCTCACATTTTTCTCGTCAAGGACAAAGGGGAAAAATATTTTAGAGGGAAAAAAATTTTTTCTTCGAGATTTATTATGCTTCAAAGCTAACAACAATTCGAAGCCAAAAATACCCCAGCTAAAACCTGTCTAAGTCATGTAAAAGTCAATGGAAGATGGTCCCATTAATAATTGGAACATGTTTTTTGCCTTCATGATTGCTGAAAATTTCGGGCTGTTTGCCGCTGGTTTCGTTGGATAATCCGATAAATTCAAGTTTTTCATTTGATAATCTGAATAATTTAACTTTTTCGTGTGACAATTCAAAAAAAAGTCACACAATTCGAATTGCTGAGCAATTTTGTGGAGACTTTTCCCGCACAGACTATTTTCAATCAAAATGGTTAGTAAATCAAGCCAGATCGTGGATGGGAGTTTTGTCAAATTTGTATTATTAAAATAATGGGAAAAAATAGAGTTTTAAGAAATAGCCCCTATATGTTTGGGTCCATGTCCTAAACTTGAACTACAAGTAAAGATTCTTTATCCCCAAATCTGGTCAAGAAAAATACATTTGTAAGAGTTTCCCCTATATATACTGATGAACGGGAGCTTCTGTATGCATTCAAACTATATCTATATCCCAGAGACCACTGCTTGCCTAACACTAGACCCAGCAATAAAGGGTCAGTCCATATGAGATGTGTAGCAGAGAAGCCCAAACACTCACTGCCTACCTGGTAAATTTCCCATTCAAAAGTTGCAGTCCCACATGCTATAAATGCCACATCAAAAAAAAATTATAATGGTTCCATAACATACAGAAGAAAGCATTATGCAAAACATGCCATTGAAATAGTAGGGTTAATGTAACGTGTTCGAATAAGAAATTATCCATAGTATCCATGCTGTAAGTTTCTTCAAGTATTAATTTTTAATTCCTTTTATTTCTTAATCGTGATGTCCTTTCTCTAAAAAGTTCTAATCCTCTGCGGAGAAAGATAATGGGCAAAGTGACAGGTCAGTTGAGAAATAAGTGGGTGGTGTGACAATAGCTAACAATAATAGACGTGTCCTGTTTTAACAGAGAAATATATTTTCCCTCTGGAGGGACATTACTGTACATGTTGTGTCTTTTTGTGAAGATTATAAAATGTGCAATCCTGTTAAAAACGTTAATAAGCAATATGTTATTAAAAAATTATCTGTAATCCCTATAAAAATGCCTCTGTGTGGGCTCTGATTGCTACCCTGCTTCTGATACAGTGCCATGTTGTATTAAGACATCTTGTGACCATTCAGAATTAGCTATGGCGTGAGTTGGCACCTCAGGCATTTGCAGGGTGTCACTATTAAAAACCCAATATACTTTAAAATAAACGTGAAAACAACTACTGAAAAAATTAAACTGGTATATGCAGGCATTTCTTTGCCCCTGGTATTTTCACCAAGGTTTACCTTAGTTGGCTAAATTAAAATGGTTATGCTGGAGTGAATGAATACTAGTCTGTTACCAGGCCTGGATTTGTGACCTGGAACTAAGGCAGTAGAAAATTAGTTGTGGTATGTCACCCAGCTGTACTGATCTCTGAACTGCAGTACTGGCAACTGGTGCTGAAGATTTTGACACAGCCAGTCCCCAGTGGCAGAAAAGTAACAAAAGAACGGAGGGGCACGTATGAGCAGTATGTGTTGGGGCTGGACAGACTGTGTGAGTTGCGGCTGGCCTAGGGGCACCAAGTTTAGAAATCCAGCCCTGTCTGTTACCAGCCTGTTATATAATCTGACCTCTAGGAAAGTGTGTGGCGGGGGGAGCTGTTGTACCAAAGTATATAAATTGGAACACAGCCTGATAAATATTAGATGGAAAAAAAAATACAATTTGGACTTATTTAATATGGACAAATATCACAGTGATAGTGTAGAGAGTATAATGATTTAGTCAATTGTATTCATCCCATGCATTTATTTTTGTAGTGGTACCTAAACCAAGTTGAGTTAGTTCAGAAGGGCTGTAGGACTCATTTAGCCCCAGACTCAAAAGTAAGAGAACAAGTAGTTGCAAAATTGAGTCACTCAGTGCTGGTTTACAAAGCACTTGGCTCCAGAGCATTTCTGCTCTCTGTACTTTTTACTGTATAAAAAAATCTTGTACAAATGGAGCAGGATTGTAAGACACTGCACTGCTAGGCCTCCACCACCGCTCACACCTGGCTCCCTGCTCACACACTCCCCATCGCACCTAAGCCCCCAAACTCCCGTCGCTCCTCGTACCAACCTGCTCCCGTCCAGTTTCCAGTGATGATGTGGGCGGCATACCATTTTTGCAGCCCAGGCCTTTGCGGTCTGCCTACAAATCCAGACCTGGGTACAAAGGCACAGTCACATGCAGGGGTTCCATGTGGTTAACTGCTAACATAGGCAGTAAGTACAGGGCTCTGCTGCCCCTTCCAGCCTCAAGCATTCCCTATCCTAATATACTGAATGACTTGCAGGTTAGGTGGATGGCTATAGACTGTCAGACCTACCACCCACCCATATACTGTATGTATGTATGTATATATGTATGCATGTATGTATATAACAACAGAGTAAAGTATTATTGTTCACATGTTGTTCAGACTCTGGGAGCAAACAGGTACAAAACAAATACAAAACAAAACCCTTGCCACATTCAAGCTCTAAATAATAAACAGGGAACTTTCCTTCTCTACTACCAGTCCCCTACTGTGATTCCAGGCCAAAACACAAGCATACAACTCCACAGATTCACGGTACCTTCACAGAGTCCTTTCCCTTTGGGAAAACAAAAAGCAGGCAATCACACTGTTTCACCCAGATCCCAGGTCTTAACCTCAGCATGTAGCTCAGTCTCTCGCTGAGCCATCCTCTTTCTCTGGCAGCTGGCAGATCTAGCCTGCTAATAATTCCTCAGGTAAGACTTCCTAGGGGAATTAACCCACTCATTCCCACTGTACATATGGGAGTAGATGAATCTAGGGGAAATATATCCCCCTTCAAACTGTTCTCCAGTTACCAGTTCCCAACTTTTTGTGCTCATTTGGAGAGTGGTAGACCAGAATAAGTTAGGTGCAAAAAATAAATAAATTGGCACACTTCATGTCCATTTTTTGCACTTTGGACCTTGGTCACAAGTGGTAAATGATGCTGTTTTCTCCTGTTTTTGCTTTTGTCACTTTGTACCCTGTCCCATATGTTGTAAATGAGCCCTCTACTGTTTTTAATAAATGGGCCATTAATGAACTGACCCCAAGATTTATGAATCATGCGCTTTGAACTTTGCCCATGTTGGTACACTGTACCATGGGCTTACACGCAGAAGGAGGGTCGTTAACTTCCTCTTAAAGATCTGGTACCGTAGGAAGGGTTAAAGTCCTATTAAAGATCTGGTACCGTATACATGTGATGTGTTAGAGGCACCTTCATTACTTTGCCTTTCCTTAGTGATCATTTCTACAGAAAGGCTTTTATAGATATGCAAAAACCAAGTTCTTAACCACGGTCCTGTTAGAAGATCTTCTGGTATTATATAAAAGTGATGTGATGGAGGCACCTTCATTACTTTCCCCTTTCCTTCTAACTAGGGATCATTTCTGCAGAAAGGCGTTTATAGATATGCAGAAGCCAAATTCTTATATGGACATCTAACCTGCAGCCTTCCAGCTGTCATTTGAACTACATTAATAAAAGGCTTCGATGACTTGAGTGTAGGTCATAAACATCTGGATGGCAGCAGATTGCTATTTTATCTTATGATATTATTTGCTGATGGTGCAGCTGCCAGCTAAAATATTCAACAGTATAAACATCTGTTTTAGCTCGCCTACCTCTTGTTTGTAGTTGATTACAGGCAATATAATAGTTATGCCTGCCTTCTTGAATTTCTCCATCAGGGAATGTAGGCCATTTCAGTTCACAGTATCAAACTTTAAAAAACCCCAAAAACCTCCTGCCCCTATTTATCAAACAGAGCCCACAACCCAGAAGACTGATAAGTAATCCTTGATCATCAGTTCAGTGTTTCTAAACAGGAGAGTTCAGGATCACTCAAAGCCTTATCTGTTGTTACTCTAAACTATTTCCAGTTCTGTCAGCCTGTCATGAATCTGTGCATGACCTAAGGTTAAGAAGGTGAGCTATGCTTCTTTGTACCCTGGACTATCCATTGTAATTTCATCTGTATGAAATGAAAGTTTCTTTATGAAAATTTAAATTTCTATCTCATCCCCACCACTCCTTCCTTCTCTTTGGTCACCCTCCCTGATTAAGTGAGTCTGGTGAGAAACAGCTCTGCAGAAGCATAAAAGCAATTTCAATCTGTCCGGCAGCTATCTTGCGAGGTCCTGAGTTAATGATCCGTAGGTTTCCCTCTTAACTCATCCTGCCACCTCTACTGATTTTTCTTGATTACTGTAATGAAACGGTCAGGGGATTATTAAACAATCTGCCCGGTATCATTTCATTTACTGCCCGCCTGATAACACCAGCTGACATTGATGCATAGAAGATTCTTATTGGCTGGAAGCAATGCCGGCTGATGGCTTCTTATCTGCTTTTATTAGCATGAGAGGAAGTGGGAAAGATAATGCATGGATCATTTGTATAGCATAGACCCAAATGGGTAGAAGTGGAAGTTACTCATACAAAGTATGTTTTCTGCATTTTATTTGAAATCATATTATTTCTGGTAAACCGTCCCAAGTTTTATATCCAAAGAAAGAAAAGGAAGCTGTTTAACAATTACCTACTCACAGTTTACTAGTATATTTAAGTTGATCTTCCCAGAAGTGTCTAAAGGTCTGAATGCCAGAATAATAGTCAATCTTTGGGTCAGCTCACTCCGAACCTCACAGGAAAAAGCCACTGAGGTCAGGATTCCAGGTTAAAAGGGTATAAGTTTTATATGAACATTTGATATGCACACAAGCGTCCCAGGTCTGATGCGCTTTGTGTCTACGCACTTCCAAGCCACTTGAATGCCAGAACTATGTGGAAACTGGGTGTATACAGAGCATTAGTTCACAGAGTTGTTTTTTTTTTTTTAATAAATATACTCCTGAAAATCTTATAAATAGAGGGTTCCGGGTTCCACTCTCTTAGACCCTCTCTTGGACTGTGTACTCTTAGATTAACATGCTCCGCAGTGTTTAGCAGGACTCGGAGAGGTGGCAATCTATTTATAACAGACATATGCATAACAGATATATTATCCTGTCTTTCAAACCACAGGTAATATTACTAGATTACAAGGGAATGAGTCAACAAGTGGCTTAATTTGAGTAAAAAAGAACATCCTCAGAGAGGTAGGTCACCATCATATTTTATATAAGTCATTTTTGCAGCAGACTGCCTCCTCTTAGCCTGCTTTAATATCTATGGTTCTTTCATATGGCAGAGCACTTTACAACCAGATCAATTACCTGTAGCACCCAAAGTGCTTTGCAGTTACGAGTCAGGTGAATGCTGTGCAGCAGATATATGCTAGAAAAAATGATCCCTAGAGATGAATCTTCGGTGTATAGTTTAAAGCATAAAGATACCAGAGCAACCCCTTGCAATGAAAGAAGTAAAACCCACAGGCAGTAACATGAAACTGCAAATGTTTACTGATGAATGGGTCCCAAACACAGCCAGACATCAGGCTTTAAACAAGCTTATTGGATCTCCTCCATAATTGCTAATCAAATTAGAGTTCATTCAAATAATAGTCAGGCATGGTGAAAAACTGTGTCAGCCAAGGATGAACAGGGCAGTCAGCTGCTAAAAACTCCTTTAGGGGTCCTTTATGTAATCCAAGCATTGGCAAGAGGGTGGAACGTTTAAATCTATCTAATCTTGTCCATTACATATTTGGCCAAGTGATGAGTAAGCATTTGCTTTTTTGATGGCCAGCTTCAAATCCGAGCGCACGGCTTATTAATAAAAAGGAACATTACATTGTGTTAATTTTTTAATTAAACCAAACCAGTAAAATGATTATAACCCCCCGTGTCCACTTGTACAGGTTATGACAAGGGCACAATCTCTTATAGATACTCTGTCTGTATGTGCTTTTCTGTACTGAGCACAGATGTACATTTTTGTTTTCCACTTTGAGGTTTAACTACTAAAGAAGTCAAGTCTACATGTATGTACACATAGATCATCGCTGAAATGCACAATACATAAATAACCTCAAATAAACTAACATCTTGTTCTTCTAAAAACGTCTGTAATTTCCATTTGTTTTATGCCCAATTTTTTACATAGTAACATATTAAGTTAAGTTGAAAAAAGACACACTTCCATCAAGTTCAACCTTTTAAGTCTATATATAACCTGCCTGCCAGT
This sequence comes from Xenopus laevis, assembly GCF_017654675.1. Taxonomy (NCBI): domain Eukaryota; kingdom Metazoa; phylum Chordata; class Amphibia; order Anura; family Pipidae; genus Xenopus; species Xenopus laevis. The sequence goes on along the minus strand of NC_054374.1, from coordinate 131,621,911 downwards.
TGATCCAGAGGAAGGCAAAAAAACCCATCTGAAGCCTCTTCAATTTGCCTCAGAGGGGGAAAAATTCCTTCCTGACTCCAAGTCGGCAATCGGACCAGTCCCTGGATCAACTTGTACTATCAGATATCTCCCATAACCCTGTATTCCCTTACTTGCTAAAAAGCAATCCAAAGTGGATCCATTTAGGTCCAAATTAATAGTCCACCAAGAAACAACTCTTAAGAAGCTAAAGCTATAGTAAAATACAGAAAAATGAGGGTCTGACAGTATTTTACTATGTTTAGGACAAGGTTTGTGACATAAAATCTGGGAAGTGTATGCATTGATATGCATTAAATTGGTCAGGGGGCCTTGGAAAAAAACAGCATAAAATGTAAAACATAAAGGTTTTTCTGTATTAACTATATACAATAAATTAGTAGTAACAAACAAGGGGTCACTGCATTAATAAATGACAATAAGTACATTATACGAAATACAATTCAAATGAATATAAAATATAATTACAATACAGATTAAGTGCTCAGTGTCAAGGAGACAAAGGATAGAGGACAGTACCCTGGAGGCAGTGTCCGACGGATACCAGGAAAACTCCCGGTAGGCCCAGGTGTTAGTGGGCCTCTTGCTTCTAACCATTTGGCCTATTTCATGGTCATTTTCTTATTTTTTATGGGAACAAAGAGGCATATAAATGGAAGAATAGAGTATAGTATGTAGTAAAAAGAGACTAGGAGAATAAAGAGATTGAATGAGGAAAGGAGGTATAATAGTATAGAAAGTGGGCCCTCAGTCTAAGGTTTTCTGGTGGGCCCCTAGTATCCCAGTCTGACACTGCCTGTAGGGCTTACAGTCTAAATGGGAGGGATATTTACAGACACAATTCGGAGGAGTATTAAAGTGTTGCATGCATAAAGGGCAGGGGTGCTTCGCCAATGAGGCGAGTTGAGTCTCTCGCCTCAGGCGGCAGCGCCCCACTAGATACCAGGGGCGGCAAAAATGCCGCCCCTGGTACTTTAAGAGAGTGCACTCTAATGCAGAGAGTGCAATTAGGCTCTCTGCGCTAGCGTCCTGGCCCTCTCTGCTGCCTTGTGGACCCCCCCATGACCCCCTCAGGCACAAAAAGGTACGCATACGGGGGAGGGCAGCAGCAACTGCTGCTGCCTCAGGCGGCGGATGGGCCAGGATCACCCCTGACAAAGGGATCTATCATACATGCTGCCATGACAAATTATACATTAAAATCCGGAATAGAAAGTAGTACCCTTCCTTTTTTCAAATTACAATTGCTTAGAATCTATGGGAGATAATTCATGTATTATACAGATGTGCTCTGACATATTCAATTCAATTTCTGTATAATGCCTGAACCATACAAACTACTGGTTACCAATCATGATCTGTGGTAGTTAGGCTGGTCCTGGTGTTTCTGTCACTGAGCGAGTTGAAAGGAAATGGAAAATGCTGGTCCAGTTCATTAGTTGTGACAATTGAATCCCCATTCATCTCTATAAAGACTCATAGAAATAGCGCACAAATCGTATCTTCAGCATTTGCTTATGGTCTAAAAGTCCATCTCTACAATCCCATAAGTCAGAGTTATCCAGCTGAGGCCTCAATGATGGATGTAGCTACGATTGCCAAATTTTCTGGAAAAAATACCAATATTTCTACCTTTCTTTCCTGTTGCATTGACATCAAGCAACTGTTTTATCCAGTCAGGTGGCAGCCCAAGGTCTAGCCCAGTCCTTTTTTTTGTAATCGATTTGTATATGGGACATCATCCTTTTCATACAATATGCCGCAGCCCCACTGAACCATTGGTGGACACCACTGACACAGATTATAATGGCAAAACTGGACAGCATAAGGCAAATAACTATATTTTTTTTTATCAGAGTTAGCATGAACCAAAAACATAAGAAAATATATGCCGTTAGATGCAAGTGTTCAGAGCTGAGAATTCAAAATCACAGCAGTATTAAAATATCAGGCTGGTTTCCAGGCACCCCTCCTCTCCCGATACACAACATCCAGCCCTCCCCTTCCAAAACAGTCTCCCTCCTGTAAATACACAGAGTCAGCGATCCGTGCAGGAGGAAACATTAGATTCAATGGCCCGTCTGCCACCTACTTAATTTAACAAACAAAATCAGAAAACAAAAAAAAGGAACAACTTAATTATAATGATATAGGCAATCACAGCCTATAACGCCTACTTTCAGCAGGATTCGGAAGTACGCAGGAGCATTTGTTGCTTGTAAGAATGAAAAGGGGAATTAAACAGAGCATAAACCGTAAAGTCGAAGTGCAACTAAATGAATCAATGATTATTTTAATCAGTTTCATTCTACGTTTGCCAGTGCGTTTAAAAATCAGCATTATAATGTCTGAATCTCCCCTGTGGACAAGAAGTTGTTAAAGTATAACTGACTAAAAACTAGTGAACATTGGCTTAATGGGTTTTAATTCACTCTTTTGACTGTCTGGAAATCTTTTTCAAATGCTGAGGGTTGGGTTTTCAGATAACTGGCCATGCCATTTTCCACATACAACCACTAGGCTGGGCGCTGAGGTCTATGTACTAGTACTAGAGTATAAATCAGGTATAGAGGTCAGTGTTGAATAGTGCAAGCTAGAATGCTGTATTTATTATGTAGAATGCTTTACCATACCTGAGTAAACAGCTCTAGAAGCTCTCTGTGTTTGTTTAGGATAGCAGTTGCCATATTAGCTTGCTGTAACATCACTTCCTGCCTGAGTCTCTCCCTGCACACTCATAGCTCTGGATTCAGATTACATTAGGGAGGGAGGGAGGAGGGGGAGAGGAGCAAACTGAGCATGCTCAAGCCCCAGCCCTGGAGGTTTAAGCTGAAAGAAGGAAGTCTGATACAGAAGCCCATGAGTACACAATTGAAGGAAAGAAATTCTCATGTACTTTTAGTACAAATAGCAAAATTTGACTGAGAAAACTTTGGCAAAGACTCCAATGTATTCTGCGCAGAAAACGTCTGTGGGAAAAAAAAAACGACCATAGACTTCAGTGTATTGTGCCCAGAAAAAGGCAAACAAATACTATTTGACTTTGGTGCATTACGTGAATTTTTCAGCGAATCAAGACAGATTTGCTCACCACTCGTTCAATAAACAAATCATTATACTGCAAACTTTTTGTAAACACCCTTTTTTTAAACCCATTTTGAAGGTGGTATCAATCTTCTGCACAAAATAACTGCTTCTCAAGTAAGAAGTTTCATTTATTACACTGTGAACTGGCACAAAAGTTAAAACATGGTAACTTTTACTCATTTGCAAAGGAGACATTATTCGCATGAAGGAATTGCACATTTTAACATTGTTTATGACAAAATGGTTCCACTTAGGCAAAGAATTGATGGGACCGATGGACAATCTCTGTACATAAAATGTATTGTTGCCAAATAAATGATAATAATGATAAAAATTGTAGCTTGGTACATTTGTTCTGAACAGAATTGCAGGTTGGGTCCAATACAAAATGCAAAAAAAAGCTTAAAAAGGGGAATGAGAGAAGCTTTGTCTATGTAATATCTAGTCCAAAGTCCCTCTTTGTTGACATTTCTCTTCTTTCTGCCTCTTCCTTTTCTCTTCTACCCCATTTCCCATTTCCTGTTTCCATATCCTTACATATTTCAACAGCAACAGAGGGCAATTCTTATTATTCATTCAACAAGGCTCATCCCTGTAAGGAATACTTACCTATCCTCCAGTTCAAGCCGACGCCATAGTCAAGATGGCGGCACCCAGTCCTCCCACGTGGCACGTTCTGACGCTGATGCGTCAAAATGCGTGCAACATCATGACGCCAGCATGTCAAAACTTGCGCAGCATCATGATGCCGGCTCGTCAAAACGAACAGCGTCAACCTGCAACGTCAGCGCGTGATGCATGTTGTCATCACGCCCGTTTGTCGCGAAAATCAGCCTATAAAAGATGCCAGAACATTACTGACCTTGCTCAAATATAGATCCTGCTTATTGCGTTCCTGAGAATTCTATTATTGATATCTATTCCTGTTCCTGGGTTTGGCCTGTAATATTGTCTTGAACCTTGCTGCCGTGATGGACCCTTTTGCCTGGACTTTGACTACCCTACTTCTTGAACCCTTTTGTACAGTGAACTGTGTTGGACTTGCTGCTTCCTCCTGTTCTGCAAATCCTAGCGGAGCCTTCAGGCCCTGACAATCCCTAACTGTGCTGCAGCAACACTCCCTTCTCTTACTGAGATGCAATTATTTAAAGCTGATGCTGCTGTTGTTTCTCCTGTGCTCTTGCCTGCATAACTTCCCAGGCCTCTTTCACTAGTTATGAATCCCTTACAGTGTGAAAGAATCCTGCTGGGACTCAACTCTGAATCTCCTGCCAACTTCTTCAAGAGACAACTAAGTAGCTCTTGTCCAATATTAAGAAGCAGGGAAGTGAAGTTGGCTGGTGACAAAAGCTTGACAGAGAGAGAGAAAATAAGTTCACAACAGGTTTTTGCCTGAAATGAGAAAGGTTTGCAGCTTCAGTACAGCCAGGGAAAGGTGGGTTTTTTTTTGCTGATTTATCACTGGCCCCTAAAAGGGCTTATTTATGATTACAAACGTCAAAGTGCTAAGAAAAATTGAGCATTTACACTAAACAGAAAGGTACTTGTTTCCATGCATAATCATTTACCTCTTGCAGTAAATAGGAAACCTGTTGTCCAGTAAACTGGATGGAAAGCCCACATCCCATAGACTCCATTATAATCAAATAATCCATACTTTTAAAAATAATTGCCTTTTTCTCTGTAATAATAAAACAGTACCTTGTACTTGATTCAAGCTAAGATATAATTAATCCTTATTGGAAGCAAAACTGCTTATTGGGTTTATTTAATATTTATACAATTTTCTAGTAGACTTTAGATATGAAGATCCAAATCCCGAAAAAATCTGTTATCTGGAAAATCCCTGGTCCCAAGCATTCTGCATAACAGGCCCCATAACTGTACTCATTTATAGTAACCCTTTCCATTATGGTGGGAGAAAATAAGTAAATTAGCATAAAAAAAAAACCTCCACTTTTACCATATTGCTTTTGTGCTCCATAGCACGTTGTACTTTAGGATCAATATGCATTTTTGTATGCATATTTCCCAGAATTTTGTACTCAGAATCAACAATACATCAGTCTGTTTAGATAAGGGGTGTTTGGGCTTTAATCTTTGGTTTAAGTCCCATTTGAAGTCTAACCGGATCCATTTCCTCCATTTTTACTTAATAACAAGGTTACAGACATCTGAATAGGGTCGGACTGGAGCATCGGGGCCCCCTCTAGACACCCCAACTTCTTTGTCCCCCCAGTACACTTGCCCGAACACTGGCCCGGCTTGCGAATGCGCGAACCCTGACCTGGCGCATGCAAGAGTACTAGGTTGCCACCTGGCTGGTATTTTACCGGCCTGGCCTGTAAAAATGATGGTTGATCCCAATGTTATTGATAGGGGTATTTTTTTCCAGAAAAGGTGGCAACCCTAACGAGTGCTGATGCCTTTCTGCTAATATATTTATTTAGGGGGTCCATGAGGGGCGATCGGGGAGCAGATCTGGGCCTGTGAGGTCCCATGAGGGCCGGAGCCCACCGGGTCTTCTCCCAGCCTCCTGCCGGCCCAGTCCAACCCAAATCAAATTCACCCCTAACCTCATTTGATTTGACCTGCAAGTTCCAGGATTTACTAAGAGAGCAAATAGGTATTCTCACCATAGCTCACCATAAATGATATTCAGGCTGGGTCCCTGGTGACCACTCTGAGCTCCCAAGGCAGGGGGGATAGGATCACAGATTGACAACTACTGGTTTAGATTATAATGTTCGCAACACTCCAGCATCAGAAAGTGTTAACTCATATTATTGGTTTCTCCTTCTCATTCTTGCTTGCTTTCAACCTGCAGAAGGAAAGCAGCATCTCAGTAGATTTAAGGAGAGCAGATGGGTCTAATTATACAGTGCCTGTAATTGGATTGATCAACAGTTAATAGGAAAAGAGAGAAGCAGACTTTGTTTGAGTAAAAATCGTCCCCCTGGTGCTCAAGGCCTAATCTCTTCCCCACCCCCTATAAAATCTTCACTCTCATCCAAAGACAATGTTCTCCTGGTCAGAATTCTACTGTTTAATCTCTCACTGCTGAGTGCCATCTTGATTTGTAATGTGTTTAAAGCTTTGTTATTTGTTTTAATGGAAACAAGGTAATAGGACACATTTGCCATTTATAGATTTACTTTTATAAATGGGACCTAAAGGAATTATATTATAGAGCTGTTATTTCTTTAATTACACTGCGGTTCAACAAAGACAATCTAACGTTAGCATTTAATGTAAAAGGACAGTAACATTACAGTTAAAGCTGTTCTAATGTAAATAAGCATATCCTATGTCTATGAAGATTTGGAAGAAATAAGTCTGAAGCAATTAGACTTATTGAGTTTTCTTGAAAACATTTCACCACTTGTCCAAGCAGCTTCTACAACTGAAAAAAACTGACTGAATGAGTGGTGAAACTTGTTTTTTTTTAAAGAAAGAAAAGTCCAGTTGGTTTAGACTTATTTCTACTGTAATCGAGAAGGAAGAAATCACCGGCACAACAGGTTATTTCCAGCAGGGAAACCCTTGCTCGTTTATTTTGCGGATGCAACGTTTCGGGGCGTAACCCCTTTGTCAAGCATTTGCTTTGCTTGACAAAGGGGTTACGCCCCGAAACGTTGCATCCGCAAAATAAACGAGCAAGGGTTTCCCTGCTGCAAATAACCTGTTGTGCCGGTGATTTCTTCCTTCTCGATTGCTGTGGAGGTTGCCAACACCTCCTTCATCGAGCACCAGGTGTCACGGAACTTGGACGGCCAGGGTGTGCGAGGTGACTCCCTTCTTCTTTCCATTATTTCTACTGTAAATCATAATGGAGCTGATTTAATAACCTCCATATTCTTTTGTTTCCCTGAATAGAATTTAGCCCTAAAAATTGTGCATTTAACTAATTACTCTAAGGTGTCAATTTATTAAACTGAGGCTTTTTCTGATCAGGCTTTTTGATGCTAAAAATCTGAAAAAGTATGGGGGGTAAGCATTACTTTTTCGGGATTTATGGGACAAAAACAGTGATAACTCCGGATTTTAAAATACACTAACTAAAACCTGTAGAAACCATGTAGCCGTCAATCGCAAATGTCTCTTTTACAACTGGAAGAGATTTCTTTGATTGTGGTTTTAGAGGTTTTTGGGTCTTTTTGACGCCGACTTTTATGCAACTATATGAAAAAGCCATAGTTATTGTGCGACAAGTCAAAAAAGTTGCAGTTTATGCAACTCTTCTGTAAATTTTCAAGTTCATGCTTTTTTCATTTCAGATCTTTTAATAAATTTCATGCCATTTCTGGTTTTAGAGAAAGTGAGTTTAGCTGGGGTTTTAAAAACCTCTAAAAGGAGGATAAATAGACCTCCACTTAAAAAGAATTGATAATGGTTAGTTTAAAAACCATGAAAAACTCACAAAAAACATACAAAACTTCTCCATCTAAAAGCTGGTGAGGTCATGTACTGTAGAAGTCAAAGAAAGCTGTCCTTCAAAAATTGTGAAATCTTTCTTTGAGTGTAGGAACTGGCTCACCGGGGATCACTTTGACATAGTTGGCCAGTTTAAATACTGTATATTTCAATATATGGACAAACAATCCCTGTTTTGTTTAAAGGGTAAGGCATTTTTCAGTAGCAGTATGCACAAAATGTTTCAATGTCCTTAATATATTGATACTGGGTTGAGTGCAGAGGACTCTTGTATTTGTCTATTTAAAATCTTTCTTTGCTTGGATCTTTTAATAACAGTATAAAAAAAACCATTCTTATGGAAACAAGGATTTTGAGGTTTCCGTATTCTTATTCATTCCATGTTTTTATTCCCTTGTGTGGTTTATATTTGTATTTTAGTAATAATAATAATAATATTAATAATAATAATAATAATAATAAATAAGCAGACATTCATGATTTTTAAAATGTGAGTATATTCGAGGTTAAAAAAATCAATAAACTGCACAAAATCAAATTTCGATAATTAGGCCTCCAAGTTCAGCAGCTATGCTTGTGTAGAGGTGCTGTCACAATTTCCACCAGGCTTTTCTCAGTAAGTATAGCCCCTACCTTCGAGAGCATCACTTTGAGTCCAAACCCCTGGAATAATTTGCTATAATTAATGCTTTGACCACAGACAAACTGAGGCTACGTATAGGTTTTACTTGCCTTTAGGAAGGCACTATAACCTAAAAAACTAAGGAGCTGTTCACTCACAGAAACAGTGGTGACTGAGTCCATCACCTTTTTACTTGTACCATGCCTGGAGCAAAGACCTAAAACGTCCATAAAACTGGACGGCGGGTTTGGACCGACCTCACGACCTCTCTGTGGGTGGCGGGCCGTCAAAATGCCGGCTTCTGATTTCAGGGTTCTTCTTTTATAGACGCTGCACCTGCTCACCCCGCCACTTTTGTGACATCATTGGCGGGGCGGCGCTGGTCTATTAAAGGAATTTGGAAGTCAGACTCGGGCAGGCGTGGGTGGTGGCAGGTGGGTGCGGGTCGAGGAAGTCCCGACCCGTACATCACTAATGTATTGCTATTGAAAGTAGTGTCTGTCCCTTTCTATTCTCTGCCCTGGTGGCTCAGACTGTTGATAAAATGTAAGACAACGCAGCTGATTAAAAGACCTGTCTTTGCTGGGGAACTAAGACGTGTGGAATCTTGTTTATAAAGTAACAGCCAGGAGTTAGGAAAATGCTGCTTTCAATAGCAACTCTTTTTTAACAAATAACTTTAAAAGCACTGAAAATGTGTAAAAATTGTATAATGGAAATCTGTTGAGAATTATATTGTATCTTCCAGCTCTTCGTGTAGTCTTCAGGTCTCAATGCGGATTTGCGCAGTTAAAGTGGATTCCTGACTTGGCCCAACTGCACATGCTCTGACATGCTTTGTGTCGACGAAGAGACCCGAAGACTGTACGAAGAGCTGGAAGATGGCGTCCGCTGAGCTTCTATGCATTTAAGGTTTTTTTTTGGTAGGTGGGTTTAGTTCTCCTTTAAATGGTTTGCAATTTTTCGCAGTTTTACAAATTGTTGGCATCCCTACAGTGTCTACTCTCTATTCATTCTTCAGTTGACTGATTCTGATGAATGTAGGCACCGGGTGCAAGGTCAGTCTTCAATACAAGACAATTATTGGACCATAACAAGTGAATCAGTGTTGTTATATCAAGAATCTTGTAATCATCAAAACATCACATACTGTATGATATAGGGATCTGACACAATAAAATGTTTGCTTGTTAAAGGAAAACAAAGAGGGTGTTATTTATCAAAAAACTAAAATGTAATCACTATTTTCTGAAAATTACTCCGACCAAATCCGTGCTGACTTTTCCCCCATATATCAATACAAATTTCAGAAAATTTCTTGTGCTGGAAAAGACTGGATAAGATTGTGAAAAAAGTCTGAATTGTACAATTATTACAGATTTGTCACTGAAAACTGCAACTTTTTTTGGAATGGCTGCCTGAAACCCTGAAACCACGAAATGTCGTTGAAGGAAACGTAGAGCAGATCAGCATATATTCAAAATGTCAATGGGACTTCTGTAGCTATAAAGGCCTGAGCCGTTAGTGTTATAGAGATGCTGAATCTTTAGGCTGTTGCATTTAGCTCAGTATATAAATTACATATTTTTGAGTCTTATCCATTTTTAGGGTTTAGTTCTCCTTTAAAAATGAGTGTTGGTCCAGTGTCTGTTATATATGTCTATATAATCTTGAAAGTCCTGACCAGAAAGACAACAGTGAAGCAGGCACTGTAACGAAATAACAAGAAAAAAATCATTTTGGAAACATTTTAAATTCAAATTTCAGTTCAGTCAAATGCTAGTGTAGTGTTTATCTCTATTACTCATTATTAAGATGCCATCACAGAAACGACTTGAATTTTCCAAATTGTGTTATATTGTCTATACGCCAATGCTCTATGGGAATTTTGTGGCCTTTATATACAGTAATTGCTGTTTATTGCAAACTGTAAAAATCCAGCAATTACACACAGTACAAACAAGGATGAAAAATAAGATGGCAATCATGTTTGTTATTAATAGCTCTAATTGCTCAGAACATGACATTATGTGGGAAAAAAACATAGATGCAAAGAAACACTTGTCTTGCTGTCTTGTTATCATGGGAGGTGTTAACTCTCCATCCCACCAAACTCCCTAGATAGAGTTTTGATGTGTTCATTTTGTATCTATTGATTTTTCAGGGGTATTTGGAGGTTGGCTGGTTGCATTAAGCTCACATTGATTTACCGTATAATTAACTCCTCGTTATTTAAGCACCGATGCTGTAATTTGACTCTTATTAATGCAGTCCCAATCGGAAGAGTGCTTAGCTGTTTTACAGGCCAATAGCAAGATAGCAATATCAATTTAATTAGATCCAGGGCAAGAAGTGAACACATAAAAATGTTAACCATTTGCTACCTGGAAAGAAGCTTATTGTACCATTAGAAAGGGATGAGGCTCAGGCCCCCCTTGACAAGGTGCAAAATTAGAAATGTATTTGGCTTTTTATGAATTACAATTAATCACTGCCATAATAACTGCCATAGCTGATGTATTCAGATGTAGCATGGAGAGAGAAAGAGAATTTCACGATACGTTGTTGTAAAGAAACGGTGCATTATCTCTGCAAAGGTGATTACACGGGTGATTAACAGAATGAAAACTGCGCAGACTTGTAATCGTTTGCAACTTTTGTTTCTATTGTTCTCTGAGGGTCCCTGTCTACTGGGTTTAAGTAGGCACATTAAAGGTGATGTTTCAAATAAAGGTGATGTAAAAACGGTGTCTCATTCATTGAGAAAGCAGAACCAAGACAGCAGAATTAGTCTAGCCCCTAGAATGAATCAAAGTCAGGAAAATGACAGCAGTCGTATAAAATGCAGAGAAGAATCCTGAGAATTTCATGATGTGAATTATTAAGTATTGAATTGTTCTTTACCTCTTTATTTTTCAATGGAAACCATGCTGAGTGTCATTATAGAGGATTGGTGCAAAATCTGTTGAATGTTAAATTACCCAGTATTGTGGGTCAAAATGCTCGCAAAGAAGCCACCTTTTACTCTAATGGATGCAGTGTGTTTACTTAAATTCAGAGCATCAATGGATGAAGGTTTACTCTACCTGAGAATTATTTGTAGGGAGACACATAAGGTTAACTTGCACCTACAGAAAAGGAAGTTCTGGTCAGTCACCTATGCCCTGTAGGAGGGAATTTTCTTCTTTCTTGCCCAATGGTTTTACAAAAGTTCCAACTCACAAGTGTGGAAAATGGGGACAGGTGATTGTTCTCCATCTTGACTCCATCATAGCATGCAATAGATTTAACCCAAAGAACCTAAGGTAGAGGTAGGCCTTACAGGTGCTGGGGTAAAGGGAACTTGTATAAAAGGCTTATCAAGTAATGTCACCCATACACAGGCCAATAAAAGCTGCTGACAAACCGAGTTGGCAGCTTATTGGCCCGTGTGTGGGGCCATCCGACGTCGGCCAGATCTCAATAGGGCAGGTTAAAAAATCCAGTCGGCTGCATCTGTGCGTTTATACAGTTCCGCGATCCGACAGCCCATTTCAGGATGCATTATGGTCCGAACATTGGGCCCTGGGCCCACGATCGGATCAGCCCAATATCACCCACTTCAATGTGGGCATATCGGGGAGAGATCCACTTGTTTTGGTGACATTGCCACACGAGCGGATCTCTACATTTATGGCTACCTTAACCGATTAGCTCCTGTGATAGTACACCCTAGGGGTGTAAAATAGTCAGGGTTAGTGAGCAAGAGCAGTCTCAAAGGAGAAATAGTCTATGGTTTGTATTCCAGAGACAACAAGCAGCCACCATAGTGTTGGGACCACAGCTGGAAAGGGACTAAAGCTATATTTATACACAAAAGGCTTCCATTGGACAAGATACACATGTGGCATTCATCCTTTTAGTGAAACTACTCCTTCATCCTATTTTTTCTTTATACTTTATACTCAGTACTTTATACTGTCTTACTAAATCACTTTGCTTCAACTATTAAATGTACCATGGGAGTATCTTTTTCTACTCAATGGCTAAGAATTATTGGCACCCATTTCTATATTGTTTTTCCTGTCACAACATCATAATACCCAACACTTCCATGAATGTTCAGTTGATAGAGAGGGGCACAGTGTAACAATGCTCTTCTGGTCTGAAGCTGTGGTTAGAAGAGAAATCATTTGACCTCCCCTTTTACATATTATATATATTTCTGCCCAATGTGGCTCTATTCTTCTTATTGGCAGCACTCCAGGATTGGATAAAAAAGCCTTTATTCACATACAGCAGGGCAGCATAGCAACGTTTCGAGCCTCGCACGGCTCTTTGTCAAGCTAGCATATCATTATACAAAGTCTCCTTTATATACACCAACATCATAGCACCCTCTAGGGGCTGCATCTAAGTATCAAAATTGTAACACAATGTTTCACTTATCTGACAATACGTCAATTAGTAGTCCCATTTCAGTCAAAGACACACAATGTATCCTCAGATAAACTGTAGAAAAAGGAGAACATTAAAACCAGATTAAAAGAAATAATATAAATTATCTAAAAACAGGAGATAGATCATATTCCAGATTAAGTCCATTCGGTGCTAGGGTATCTAATTTCCTGATCCACCATGCCTCTTTATATAGCAATTTTTTGACCCTGTCACCTCCCCTTCTCAACTTCGGGACAGCATCCAAGATCTGGAATTTTAATTGTGATATCGTATGTCCCCATTCTATAAAGTGTTTGGCGACCGGCTGATCCACTCTTTTACATTTTATTCCTGTACTACCACATTTGTGGTTTATGCGATAAAGTGCCCTTGTGGCTTAGTTTATGTGGGTCAAACCTCACGCATGGCCAGAGATAGGATCAGAGAACACAAATCAACTATAAAATGTAAAAGAGTGGATCAGCCGAAGTTGAGAAGGGGAGGTGACAGGGTCAAAAAATTGCTATATAAAGAGGCATGGTGGATCAGGAAATTAGATACCCTAGCACCGAATGGACTTAATCTGGAATATGATCTATCTCCTGTTTTTAGATAATTTATATTATTTCTTTTAATCTGGTTTTAATGTTCTCCTTTTTCTACAGTTTATCTGAGGATACATTGTGTGTCTTTGACTGAAATGGGACTACTAATTGACGTATTGTCAGATAAGTGAAACATTGTGTTACAATTTTGATACTTAGATGCAGCCCCTAGAGGGTGCTATGATGTTGGTGTATATAAAGGAGACTTTGTATAATGATATGCTAGCTTGACAAAGAGCCGTGCGAGGCTCGAAACGTTGCTATGCTGCCCTGCTGTATGTGAATAAAGGCTTTTTTATCCTATCCTGGAGTGCTGCCCATCTCTTCTCTGGCTTTGGCAATCTGGTGTGGAAGGACACCACGGGAGGTGCACCCAATCAAACGAAGTAATTAACCAGGTGTGTGCCCCTCAAATCTTTTTCTCTATTCTTCTTATTCCCTGTAGGCACTTTCATTGATCAAAGTATTGTTCAGACCTGAACTGCACACTAACATCACATTAACTAACTGAACAGTTATAGTGTCATCCCTCATTACTAATAATATTATTCACTGGCTATTTTGGGTTTCATCAGTACAATGTATGTGGAAGTTCTATGTTACAACCTGTTCACATGACATTGTCTCCTCTCCACTGTTCAACCTGATGAGCTTTTTGTTTTTCTGTGTCTGTAAAACAGTGTACCATATATACTCGAGTATAAGACGAGTTTTTCAGCCCCCAAAATATGCTGAAAAACTCTACCTCGGCTTATACTCGGGTCAAGCGCAAAAACGGTCGCCTGCGTCTAAGAATAGTCGCCAGTGCCCAAGAATAGTCGCCGGCATCCAAGAATAGTCGCCAGCGTCCAAGAATAGTTTCCAAGAATATTCGCCGGCGTCCAAGAATGGTCGCCGGCATCCAAAAACGAGACGCCGGCACCTCCAATGGGAGCAGAAACCCTCAATTTTACCAGAAGCTGCTGCATTTATCACCCTCAGCTTATACTCCAGTCAATAAGCTTTCCCAGTTTTTGTAGGTAAAATTAGGTACCTCGGCTTATACTCGGGACGGCTTATACTCGAGTATATACGGTACTGTAATTTGGATTTTGAAAATTGCTCTTCTCTACTCAGATATTTGCAAGCGTATCTTCCAAGAATGAATAATAACAAATATATTTGCTGACCCTGAGGTGTCTCCTGAATATGATAGCAAGATATAATTATATGTTAAAGCATTTAGATAATATAATCAAGCCAAGAAACAAGGTACCGGCAGCTATTCAACTCCCATGCAGTAAGGTTAACTTTACAACAGCTGGAGGGTTGCATACTTGACATTCCATGAACGGTAACAAGGTTAGGTAGTCTGTGACCCTGGGTGTTGTTGTCCAACTACATGTGCAAAGTCATAAATTGCCAACCCAATCCCAGTCATTTTAGAAATAGAAGTAAGGTTTTTTAAGTGACCACATTTTTCCAAACTCAAAAAAAGTTTAAGACTCTGCAGCTCAGTGGTAAATAGCTGCTTTCAAATGAGATTTTGGAGGAACATCAGCTTTAATTGCTTTTATTTTAATTGAATTGCCCATTGGTTATCATAGCAGCCTCCACTATATGAAGATTATAATGTGAAACACTTTGCAGTGTCATTATTTGCGACTAGCAACTGCCTCGGAATAAGATGAACACTCCACATGCAGTGCGGCACACAATGGATTCTATGGAGCCAGGCAAATCGCTGAGAAAAATGAATTAAGTTCTCTCTCCCCTGCTGACTCATGATAGGTTAACCCTTGTGTTCAGCAGAGAGCATTTCTTTGTGTATTTATTATATGTAGCGGTTCTCAATTTCAAGTCATTGTAACCCTTTAATGGATATATCGGCATGTGCAGAAAGACAGAGAATTTCAGATAAGGAAGGAAGTTAGGGTTCTCTACTTGAAGAAGATTTTATGATTGTTGTTGGGATGCTGAGAGTTGCCATCCAACAACAAATGCAAGGATGCAGGTTGGACATCTCTGCTATATACTGTATATATTTAAGCATCTTCAACAATGGTTATGCAATATAATATGTCCTTTTCATGCTAATACTGGGAACCCAGAACAAATTAAAATGCACTTTCTGCTCCATCCTAAAACCTTGCTACAGCTTAAAACTTAAAACTATCAGCAGATAGCCTTGAGACAGAATACAATTCTGTGTATGACGATTCCCCTTGAGCCCCCTGACTTGGATAGATTCTGTTTTCAAGCTAGCGTTGGTCACTAGTACCCTGGCCTTGAGGCACAACCACATTTTTGGCTCTAAGAGCAGTTCTTTGTTTTTCTGTACTTTGAAGAGATACAATATTCTATGCTCTCCCACTGGTAAATCCCTTTCATAACCCTATGCATATATTCTCATGTCATTTATTCCCAAGTCTTTCTTTGTTCATGGTTCTAACTCTTTGTGAATTCAGAATCCACAAAGCTTGTGTCAAATAAACATGACCTTTTACCACAAATGATCTCCGGTGACTGAACTTCCGCGACAGATTCTACTGGCCATTTTGTTTAAAAACAAGGATCCGATTGGTTGCTATGGGGCTACTAGACTTGCCCAAACGTGTGTCTTTTATTAAATTCCAATCTTAAATAGCTGGCTGCAAAAAGAATACAAAGGGGTATAAGAACAAGAACAAAATGAAAGAAAACAAAGTGTCAGTAGAAAGATTGTCAAAATGTGTATTTTTCAGTTCAAGAGCAGAATGTTTTGGCAAGCTATATGGTGAGAGTTTCTCTCTCGTCTCTACCCGGAACCTCACTGATCTGCTGAGATATCAAGGCACTTTTCTGCAATAATATGCTTCCAGCTGTGTCTGTATTAGAGATAATTATA
This sequence comes from Xenopus laevis, assembly GCF_017654675.1. NCBI lineage: Eukaryota > Metazoa > Chordata > Amphibia > Anura > Pipidae > Xenopus > Xenopus laevis. The sequence continues at coordinate 131,605,839 of NC_054374.1, read as the reverse complement.
CCAGCTGGGTAAGTGTATTTTAGGTGCAGCCCATCAAGAATTAATTTACTTAAGGGAGCTTAATGAGTTTACATGCAATCTATTGATAAATATGCAATAATTTGCTATATATGTGTATAACTATATATATATATATATATATATATATATATATATATATATATATATATATATATATATATATATATATATATATACACACACAAGCCATGAATATCCTGTAAATGATATGCTTATAAACGGCTCTTATCAGTTATAAACAGAGCTTAGTGATGTCATTTTTGTCACATGATTCACTAAAACTTGTGTATTATAATAAATAAACCACCTTCTTTTGGAAAAACCTCGGAGTTCCATGACCTGTTTATGGTCATTGAACTCCTTGGTGACTTATAATATCCTTAGATTTTACAAGGCGGTACATTATTCACTACATATTTTATATAACTATTACAGTACACTGAAAGCAGAAGAGACTTTATAAAACCTCATTATTCAGCTATAGTGCCCTTGGTATAATAGGGCATGCTTGAACTATTTCCAACCTTTAGTCACTTAGCCTCTATTTTTTATGTTTGCAGGTCTTAATTGTCTTGATTAGAAGTCACAGATAAGTTCCATTAACAGAAAGGCAATGCCTTACAAATAACTTAGAATTACATCTCACAGAATCTCTAATAATAAATCCCCTTATACGGGTATGGGACTTGTTATCCAAAATGCTTGGGACCTGGGGTTTTCCGGATAACAGATAATTTGGCTCTTCATACCTTAAGTCTACTAGAAAATCATATAAACATTAAATAAACCCAATAAGCTGGTTCTGCTTCCAATAAGGGTTAATTATATTTTAGTTGGGATCAAGTACAAGATACTGTTTTATTATTACAGAGAAAAAGGAAATATTTTTTAAAAATTGGATTATGTCATTATAATGGAGTCTGTGGGAGATGACCTTTCTGTAATTCGGAGCATTCTGGATAATGGGTTTCCGGATAACGGATCCGATACCTGTACTAGCATTAAGATTGTAGATACTTTCAGGAACCACTAAAGTAGAACGTTTTTTATGAACATGTTTTCTTGAAGAATACAATAAAATCTAGAGTTTGGAATAGCATTTAAAGGGGAACTAAAGTCTAAAATAGAATAATGCTAGAAATGCTGTATTTTGTATACTAAACATGAACATGAACTTACTGCACTAAAAGCCTAATTAAACAAATGATTTATGCTTTCAAATTTGGCCACAGGGGGTCATCATCTTGTAACTATGTGAAACATCTTTGCAAGACCAAGCACATACTCAATATGGACTGGGCTTCAGTTGGGAGGTTAAGTTTATGGATTGTCATAAATTATCAAAACAGGACAAATCAAATAATATCTGCCATAGAAGCTGATACAGCAAGACTCATTGATAATCAGAATAAACAGACTGCTCTGGGTCTGTGGATACGAATCTCTACATGGTCGCCGGCTGCTCCACAGGGAAACAAACAAAGCTGCTTGAGTTCTGGGAAGTAAGGTGCCGTTTGAAAGTATGATTGTTTCCCTGCAGAGCAGCTAGGGACATCTGAAGTTTCCTATCCACAGCAGTCCCAGCAAGTACACATAATATCAAAGGCTATTCTGATACTAAGCTCTATAGTTAGTATAGGTATGGGTATATAGAATTTAATTAAAAGTAGGGATGGGTGTATGTATGGATGCTGGGTTTTCATTTGGAGGGGTTGAACTTGATGGACTTTGTCTTTTTTCAACCCAATTTAACTATGTAACTATGTAACATATTTAAATTAAAGTATATTGGAGAAACAGTTCTTTTTCATTTAAAAAAGTAAAAATGGGATTTTATTTTTTTTTGCCTTTACAGCCCCTTTAACTGTCCAGTCTTTACATATGGCATATGGACGCTTGAGAGGTGGCTGTTGGCATTTAGTCCATTTTCTCTACCCCTGATGCATCTTATTGACTATAATGAGAACCACCTGCCACTTCCAGAACTGACAGATCTCAGCCATAAGGTGTGCAATAGAGCGCTATCCAACCAACATCAAGCAGTTTCTCTGTAAAATGTTTAATGCATCATCCATTGTTATGGAGCCCCATGTGACATTAACCTATGTTTTTTACTATGGTGGTGTATTTGTTTGGCATTAGGCTCATTCCAACCCATATTTACATTTGGAGTAAGGTGTTTCAGTGATGGGTAGATTGATTTGGGCATACCTATTTTGGATACCAATGGCCAATGATCCAGGCACCTATCTTTATAAATGAGCAATAAGCAAAGGAAGGGCTAAAAGGTTTTGTATGCACACCTAGGAATATATGATGATGAATGTAAGGAAGATTGAATTAACTTTTCAGGTTTGCTCAAGTTCCAGCTGTGAACTAAAAGTAAATGTATCCTTAAAAAGACATGTTGCACCATGGTTGTGACAAGCAACAGGTCCTATAAAGTATAAAAACAAAAGAACCTGCATTTGTTCTGGTCATTTTAGCCACAAATGTTGGCTTTTTTGTGACAGAAGGTTGTTGTCAATGAATGTCAACAGAGCTGCTTTTAAACATGGCTGAGCTTAATCCTACTGTAAACAGCACCACTTTGAGAAGCAATCATGAAAACCAGTTGAGAATCAATTTGTGAAAGATAAAAGAACATGTATGTACATAAAACAAAGAGAATAGTAATGCGTTGGTTTTGTACATGCTTCACTTGCAGATTACAGTATGCAAGTCAAGTAAATGCAGTATCCAGCTAATAGTTTCATACGTACAGTACATATCTATATATTTATATATACACGTTGTTAAAATGCAAAGGGGAGGGGGCAATATTTGTGCAGCAATGAGTGGTAATACAAATTTAACTTTCTGCCACTTAAATCTCCATCCATGAAAGGCCCATTAGTATAATCACATTTTCTGCTTGCTCTACATCAGCTGAAAAAGCAGTTCTGCCTCTCTCAATGACAAGGGAACGACAGTGGAAATAAGAAAAATGTCCAGTAATATGTGTGTCCAATCCAACGTTAACTCTTTCTTTACTTTCCAAGCACGCAGAACAAAACAAGAGATTGCAAGCAAGCAACCTGGTAGACTGTGGCTTTGTATCACAAAAAAAGCAGTTATTTAGATCAGGAATGTGCAACATGGGGCTCACCAACTGACTGAGCTAAAAGTGCCGGCACCTGAAGGCTGTCGAGGGATATGAAGTTGTAGTTGGACATCCCTGATATAGGAAATAGCTTTCCAGGTAATGTAATGAAGATGAGAATGCCAATTCATCAGTCAGGATGACTGGAGAGGACGATCGTTTTATCGCTGCTTGTTAATGTAACATGTATCCAGGAGTATGATTTTGTAATAGTTGCTTTACTCTATAAAAATATGTTTCAGCAAGAAACTCCTCTGTGTTGCAGGACTGTAGCCAAATAGTAATGCAGGGAGCTGCCTGCCAGACAATTGCCAGTCATGTGCCCTAGCTATGTGGCTCCAGAGACAGGGATGTCATTATATAGTACTAGTCCTCATTTCTTTTTTTTTTTTTGTTAAATGTGTTTGTTCGGTAAATAACCTGTTTCCCAGAATTTCTGTTCCCACTTCCATATTGCCTGGGAGGAGAGACCTGTATGGAAGTGCTGAAATGAATAATGAGAGCACGGAGGGACTGTGGTGCTAAAGCTCTTACACAATTCCCTCCATGCCTCAAAGGTTTGCTTACCTGGCAGTTCAGTGCAAGGTGCTCATTGTCTCCTCCTCTTTCGGTACAATATGTGTGTTTTGAGTGTCACAGCAGTTGGCGGGTATAGTCCTTGGCCATATAATATTCTGTGTGTTTTGGTTTATTTCACATGCCCACTGCGTTAGCAGTGGCCAGCATTTACATAAAAGGGGAAGTAAAGTCTAAAATAGAAATGCTGTATTTTGTACACTTAACATAAACATGAACTTACTGCACCAGAAGCCCAATCAAACTAATGATTTATGCTTTCAAATTTGGCCACAGGGGGTCACCATCTTGTAACTTTGTTAAACATCTTTGCAAGACCAAGACTGTGCACATGCTCAGTGTGGTTTGGGCTGCTTAGAAATCATCATAAATTATCAAAACAGCACAAGTCAAATAATATCTGCCAGAAGCGAATACAGCAAGACTGATTAATAATCAGAATATGCAGACTGCACTGGGTCCTGTGTTTCACTACACACAGTCAGGTTTCTTATAAAAACGGTACACATTTTTTAATTAAAGTATATTGGAGATAGGGTTCTTTATCATTAAAGAAAGTAAAAGTGGGATTTTATTTTATTACCTTTACATGCCCTTTAAATACAGCTATAATGCATTATTATTACTTATGTCAATATATTTGTGGTTTAGGAAATATGGATACCAAGGACCATTAATGATGTGATAATAAAGCTGTGTCTGACCTCTTGCCCTAAGAAATCATTTGACTTTTGAAAAATGTATAAATAGAGAGAGAAATAATAAATCACTAAAACTCCAACATATGTAAAACAAATTTAAAAAGTCAATGTTTTATTCCAGTATAAATATAATGATCTAATCATTCTAAACACTGCAGTATATTGTGTTTCTGTTGGATGATGATCGTGATTGGAATTCATGTTTTCCAGTCACTCCTTCTCCATTACCTATAGCTAAAATGAGAGGTTAAATAAAGGAAAATAGCCCGCAGCATAGTTTGTTCTGCTGAAGATAATATGGCTACATATTAAAGCAGGGACATTGAAAAGGAAGACTGTACGTACAGTTGGTGTATATAAATATATATGAGGTTTATATGCCATAGAGTTACTGTCAGAGGATCCTGGACGTTGGCAATAAACTCCCTTATGCTATACTGCAATGAGTGTCGCTGTCATTTAGCCAATTATCTTTTTTTCCCATTTTTTTTCATTTTTGACACAGACTGTGTTTAACTGTTTGGCAACTCCAGCAGGTAATGCCTAGTAAAAACTGGATGGACGTTGCCTCTTTACATTACCCTATTTTTGACCACGAGGATGTTCTGGAGTTGACAATGAATAACCTCAGAGGTATGCATAGTCACATCATTCATTGATTTGTAACCGTTTTCACCCTTTGTTTAATTTTTGCCACAGACCCTTTTTTTTTGAGCATAGGCTAGATTTTAGCAAAAGCATGTATATGGATGTACCAAATCCACTATTTTTGGATTTGGCCGAATCCTGAATACTTTGTGAAGGTGAAACATTTTTTACTTCCTTGTTTGTGTGTGATGAAAATCAAGTGTTTTGAGGATTTGGTTTGGCGTATCCCTGATATACATATCCCTATATATACTAATTCTGTGTTTTCGCACATGAAGATAAGCACAGAAGCATTCAGTAAATTTTATTTTTTAGAAGAATCACACAAGCAGTGACGAGCAACCTAGGCCTCTTCTGCCTACCCCTAATTCCAGCCCTGTGCACACATGGTGTATTTGTATATGTCCAACAGGTATGGGCATTATGATGTATGATGTGCATGTGTAACTAAGGAACGACTGCAATTCCAGTGCTGAGGAACACGAGTTGACACGCACATACATCACACCTTCCAAGTTCCAGATATTCATCCAGACTAGCTGCTGCTGTGTTATAGATAGAGGAAAGCATAGGTGCTATAGTCTGTGAGACAGGGGTTTTGTGCTGAAAGTTGGAGGAAAATTGCAAAATTGTGCCAACTATGCAGGTGTGAGAAGTACATGGTGAGTTTTTCAGGTGTAGTAAAGTGCATGCTAAGAAAGCATGTATAGTATACAGAGAGCATCTAAACTGCAGTGCAGATGGATGAATGACATGCTTGAATTATTTACACAAGGGTGAGGTGCATGCTGGTAGCATAAGCTGCTGCACAAATCCGAAGGGTATGCTGGGAGTATCTTGTGCTAGTGAAAAGAATGGTAGGAGTACCTGTGCTTCCATCCATACATAAGTGAAGCGGATATTCTTGGTGATTATTTGTGCTCATGGACTGCTGTGCATGTGTGCATCCAGATTGTCCATCTTAGACTGATGTCCACAAAATACTCTACATATAAATATACAAGAATACAGTTTTTTAGGTGGGTGACCAGGTTAAACTTCAGAAAAACTGTTATTGATCACAACATATACCTGTAAGCGATGGCCGTTTGATGAAGGGTTTCACTGCAAAATACTGTATGTAATGGGAAATAAAAGCTTTTTTTGCATGCTAATTATCCTTTTGCTCTTCCTGCAAGGCACCAAAGTGAGTAACGAAGGGTACCCAGGACTGTGGGGTGGTACTGGGAGCAGAGGAAACCCTGGGACTGGCTACATGGGGTGGGAGGATTGATTGATGGCACTAAGGGAGGGCTGTTGTGATGTCACAGGCACCAGGAGTGCTTTGCAGGCTGGCAGCGTGTCTGGTCTCCCCTAATGGCGGCCGATTACACCACCCATTGCACTCTTACACTTAAATTGTTTTATTTGTTAATGAAGTTTCAATGGATTGGTTTACATATTAGGAATGTGTTATATAACAAATATTATTATTGTCACAGATGTTGGCGTGTAATTGTTTTTGATCCTTGCCATTTGGATATGGCAAGTAGGTTTTTCCCTTTACATGCCCACCACTGTGGCAACCTGGGCTTGGTATAACATGGCAAGGACAGAGTTATCGTTTTTGGGCAAATATGGTTTTAATAAAATCTGTGGCCAAACTCCACCCACGAAAAGGGAAAACTGAGTCTTGTGTTTTATTTAAGTGTTAGCTCACAAGCGTCTGCCTCCCCACTGTCTCACATCTCATATTACTTAACTGTGTTAGGGTGGGAGAAGGAAACATAACCATATATTGTATGTAAATAGTGATGGGCGTATTTGGGGCATTTCGCTTCGCAAAAAATTCCTGAATTTCCCAAAACGGTGAAAAATTCGCGAAACGGGCCGGCATCTCATTTTCGTCGCTGGCGTCCAAGAAAATGGACGCCGGCATCCATTTTTTTTGCCGCCAGCGAATTTTCGCTGTGATTTCACAAATTTATTCACCGGCGGCGAATCGCGGGTATTCGCCACGAATTCACGCCTGGCGAATAAATTCACCCATCACTAAAGTGTGCCAACTGAGACCTATATATAAGTATTTGCCAGAACCAACAGCAATTCTATTTAGTTCCCCATATCTCAGGAAGAATAGTGGGGGAAAAAAAGTGCCTACTTTTGTCCATTGTGGGAAGATTACAATGGTAGGTAAGCAGGTTTTTTTTGCGCATTAAAGGGACAAAAACACAAACAATTTAGAAATTAGGACTTTGCTTTTAGTTTATTCAACAGACAAAGTATGGGGATCCAAATGACAGAAAGATCCCTTATCTGTAAAACCCCAGATCTTGAGTATTCTGGATAACAGGTCCCATACTTGTATATATTTCACTCCACCCAATCCAACACGTATTTACACAATGCTGCTGGTTTGTATATTATATCTCTGAAATAAAGCAGATTCAGTGAGCATACATAAGATGACCTTTCAGTTAGTTTCATTAGCTGCTGATTAGTTATTTTCTACATTTACATGGCTGGCTGGAGAGTCCATTTACACATCAATATTTAACCCTCAGTCTCCAGTAAAGGCTAATTTTAGCATCTCCTTTTTTTTCATTTGCATTTCCAACCAATTAAATTGTGTAATTGGGGTGTGAATTATATTCTTGTCTTTACTGTTTCAGGAAAATGTATTGTGATAAGCTAGAAGAGAAGAAGACATTATACCTCCGTTCTGCCTCACAAAAAAGCAGCTGCTTGTAAGTACAGTACATGTACTGTATATGGTACATGCATTCCTGCAACTGACTATACATCTCAAGCTTAAATTACTTGCCATTTTCAGCATAAACATTCTGGATGTCATAAATCTAATCCCTAGCAGTCAAATTACTGTAGTTAATTAATGATCCGCATAATACTCCATTTGAGTCAAAATGTGCTGAGTTTGTCTTTTTTTAATTTACGAAGCCAAATAGGAGTCTGAGGAGGCTGTGGTGCTTATCTTATTCCAATTACATCTCTTCTCGCATCACATCACTTCTCATAAGGTGGCCAGGCCTCCCCTTTAACTGGGACATTTCCAATTATTGCTTCTTCTGTGTCACCAAAGACATCCGTTTATTCTGATCTGCTTAATTCTGTTACCATATTTTATTCCCTGAATTCTTCACAGCACTGTAATTCACTGTAAGTATTTCTAAGAAACAGTTAGTCAGTTGGTCTAAGAGTTCCAGGTTCTAAAATAGTTTTAAAGGCATAAACTAAAAAAGAAAATATTAAAATATTGTTTTAATATTTTTTAAACCTACTTTAAAGCTAATAGAGAGTTGATTACCAGCATTAAAATCCTGATAATATCTGTGTTAGTCACTTAGGGATGCACAAACACACACACCAAGGTGATTAGCCAAGTATTCACTTCTTAGCTTTGTATTTGTGACAATATGTGTCACTGGTAATGACCAGACTAGAGCACATTGCAATCGCTTAACTGTGCCTAAGAGCTGCTGAAGTGGATGAGAAAACAGACAGGTGACAGCTGTTGCCTTTGGCTGATTGTATTTACCTGCAGGAATACTTATAGTATTCAGCCCCCTCAAACGTGGAGAAATGCCCAATATTATATATATACGTATATATATATATATATATATATATATATATTTATTATAGTTTATTTCATAGGTTCTGGATGACTGTCTTTGCCATCAAGTCAGTAACATTAAGGCCCTATCCCCAACCGTCATAATTCTGTATTATGTTGTATCCGGAAATAGTATCAGTTCCCTTTCTTTACATATTTACATTTTCTGTTTTTCTTGAAAGTTTGTTTTTCTTTATGATATTCCTTTATAATGTAATCCACCCTAAATAACTATGGTTCATGACAATTTAGGCAGAAGTTTAAAACATATATTTTTAACAGGCATAACAACATAATACTAACAAATAAGTATTTTAGAGCATACGACGCACCAAGGGAGGCTAGTTGTTATTATGGAAAAGGTTAAAAAGAGTTTATGAAGAAAAACTTTTTTTAACATTAACTTGGTTAGAAAATACTTTATCCATCACACTTTCTTGTTATTATTGCTGATACTGAAAGCTATGTCCCCACATGCTAAGTCCAGGGCCTGAGTTAGAAAAATGCAGTTTTGGAAATGCAACAGGGGGCAGCTCTCATATTAGTGCCATGGGGTTACCATCTCTGTACTTTAAAGGAATTGTTCAGTATAAAATAAAAACTGTGTTTTTTTTTTATTTTGCACAGCCTATCTATTTACCCAGTTTTTATTTTTACACTGACCTGTTCCTTTAATAACAGTACATGTACTGTAGCTGTTATTACATAATTGCCCAGGAAGTATGGGACTTCTATATCTATGTTTAGGTGGGCTTTAGCTGGTAACCCTAGTTATACATGGCACCTCTCATTCAATGAGCCGGGGGGCATCCGCATTACTGTTTATGTTTCTCTTTTTTGGAACAAGTATTTGTTCTGAAAAATCCAGAGATGCAGAACTCCCCCGACTTGGATGGATTCTGTTGTCAAGCTAGCCTTGGGCATTACTACCCTGGTCTTAAGGGCAGAGCCACCTGTTTGGCTGTTAAAGCAATTCTTTGTCTTTCTGTGCTCTCTAAGCTCTCCCATCAATAATTCCCTTTTACTCCTGTACTCCTTTCCCATGTACACGTCTATAAAAACCCTATGATTTCTTTGTTCCGGGTTTTGACTCTTTGTGAGCTCAAAATCCATGGGACTCATGACAAAAAATATTGTCTTTCATCTTAAGTGGTCTACAGTAACTTAATTTCTCTCCTAATTATTTGAGCTATACTGGTTTTGTTGAATTTGTTTGCACTCCGGTTGCAAGAAACAATGTTTTTTTTGTATGCAACAAGAGGGAGTTCCCAATGTGGGCAGCCATGTTGCACGTATGAGCTTAATGAGGTCTCCCACTAGTTCTATACAAAGGGATTATCAGGTAAGGGGTAATAATGACTGTGGCTAGATAGTCAGTGAACAAGAGAATTTTGTCCCAAGCCCCAACCTGCAAGCAGAATTTATGAAACCTTCACAGAACAAACATTTAAACTACCGTACTATAAATGTAAATTATTGAAATTAAGCATTTTACAGACACATTTAGGTTTACTGGCCCTTTAATGTCTCAAGCAGTACTGTTTGATTCACCGTAACTGGATGAGAGGTTAATTAATGAAAAGTCTCAGCTGTCTGTAGAGATACTATTCAACCATAATATTGAAATAGAAAAGATGAGTCTCTGGGACCATTTTACTTTTCTGTATTCCCTCATTCTCTCTCAATCAGCAAACAGTAATACATACATACACCATATATCATATTCTGCCCCAGCTGGAATGAGAAATATATCAGAATGGAAAAAGTGATAGAACTGGAAAAATATCATAAGAATGGACGTGTAGAGACATTTTCATCTGAATACAAATGTTTCCTTTATTTTTTCCTGTTGATAACCCTTCACTATCTCTGCCTTCATTCAGTATGGATAAAGGAGTTCAGTTATCTGTATAATGTGAATATGTGCTACTGCATGCTATTAAATGCATGGCACACTGGAAGCATATATATGTCTTGCATATATGTACATACACACCTTTGCATGTAGACGTTCCTATGAACAAGCTATTTGCATTATTCTCAATAATGTGATTGATACACACGGAGGATTGCAGTGGATCCTATTACTGTTCCTATGGTGCTCCGTCCAAGCACCTAAAATATCAATCCAATATCTGTAGTCTGGAACAAAGGACCAAATCGCAGGATAACTGCAAATGTGCCAAATTTTATTTTAATCCACACACGACATGTTTCGGGCGCAACTGCCCTTTTTCTATTTGCATTATTATTGTGTAGACAACCCCAATAGGTTCTGAGACTTTATCAGTGCAGTGCTTTAACCTTAATTAGGTCCCTGTAAAGTGTAGGCAAAAGCTGAACAACTAGACTTTTACCCAACTGGTGGTTTAATTATTATCTACCCCATTGCAGAGTACACTCTGCCTAATGCTCTATAAAGGCTCTCTTAATGGTTTACCACCAACCACACATCAAACTTGGAACAACTCTCACTAAACCCCACCTTCCACATTATGATGAACCTAGAAAACGTGCTCCTAATCTAAAATGCCTGTTTGTAACAAACCACATTTACTGGCTGTACCTTTTGCTCCCTTATGTCTCACTTCCCTTGTGTCTCCTGAAATGTTCCAAGCTCCTTCTTGTTTCCCAAGCTGCTGAGACACATCAGTGATCACATGGGCTTAAATATTGAGTTTTTTATATGCACCTACCAAACATTACACATGCGACACTTGAATGCAGAACCTCCTGGTTGTTGGCTACTCTACCTTCCCACTGGGCAAGAAGAGGAGCCAGTGAGTGCGCATCTTCTTACACCTGTTTGCCTGGGTGTGTTGCATCATCCCAGCAACCTTATCGGTTGGGTGGGGTCAGCCAATCAGGGCTGACTCTGACCTATAAAAGCCTAGCACTCCTAACAGCCGGTTTCTGAGCATTGGCTTTGTTTCATGAGCACTGAGGCTTTTCCCTAGTGCTCCTGCACCTAGTCTTGTACCTAGTCTTGCATCTGTTTCCTGTTAAGCCTATTCTTGCGTCTTTGTCTGCTCTGTCCTGCTCCACTCCAGTACCTTATTGTCTAACTGCTCTGTTCAAGATCATATTCTCTCTGGCCACTCCAGTCTGTCCTGTCACCCTGTTTTTGATCCTGTTCATCGCCCCTTCTTGTCTCCTGTGAACACAATCATTCCTCGCCTGAAGGACTCCTAGAATCCTTAGACACTTACCACACTTTCCTGATAAACATAACATATATACTGTATGTACCGTATATATGCAGCATAACTAGCTATCATCTGTCAATCTGTTTCTTAAATTTGCAAACTCCTCAGCAATGTATTGTATCTATACATATATAGACATACCTTTATCTTTTTTAGTATTTCTACCATTTTTGTAGCTTTTGCTGCTTGGTACTAAAAGTATTATTTTTTGCAAAATAGTCATGTAGTATCTATCTATTATCAATCATCTGTTACAAGCTACCTTGAATGAGCAATGGAATTTACTTTATCCTATGATATTTAAATATTTCTACCCTTTTCTGTAGTCTGCTGTTGATACTATGAAGTATTGTTTTTGGCAACATAGTCAAGTAGTTTATTGCCATTTATCTGACCATGTCACATATCCAGTATCTCTTGCTGTGCCTCACTTCCTCTGTGACAAGCTTCCCTGCCACTCCTCTGTAGGTGATGTACACCGCTACCTCTCATGCTTACTCTGTTGACTGTGACTGACAAACAAAGTCACCTCTATCATGTATTTTGCCCTTCCCTTTCTGATGCATATACAGATAGATGTCAGCTTAAAGCTATGAATAAATGTGTAAACAAATACCATGTCTCTTTCAAGTGAGAGAAAGAATTCTGGTTTAAAGCCCACAATTTTTCTGTAGATCTCATACATAGGCAACAGTCTTTCCATGGTTTCTGAGAAATGATCAAGAAGTGAACGGTCTTTCTGTCTTAGGTTTCAAAAATTCCATTTAACCACTTCTACGAAAATGTTCCTCTGTGCAAACAATTCTACATTCTCTTTCATATAAGCAATCATTCTTTCTATTTATAGTGTTACAAGAGCCAGTCTATAACCTTTTTGAAGGGAAACAATTATTATAGCCTTTATAATGAAAATGTCATTGTTGTTGATTAATGTTCCACAACGGAAGATGTAGATGTGCATGACTTGCAAAATTAGGTGTTGACATGTGTGCTCCAGGGCCAGCAGAATTGGTGCTGATAACATGAGGGAAACTTTAAGTAGCCAAAGTTTAGAGGGCTTCCTAAGAGCCTCTTATTCTTAAAGCAGAAGGAAAAGTAAGTCACTGGGGGATGCCAAAAATTAGGTACCCCCACAATGATTAAAATCACTTACCTGATACCCCAGGCCGATGCTCTTTGGGGCAAATTCACTAAGCGCTGAAGCGCCTAACGCTAGCGTCAATTCGCTAGCATTGGGCATTTTCGTTACTTCGCAAATTCACTAACGGACGCTAGCATAACTTCACTAGCGTAACTTCGCACCCTTACGACTGGCGAATTTGCGCAACGGACGTAACAACGCAAATTCACTAACGCGCGCATTATTCTGCACACTACCTTTTACGCTAGACTTCCTTCACCACCTCAGACCAGGCGAAGCGCAATAGAGTAGATAGGGATTTCTTCAAAAAAAGTTAAACATTTTTCTAAGTCCTAAAAAACACTGGCGTTTTTTCTATATTATAGGTGATAGGCTGAAAAAGATCGAAAAAAATTTTGGGGCTCCCCTCCTTCCCCCCTACATTTCCTAACTCATGGTAATTTAACTATACAGTGGGCACATGTGTAGGGCAAAATAAAATTTTTATTTGATGTTTTGAAGGTTTCCCAGGCGATTCAACGCTAGCGCAACTTCGCAACCTTACGCTACCCCTAAACGCAACTTCGGATTTTAGTGAATTTGCGGAGCACTGGCGAAACTACACCTGGCGAAGTGCGGTGAGGTTACGCCTGGCGCAACTACGAATCTTAGTGAATTTGCCCCTTTGTCTCTAAAAACTGCACCAGTCTGGTTTATTACTGTAGGAACACACAGAAAGGGATCATCTTCTTCATTCTTCCTCTTCTTTATTCTTCAATGGTACATCATGTGCAGTAGAGTGAAAAACAGGCTTTTTGCTTAATAAACTCTATTGTGCATGTGCTGGTCTGGAAGAGAGAAGAAGTGCAAGAAGATTGTGTATTGCTCCAACAGATGTACCCCAGGCTGGTGCAGTTTCAGTGACCTTGAGCACTGGCCTGGGGGAGCCAGGAAATTATTATAATTACTGAGGGAAACCTAACATTTGACTGTTCACTATAAAACTATTCCTATGCAGAATAAAAGGAGAATTGCACCTTACTGTCAAAGCTGAAAACTAATCACATTCTGTGCAACATAAAAAAAACCCCACCCATGGCAATCATCAGCAGAAACGACTCTCTGTAAGGATAAAAAATATTTTTGATGTTTAGAAACTAGCTGTAGAACCTAGATGTATATTTGTGTTTGATCCTCAGTCCTTTTACTAGCTGAGATGTATCAATTAGTGATGGGCGAATAAACATGCCAGGTGCAAATTCTGTGTTTCACCGCTGTCGGATAATTTTGGATGTGCCTCGGAACACTGGCGCTGTGTCAAAACCGTAGCACGTCAACATTATTCAGACGCCCATTGACATTAACGCCAGTGTCAAAATTGATGTTTCACAAATTTGAAACAAATTTGCCCATCAATGGTATCAATCTCGTGTTTAAATTCAATACAACAACAACAAATTAAATGATATGTGTAGCAGTTAATATACATGCCTTCTGATTAAGCTGCCACGCATTGCAGTGTGCAGGATGTGTCTAAATATTCCTGTGCTAAACTGTCATCAGTGACATAACCAGAAAGATTCAATTACTGGATGCTTTATGCAAACAATAGAAAGAATGAGCTCTGCAGGCAATTCCGGTGAACTGCTCAGCTGGGCACAATATTTGTTAATTGCCAGCTTTATATTTAAATGCACCTATTATATATCAAACTCGCGTGCTACTTTGGGGATACAACAGTATTATTTTGTGATTAAAATCCCTGCCTTGTGAGCACCAGAGTTGCCACTTGACCTGGACAGCCCTTCAAAATGTCTGCTGTCCGGGTCAAAACTGCCTGCTGGTTTCCAAATTAGGAATACCAGGCAGGGTTCCCTGAGACTGACACTGCAATTGGCCAATCATATATTGCCATGTCATAGCCCTATCCTTGATGTCATTGGCCTACCGCCCAATATGTCATTGACCCAACCGCCATGTAGATCTGCCCCCATTATATAACGGCCTGCCCCTGCCCATAGATACCTGCAGAGAAAGGTGGCAGCCCTAGTGAGCACTACACCCCTCACACTGGAAAAGAGCTCCTGGTGCTGGCGATATGTTGGAACACATGTATGACTGGAGTATGTGGGAATCATAATTTCAGATCTTCCAACATTTTAGAAATAGAAAGAGGGACATAAAGATTTGCAGCACTCCATGAAGCAACACATTTTGACCACGCCCATTTTTGTGGCCACCCCCCTAATTACCATGTCAAGTTTACAAAATTTGGCAGGTTATGAAAGTTTGAATGCATTTATGTGGTTTTAAGTGTTATTTCAGTTTTGCTAATGAAGCTGAATTTCCCCTTGAGCTGCAAGTCACAGATTTCCCAAGAGACCTGCTTACAATTGCTTCTTTTAAATTGTTACAAAAGTATTTAAGTGTACTTGCCACATATTCTGGGCTCTCTGCCAAAAGCCAATTGCGTTTTAAAAGCTTTGTATCTTTTTCTGGCTGTTCAGTGCAGGCGATCAAAGGGAAAGTCAGGAGAAAGTACATGGAAAAAAATCCCTAGCTACATTTTAATTCTCATCTTCCATGTATGCTCACACAACCAGAGGCACATACGTGTAAGCAGAGCATAGTACCTTGCCCAAAACATTGCACCTAGATTTACAGCTTTTCAGCTGTTTACTAATGCCAGTAGGGGTTGTGCTTTAAATACTAGCAACTACATGCATTTGTATCTGTAAGTCACTTCTCATTTACAGTTTATTTTTTTCATACATGCTTATTTGTACTAGCTGCCATCGGATCATCATCAGTGTCTATGGCTAGCCAATATCTCGTGGGGTAATAAAAAAGTGACCGAGGCAGGCGGTAAAGACAGGGTCACCCAAGACACCGGACTGCAGTGTTCCTCAACCCATGGAATAACATCACTCGCATGGGTCCACGTGACGGCACTTCCAAATAATTCTGCATAGTGGTCTGTACCCCTCCCAGCTCCAGGATTCAAGCAGTAAGTCTTCCACGGTGGCTGCCTGGGATTTTATTTCTTTGAACATTTTTTTGAATTATATAGGAGAGCCACCCCCCAAACAACCCTATATATAAAAACCTACTGTAAATATAAATACAGACCTGACATTATTATTATTATTATGAAAGTGCTGCTAAATAAGTACTGAGGGGCAGGCTGTTCTGCATAGGCAGAAGATGTTTTTTGTGTTTGGGAAGGCTAACAAAAGAAATTCTAAAAGAATGACAGTATCCTGCTAGAATCATTTTTACATTGTTTTAAATCTCCCCATGCACAAAAAAATTGCCACATGATACATATTTCGCAATAATAAAGGGCACAATACAATGCCAGCTTGATAAATAAAACCAAGAACATGTTAGGATAATGCAGTGCCAGTTAAATGGATTAACCAAAAGAGCTCTTATCAAGGTAATGGCAGAACCATATATTATACTTCAAGAGGGTTAGGTCAATTCAGTGAATATACCATGAATTATACAAAAAGACATTCCATACTCATGGTAGGATAAATGTAATGTCAATTTAATGAACAAAAAAAAACCAGACATAGAACATGTGTCAAGGTAATTGCAGTGCTAATCCATGAATTATTACCCCCTGTGAATTATACCCCCTGTGAATTATACCCCCTGTGAATTATATCCCCCCATGAATTGTTCCCCCTGTGAATTATACCCCCTGTGAATTATATCCCCTGTGAATTATACCCCCTGTGAATTATACTCCCTGTGAATTACAGCCCCCTGTGAAATATACCCCCTGTGAATTATTTCCCCCTGTGAATTATATCCCCCTGCGAATTATACCCCCTGCGAATTATACCCCCTGTGAATTATACCCCCTGTGAATTATACCTCCGTGAATTATACCCCCTGTGAATTATATCCCCCTGTGAATTATACCCCCTGTGAATTATACCCCCTGTGAATTATACCCCCTGTGAATTATACCCCCCTGTGAATTATACCCCCCTGTGAATTATTAGGCCTGTGAATTATACCCCAGTGAATTATTCTCCCTGTGAATTATAACCCCGGTGAATTATTCTCCCTGTGAATTATACCCCCTATGAATTATACCCCCTATGAATTATACCCCCTATGAATTATACCCACAGATCTCAAAGATTAATGCAGTGAAAACATTGGGTACCACATTATTCTAAACTTTTCACATGATCTACTGGAAACCTGTAGCCAAAGTAAAAAAAATAGCAAAACAAGTTTACCTAAAACATTAGTTTCTTCTAATTCTTCCAGGCTACAGTTATTTCTAGATAACACACAGAACTTTGCATAGAAAAGATACACTCGTCAGGCTCTGGCTATAAAGGCAAATACTCTGTAGTCTCAGATGTGGAGTACACATACTCAGAGATGTGATACCCAATTCACAGACAGACATGCACCCCAATAACTCATACAAAACCAGACTAACTCACACTTACCTATAATATGGACAAACAGTATCTCCCTCTGCACTGCTTCTCTCCCCAAACTGCTCCAGTGCACTGCCCATTCCTTACAGCCACATAACGTTCTCAGGAAATGTGTAAGCAGAGCAAGAAGCAAGCAGTATATTTGCCACAACCATTTTTAAGAAGTTTTTGGAGTGCAGTTATGTTATGTAACATGTTTATTGACTAAATACCTGAATGCAAAAAATAGGTTGCCACCCTTTTTTGGAATACACAGCAATGGGCGAATCTGACCAGATTTGCTTTGCGAAAAATTCACAAAATAGCGAAAATTTGCTGAAAGTCTACGGTCGGCAAGATTTTGCGCGCAACAAAATTTAGAGTCTATGAGCGTAATTTTCAGGCGAAAATTTGCTCATCACTATACACAGGCAAATAGGTGTTGTAAGTTTGGCTCTGCTGATCGATTGCTTGACCCTAACAGCCAAGAATCGGTCGGCAATTTCAGGAGTCTGGTTGCTAGGGTCCAAATTCCCTTAGCAACCATGCACTGTGTCTTCTCCTGACCACTTAAACTTAATAATTTCAGTTGTATGAACTCTCCTTTTTATGGCAATGTTCTTCCTGATGGTTTGCCTGAGCCTACCCAAGCCTTCATTAAAATCTGCCCTTTAGTGCTCTTGCCCTTGTGCCCCCCATGGTTGTAACTGTGACCTCATGTCTATAGTATTTGTCTCTTTATAAAAAGACAGGGTTGAAAAGGGTCCAGAATGTGCATTATTACTATTTATTGATGTGTATTTTAGAGCCTCTACATGTTGTACAGCTCTGATATATTTTACATTTAAATATAGCATAAATATATATATAGCAAAAATTCAAGAAAGCAGACGGCACTTCTGAAACTGGGGTTTATTGGAGTACCTGCTGGTAACACCTGACGCGTTTCGGGAGTTATCCCTTAATCATAGGTAAGCAATACATTTGTTACAGCTGGGTTATTTATACACAGGGTATTGGTGCCCTTCAAAATGTGCTCACCCAATGGTCAAAAAGACCTAAAAGTAAAGGTCATTGAGAAAGTGCAGGTGCCGATTAGAGGTGGTGATATTGTTCACCGTCTAAACCTCAGAGAGGCATTCTGGATCCTCAAACTAGACACAAGGATCCCGAATGGCCTAAACTATAGACATGATATCAGTTATCTGTACTAGTGAGCGAAACAAGGGGGTCCCCACCGAATTAAAACAGCCCACCTGACCATGTGGGCTTAAATTGGTCACATTTTAGCACAATTGCTCTCTAGTCCCCCCATTTATCAAAAATGCAGGCCAATAACACTACCTCCGTTTCAATAACTGAGTTGACAGTTGGTTTGTTTGGTTTTTAACTAACTATTAATGTTTTTTTAGTAAACAAAAAAAGTGTTGTTTTAATGTCTTTATGCTTCATCTGTTTAAATTTTAAATGATCTAAATAAAGATGCAATTTTTATGCAAGCCCATTAGAGGGCACCAATACCCTGTGTATAAATAACCCAGCTGTAACAAATGTATTGCTTACCTATGATTAAGGGATAACTCCCGAAACGCGTCAGGTGTTACCAGCAGGTACTCCAATAAACCCCAGTTTCAGAAGTGCCGTCTGCTTTCTTGAATTTTTGCTGTATTCACAGTGGGGACACCACTGTGAGACTGAGCACCTGAACCGGAGGAAAAAACGGTGAGCTTGTGCGGTCCCTATTCTGCTTTCATAAATATATATATATATATATATATATATATATATATATATATATATATATATATATATATATATATATATATTAAATATTTAAATATATCATCTTGAAAAGGACTAATTAACAACATTTAAAAAATAAACCCTGTGATAGTATCCCATTAGGAAGTGATATTTCAGGTCTTAAAGTGTGTAATGCTCATTAAGAGAAAAAAGTGATGCAGTTGAAAAAACAAGTTTCTATTTATTTGCTTTCTTCTTCATCAGTGGTGTAACTGTAGAGGAAGCAGACTCTATATTATTAAAATTCCCCCTAGCACAACCACAAGGTAATGTGCACCAGGCCCCTCCAAAATAATTTTTTTTGGGGGGGGGGTCACTGCCTTGTTTGTTGGCAATCTGGAAAAGTTAAAAAGACAAGTTTAAAATACATAATAAAGCATGCAATATTTAATCTATTATCAATAGTTAATGTGTAAACATGTGCATGCACAGGCTGCATGGGCACAAATGTAAAATAAATCTTTCAGTTGTATCAAGATAAATGTATTTGTATGATTTGTGTATTTAAAAATGATCTCAGCCTGCATTGACTTTTATTATTCCCTATAGTCTTCTATATGGGACTTTTACCTATACTACTATATAAAAGCTAATGTTTCTTAATCATGTGTAAAACATGGCAGAATTTCTCATCTCTCCAAATTTCTATTTCATGCTTCTCCCCCAATAACTCCCTTTTTCCATTTTATCTTATACACCACCATCCTCCATCAGCCTTTGACTAATTAGTAGGGACATTAGTGTTTGCCATTCATTAGCTGGATCTTTGGGGATGTGGATATGAAGCAGTTGAACATTCTCAGTCAAAACATATTAAGAATTATGCTCTGTAGATAAGAGAAAGTTAATTATGCTGTTAAGGAAGCAATTAAATGATGAAGAACAGGTTGGAAGGGGCGGAAAGGTTTATGGGATTAAATCATGGGTATGTTTTAAATAGAACAGATAAAAAAGGGCAAACTTATCATAAATGCTTCCCCAGTGGGATTGTTTCCCTAACATTAGAACTTATCATTTTCCTATTTATAATGGTAAAGTTATTTAATTAAAATAAATTATCTCTAATAAATGTTAACATGTATCACCTTAATTCTTGTTTTTGTATACTTTTATTTGCTTTCTGGCCTTTAAAAGGCTGACTCTCTACTTAACTTCAAAGCCAATCCTTTACTATGCATATGTGAAGCACAAAGAACACCAAGGTCACTGCAGTTTAAGTCAGATACCTCAGTTCTTCTTTGTTTTGACCACACACTACACAAAGTAAAACAATTCCATTAGCCTGCTATATGAGCTACATGTGGGGACTGGGTGCAACAGCAAAGCGGAAGTACAGAATAATATGAACACAAAGCCTGGATCTCCTTGCAGGACACTCTTATTGAATGCCATGTGCTGTTAGGTATATGCTTATAAAGAATTGTGCATCGTTATTGGAGCATTGTGCCCATAACAGTATCATCAAGGTAATGGGAAATGCATGCATTGTGTTTATGGGGTAGAGCCTTTAATATACCTTATAGTTGTAGAAACTTCTTTTCTAATGTTTCAGTAGATGACTAAGACATTAGATAGCTTTAAGAAGAGGTTGGACTGCTTTTTAGCAAGTAAGGGAATACAGGGTTATGGAAGATAACTCATAATACAAGCTGATCCAGGGACTAGTCCGATTGCTAAAGTACAAGTTGAAAAATTGGGTTTTTGCCTTCTTCTGGATCAACTAGCAGTTAGGCAGCTTATATATAAACGAAAGGTTACCATAGATGCAAAGATCCGCTTGTTTGGCGACATCACCAAACGAGCGGATCTTTCTCCAATATGCCATTAACGAGCATGGCTATATCGAGGGTAATCTGAACGTTCGGCCATATGGCCCGAACGATCCGATTACGATGTGCAATGGGATCGGTCGGGTCAAAATCAAACCTCTCCGATCAACCAAACAACTGATCTCCGCCGGACGAAAAATGTCGGCACTCTCCACACACGATCCGAGCGTCGGATTCTCGATTCATACGATAGGATCTGTGCGTCTATGGCCAGCTTTAAAAGGTTAAACTTGATGGATGTCTTTTTCAACCCAACTTACTATGTTACTATGATTTGCAATTGACTAGTCACATCTGATCAGAGTGGTCAGAGTTTTCTAGACATCCTGTTCACTATGCTCTATACACAGAGATTAAACCCCTAACCCAACATTGTACTGCAATTTCCCAGATCAAAAACTGCACACACCACCCTGATCCTGGGTGCCC
Organism: Xenopus laevis; assembly: GCF_017654675.1. Taxonomy (NCBI): domain Eukaryota; kingdom Metazoa; phylum Chordata; class Amphibia; order Anura; family Pipidae; genus Xenopus; species Xenopus laevis. The sequence continues at coordinate 131,584,303 of NC_054374.1, read as the reverse complement.
ATGATATACAATAAACAATGGTTCCACTCAATAGGTGTTTCCAGCCTCGAGTTAATATTAAACATCATAAAATCCTTTATATGTCTGGTCTCCAACAAAATTACTTGTGAAGAACTTCACCTCCAAGTTGCAGAAAAGTATTTAAAGAGCAATGTAATTTGATTAATCCTGCCAAATGAAGAAGTAGAGCCTAGTCTCCCCATGCTGCCCTTATTGCCTAGGTAATACAGACCCAGCTTTACTCTGGGAAGGATCTGGATCGCTTGAGTGTTGGTTGATGGGCAGATATTTCTGCTAATACAGAGAGAATTACACTCTTCTACAGTATCAGTGGTTGAACTATCTGTTCGAAATTAAAAGTTTAGCTCTTGGGCTACAGCAGCATTATTTATTGATCTTTCCAGTGCTCACCTGCCTCATAGCTGACACTCATCCCCTTAGAGTGTGTGCAGATACAGCATAGCTAATATAAGCCTATATTAAACCACCATTATGTTCTGCATTATGTCTAACATCAGTTGAGAATCATTTAACAGTTAAAGAGGTGCTTCACCTTTAAGTCATCTTTTAGGGGGTTATTTCTCAAAGTCTGAAATGATCTCAATATTTTCTGAAAAAAACTCTGACCAAATCCGCCCGGGTTTTTCGGGCCTATTTATTAAAACATTTTCCCGAAATTTTGTTTGTGGGAAAAAATCCTGAAATATCAGATTTTTAGGATTTTTTATCAGATTTTCAAGATTTTTCCGGATTTTTCACCTGAAAACTCAGAATTTTGCCCGAAAACTTTGGGGTATTGCCAAAAACCCAGCGCACATCAAAAAATCATTGGGACTTCTCCCATTGACTTTTTTGCAACCTCGACATGTCTGAGATGCCTGATTTTCAGATTCTGATTTTCCCCACCCATGGGGTTTAATAAATTCCAAAAAAGTATGATTTTTTTAAAAGTCTGATTTCATTAAAAAATCACAAATTTTTCGTGATTTTTTCATTTGGAGTTTAGTAAATAACCCCCTTAGTATGTTCTAGAACAGCTAATTCTAAGCAACTTTTTCTACTTTTATTATTATTGCTACTTTTTATTACTCATCTTTCTATTCAGGCCTCTCCTATTCATATTCCAGTCTCTTATTCAAATCAGTACATGGCTGTTAGGGTAATTTGGATCCTAGCAACCAGATTGCTAAAACTGCAAACTGGAAAAAAGCAAAATAACTCAAAAACCACAAATAATCAAAAAGCAAAACCTACTGCAAATTGTCTCAGAATATTACTCTGTACATCATACTAAAAGTTCATTTAAAGGTGAACAACCCCTTTAAGAGAAGGAGAATATGTTTGGAGTTGTGTATCATGTTGGTCTTATCATTTGATCATATTTAGGGCAGAATTGCTGTTACTGTATATGTCATTTCAGAAGAATTCCAAATTTATATGCGGTGCATTTATTCTTGTGTTCCTGTAATTTTTTTTTCTTGCACAATCAATTCTGTCTGCTGTTATCATAATAAAATACAGCATCTACCCATGGGAATCATTTAAATAAACCAAGCATAAATGTGACCCATGGTGATATGAATCAGAGAGAGAAGAAGGTTTATCAGCGAAGCTTGTTTTCCTCATCCCTAGAAGAGCCTGCCAAAGGGTTCTTACCAGGACAGGTGTTTGGAAATTCTGCAGCTTAAGCTGTTCACTAGTCTGTGTGGGTGGGGGAAATGCCAGGCAGGGGGTATGAATAATGTTTATCATGCAGTTTTACATCTGTTATCACAACTGCTGTGAAATAATATAATGATGAGAAGGATTTAACCTCTTCCTGATAAAAGAGGCTAGAATGTTTACAGGAGCATTGTTTAAATAGGTTTAGCACATATGAGGTTAAAGAAAGAAGATATTACGCCTCTACCTATGAGCGAGCAAACATTTTATTAAAAAGACATTTAACCAAGGTCAGAATAAATGAATGCAATACCACTCCTGTGTAATCATCCTAAAGAGCAACATTTTAACAAGGGAATGGATTTTCCCTCATATTTATGTAGCTAGCTCAGTTGTAGCCATTCCTTACAGCTTGACAGGGATGCTAAACACTAGCACTGACCATGTATATCTTAATATTTGTGTTTTTTTTCTTTTGCCATGTAAAATATGATTAAACTATTGATCAGTCTTTCAGTATAATCAAATTATTCACATTTTAAAAAATTATTTCCATTTTCAGCTTCAAGTAGGTCTTTAAGGTTTGCAATGCGCAATTAAGATTTGCATTGCAAAAAAAGTCTAATATCACCCCTCTGGTCCCTACTCTACTTTCTTGGATCACTTTGCTGCTTGGCTTCCATACTTTCTCTCCAGCAAGACACCTGCTCTCATTTTATGTGACTTCAACATTCCCATTGACAACTCTGCTTCTCCTGCCACCTCTAAACTCCTCTCTCTAACAACTTCATTTGGTCTCTCTCAGTGGAACGACTCACCTACCCACATCGAGGGTCATGATCTTGATCTTATATTCTGCCACTCGTGCCACCCATCCAACCTTACTAACTCTCCTTACCCCCTATCTGACCATCACCTACTCTCCTTTCAGATAACACTTTCACCTGCACTATCACAACCATCTCTCTTTACCCACACTTACAGGAACCTTAACGCCTTTAATCCACAACAATTATCAACAGTATCAGCACAACCCATCTCTCATATCAACAATCTTTCCGGTCCCAATATGGAAGTTTCTCTCTACAACGATGCTCTTTCAACAGCTCTTGACTCCCTTGCACCTTCTACCACCTGTCACAGCCAACCACTAAACCTTAACCCTGGCACACTAGTGTAACTCAGTACCTCAGTGTGAGAAAATCTTACCCTGGTGGTCTAGTGGGGGGACGGCAGGGACGCCTGCCGCCCCCTCGGCGGGGACGCTCGCCGCACTGAGCCGTTTTCACAGCAAGCGCCGGTCTGTTAGGGCACGCGCGCCTCTTCCTGGTTTATGCGCATGCGCACTGACGTGATGACATCAGCGCGCAGTGGCGCGAAATTCAAATGCTATTTAAAGGGATCTCTAGTTTTATTCAGTGCCCGTGATAGGATTTGTTCCTGGTGCTGTTAGCTTTTGCTATTCCGTTTGAATCTGATCCTGATTATCTGTTTTGACCCCTGCCTGCCTGTTTGACTATTCTGATCTCTGGAACCTGATTCTTGCCTGCCTTCGACAACTCTTCCTGCTAAATCCCTTGATTGACAACCCGGTTTGACCCTTGCCTGCCTGACGATTCTCGATATCTGCCTGCCTCGACCCTGCCTGTCTGACGATTCTCTTGCCTGCTCCATTTGTACCGAGACCATTGGCCTAACTGACTTTTACAACAGTCGTGCCCCTTTGCTTGCCAGAACTCCTCGCTTTGCTCCTCTCAAAAAGTCCAGGTGGCATATGAGTACGCTGAGGGCTCCTCCCGAAGCGAAAGGCGGTCACACTACTGGTGAAGCCGAGACCAGGGAGCTTGGCATTAGTTCTGGTTTAGGGTGCCGACCGTGACACTCAGAAGATGTAGTAGATCAGCTGAACGACGTTGGAGAAAGTCACAAACTGATCCTGACTTCATCCACTTCAAATTCATGCTCTCCTGCCACAATCGAGCTCTATTATTAGCTAAAGAACAATACTTCTCTTCTTTAATCTCCACTCTGTCCTCTAAACCACAGAGACTGTTTGCCACATTTAACTCACTCCTATGCCCCCCTCCACCCATTAATGTAACAGGCCAAGATCTTGCTCATTTCTTTAATGAAAAAAATGATCTTATAAGGCTGAGCATACCATCTGACAACAATCTCAGACTAACGTGCAGTCCACTCACATCCACTTTGCACTCCTTCACCCCTGCAACTCTAGATGAAGTTAGCAAACTTCTATCCTACTCAAAACCCACAGCCTTCTCCCTTGACCCCATACCCTCTCGCCTCCTCTATACAATCTCTGATACACTCTCTCCTGCACTTACCCACCTATTCAACCATTCACATCCCAGCTCTCCTGCTAACAATTGTCCAGTTTCCCTTCTTCCATTCACATCCAAATTACTAGAAAGGCTTGTTTACAAACGCCTGATCCAGCATCTCACTCACAACTCCCTTCTTGACCCCTTGCAATCTGGCTTCTGCCCAATACACTCAACTGAAACTGCACTCACCAAAGTAACCAATGATCTTCTACTGGCAAAGTCTAAAGGTCTCTATTCCATACTCATCCTTCTAGATCTTTCTGCAGCCTTTGACACAGTGGACCACTCTCTCCTCCTAGACATTCTATACTCAGTTGGCATTCATGACACTGCTCTTTCATGGTTTACATCTTATCTGTCTGACCATTCCTTTAAAGTTGCCTTCTCTCTGCTGTTCTCGCTCTATACAACTTCGCTAGGAAAACCTATTCAGTCGTTTGGACTTCAGTATTACCTTTATGCTGATGACACCCAACTCTCCTTGTCTACTCCTGATCTTTCTAATTCTGTCCTTTTCCAAGTTACAGACTGTCTCTCTGCTGTCTCCTCCTGGATGTCACAGCACCACCTGAAACTGAACCTTTCAAAAACAGAACTCATATTTCCTCCAAGATCTTCCCCTGTACCTCAGATATCACTCACTGTAAACAACACCACCTTTCATTCCACCACACAGGCACAGTGCCTAGGAGTTATCCCAGACTCTCATCATCAAAATCTTGTCACATTCAACTGCACAACATTGCCTGAATATGACCATATCTCAGTTCAGAATCAACTAAAACACTGATTCAGTCTCTCATCATCTCCTGCCTTGGTTACTGCAACCTACTCCTCACAGGTAGTCCAACAAGTCACCTTTCACAACTCCAGTTTGTGATAAATGCTGCTGCTAGACTCATTCATCTATCTCACCATCAACATCAGCTGCTCCCATATGCATTTCCTTTCACTGCCTCCCAATCTCCTATAGAATCAGATCCAAATTACTAACACACGCATTCAAGGCTCTTAATAATGAAGCCCCTCCCTATATTTCATCTCTGATCTCCAAATACTCCTTCACGCAACCTTCGCTCTGCTTCTGATCTTCGCCTCGCTTCTCCTCTCATCACTTCTGCCCATTCTCGTCTACAAGACTTCTCTCAGGCTTCTGCTTTTCTCTGGAACTCTGCCTCGAGCTGTCAGACTTTCTCCTTCTTTCCAAACTTTCAAAAACTCCTTAAAGCAGTGATCCCAAACCAGTAGCTCGTGAGCAACATGTTGCTCTCCAACCCCTTGGATGTTGCTCTCAGTGGCCTCAAAGCAGGCGCTTATTTTTGAATTCCAGGCTTGGAAGCACATTTTAATTGCATAAAAACGAAGTATACTGCCAAGCAGAGTCTCTTGTAGGCTGCCAGTCCAAATAGGGGCTACCAAATAACCAATCACGGCCCTTATTTGGCACCCCAAGGGACTTAATGCTTGTGTTGCTCCCCAACTCTTTTTACATTTGAATGTGGCTCACGAGTAAAAAAGGTTGGGGACCCCTGCCTTAAAGGGATCCTGTCATCGGAAAACATGTTTTTTTCAAAACGCATCAGTTACTAGTGATACTCTAGCAGAATTCTGCACTGAAATCCATTCCTCAAAAGAGCAAACAGATTTTTTTATATTTAATTTTGAAATCTGACATGGGGCTAGACATTTTGTCAATTTCCCAGCTGCCCCCAGTCATGTGACTTGTGCCTGCACTTTAGGAGAGAAATGCTTTCTGGCAGGCTGCTGTTTTTCCTTCTCAATGTAACTAAATGTGTCTCAGTGAGACATGGGTTTTTACTATTGAGTGTTGTTCTTAGATCTACCAGGCAGCTGTTATCTTGTGTTAGGGAGCTGTTATCTGGTTACCTTCCTATTGTTCTTTTTTTTGGCTGCTGGGGGGAAAAAGGGAGGGGGCTGATATCACTCCAACTTGCAGTACAGCAGTAAAGAGTGATTGAAGTTTATCAGAGCACAAGTCGCATGACTTGGGGCAGCTGGGAAAATGACAATATGTCTAGCCCCATGTCAGATTTCAAAATTGAATATAAAAAAAATCTGTTTGCTCCTTTGAGAAATGGATTTCAGTGCAGAATTCTGCTGGAGCAGCATTATTAACTGGTTCATTTTGATAAAAAAATTTTTTTCCCATGACAGTATCCCTTTAAAGACCCACCTGTTTAAAGAAGCTAATTCAATGTACCTTAATCAATCATTGCTGTATCAAAAATCACACAATTGTTTCTAAAATCCTAATGTCTCAATTGTACCCTAACCTTTAGTTTGTAAACTCTAATTTGTAGGGCCCTCTAATCCTATTGTACTCTGTAACCCTTGTTTGTTATCCACCATTTATTCCGTTTGTCATAACTAAGGTAAAGCACTGCATATCTTATCAGCACTATATAAATAAATGATGATGATATTTAGATATCCAGCAAGGGATTTATTATATTTCTGCTTGCTTTGTTTATGTGCCAATTATAAATGAATTTGATCCCCAACTCAGTTTATATTCATAAGCCAGTGGCAGTATCAGTATAGAACATACTGTATATGACCAACTTTGTGAAACATATTATCAGCAAGGAAATTATTAACAATTACACTGGATATGGAATGCATTTGCTTACAAAGAAATGGTAAGTTGGTTTAGAGATGAAGTAATCAGTGGATACAGGTTATTGTGCTACAGACCCTGGTTTGATTCCTTGTGGCAGCCCTTGTGTTACCCTTGGCAAACCATTTAAGCTTCTGCTGCCCCAGTATAGCTGACTTAATTGCAGTAAGGCACTTTGAGTCTCACGGGGAAAAAAGCACTATATAAATAATTGCCCTTCCTTGACCTCAACCTAGTCAGCAGTGTCGGACTGGGACACCAGGGGCCCCCCATGAGCCTTAGATTAGGGGCCCACCAAAACACCTTAGACCAGGGGGCCACTCTCAGTACTATTATTCTTCCTCTCCTCACTCAACCTTTATTCTCCTAGTCTCTTTTTCTTTACACAATATAATCTATTATTCCATCGATTTAGCCTCTTTGTTCTCATAGAAATAGGGAATGGCCATGAAATAGGCCAAATGTTTAGCAGCTGACACCAGGGCCCACCAGGAGTTTTCTTGGTATCCCGGTGGGCCAGTCCGACACTGCTAGTCAGTTATTTTCAGTGATAACTTGAAGGATAATAAGCCATGGAACCTTTGCAAGGTTGACCTAAGGACCTGGCTCTCCGTAATATGTATTTTACCAGATTTTACCATTAGGCATTAGATTACATTTAGAAGTGTAAGAAGTGCCAAACTCTTAACCTGTCATGTTTTAATCATATCATGTTCTCAAAATGAAAATATTGCTAACCAAGTGATTCTAAGATTTCAGCCTCCCTTCAACATCAACAGGATTAACGTATGTGAACATTCTAGGATGAGAATACAAAAGAGACATGGATATAAATGGGGATTCAGAGGTAGAAATTAAATGTAAACCCATCTACAAAACTTTCAGACGGCTGTCATGATGGGGGAGAAGCTCAGCCATGCAGAGGTGAGAGGGGGAATGGAAAGTGACAAGTACTTCAGAGACAGCCGAAAGGGATTTCAAACTCAGTGACAGATACAAGACCTTTGATACAACAGCTGGTTCGATTAGCAAGTCAAAGCAGGGACCTGTGTCCTGCCAGCTGCCTCAACTAAGGAAGAGGGGAGGGGGTGACTTTGGGTACAGATAGGTAACTAACAAGAGGAAGTTACAGGCCTGATCTTGTATTTTCAAATATTTAGAATATATAGTATAGGGCAGAAAAAACTGGAAAATTAAATAGCGATTACAAAGCAGTTATATAGCATGTTGTAACAGAAAGGGTAAAGAATTGCAGCAATATAAATAAAACATACCAATCAATTCATTAGAAGCCTATCATTTTACCACTAGGGCACCAAGACTCTTTCCTCAATTTTCTTTAGACCCAAGAAATATCAGTTTTATTAATCTTGAGCAGATTAATGCTGCAATCTCAGGTATAGCACAAGGTACATTACCTGCTATAATGGTATAGGATAACGTGTTGTTGGCTGTTTCTGGTAATGCATTAGACATCATATAAGGAGGAGAATCAGGCTAGTGTTTCACTTCTAAGGGGAAACATGCCCATTGACTCCAATGCATTTGGTGCTTAAAACTAATGTGAGAAAAAAGCCATCACTGTGCACTGATATATCTTTAATTTTATTTAGGGATGCACCGAATCCACTATTTTGGATTCGGCCGAACCCCCGAATCCTTTGGGAAAGATTCAGCCGAATACCGAACCGAATCCGAAACCTAATTTGCATATGAAAATTAGGGGTGGGAAAGGGAAAACATTTTTTACTTCCTTGTTTTGTGACAAAAAGTCACGCGATTTCCCTCCCGTCCCTAATTTGCATATGCAAATTAGGATTCTTTCGGCCTTGCAGAAGGATTCGGCCGAATCCGAATCCTGCTGAAAAAGGCAGAATCCTGGCCGAATCACGAACCGAATCCTGGATTCGGTGCATCCCTAATTTTAATATGCTATTAAAAATATATATCCTTAATAAAAATATAAACACTTACCGATAAAAACATTGCAGAGCCTTGGAATGACCAGTTAAACTCTGATTAATTATGAGCTATTATTAATTTCACCTCTTAAATTATTAAATTAATATCCTATAAAACATAGAAAACTTTGAGCCCAAAGAGATATACTGTTCTATTGTCCCACTAACTGAAGAAAGGTAAAATCTTTCATTCCAGCAGATAGAGCTTGCCACACTTTGCCAAGAAGAGAATACGTTGGTATGGTTCCTTTAATGAATACATTTCCATGCTATGCCATTCCATTTTGCAAACATTTTCCCCAGGGATTTCAGCCTTAGGGGGTTATTTACTAAACTCAGAATGCAAAAATCACTAAAATCTGACTTTTATAAAATCACAAATTTTTCGGAATTTATTAAACCCCGAGGATGGAAAAGTCAGAATCTGGAAATCCAGCATCTCAGAGCTGTTGAGGTTGCATATAAGTCAATGAGAGAAGTCCCAATGATTTTTTGATGTGCGATGGGTTTCGTGCAATACCTCAAAGTTTTCTGAGTTTTCAGGTGAAAATCGATTGAAAAAATCCGAAAAAATTGTGAAATCTGATTTTTTTCCTGCAAAGCAAATTTTCGGGAAAATCTAATAATAAATAAACGTAAAAAACCCGAGCGGATTTGATCGGAGTTTGTAGCAGAAAATATTAACATAAATTCGGACTTTGATAAATAACCCCCTTAGTGTGACTAGAACACTGCACAAATTATGGTATACAATCCCCAAATCAAACTATGGAGATATCATTTTTGCACTGATCTTTGTACTGGTCCATGCATTGTTATAGGTGCGTGTCATCACATGCCTTTTTCTAAACAAACAATGTTGTACTATATCTTGCCCAGCATAGTGTAGCGAGATCTTCCCACTTCAAGTGTTTTATTTGCTCTATAGAAAATGGGTTGATTGAATATTTCACCTTATACAATTCAATGTTTGAGGAAGGCCTGGTCTTTCTATTTGAGTCATTGAGCCAACTGTGCCAGGATATTCTCTTTGGCCTCTTTTTTTTTTATCATTTTGAGGACATCTTCCTTATTTCTGAAAGGACCTGATAAACACAGCAGATGCATCTCTGGTGTGGTGCCCAGTAGGTGAGTAAGTAGTAAACAAAACAGAAGAGAAAGTTTGGGGTCAGTTATGTTATTTAAAAACCTTCAAGGCAGCTTATAAATTATGGATCAGTACTTCAGCATCTCTATTTTATGCTTGATAAGAACTTGCATCTCCTTAAATCAACAATTCTGCAGCTTCTTTTTTCCATTTTACTAAGGTCAATTCTTACTACTTGTGAGACAAATTTCAAAATGGATTAACATGGCTCGTTTTTCATGAAAAATGAAAAGCTTCTTTATTTATTGTTAAATTGATAGCATGTCAGCTTTGACAGTGCACACGGTCATTACTACTGACGCGTTTCAGACCTCATGGTACTTCCTCAGAGTACTCTGAGGAAGTACCATAAGATACGAAACGCGTCAGTAGTACTCTGAGGAAGTACCATAAGGTACGAAACGCGTCAGTAGTAAATGACAATGTGCACTGTGTCAAAGCTGACATGCTACCAATTTAACAATACTGTAAATAAAGAAGCTTTCAATTTTTCACGAAAACTGAGGACGCTCCATTGCCAGGGAGCTGGATTTTGGACACGTGAAGGTCGGGAGCCAATTGGGGAGCTTGACACTGGTGAGAGAAATGTTTTGTACTTGTGAGACAACTCTGGAAAGTATAGGCGATTCATATGTGTTTCCCAACTTCTGATGTTTTGTCACCCACACTGCAGAAGATTAAGCAACAATATTGGTATTTTAGACCCCAGAAATCTCCCATTTATGTAGGTCATTTTATTATAGTTATTGAATAATAATCATCAACCTAATGAGGCATCTGCATGTTGGTAGTTCCTATGCTATCAGTGAGAATTGTGGAGCACTACATCATTACATCGCTAAAAGAACAGCACACTCTACTGTATATACTGTATATTAAACTTTCCAGCTGAGCCTTTGAAAAATAATCCTCTTTTCCCATCCCTCTTTGCTCTTTTACATTTTCACCTTTTCAAGTTGCTTAGAGATTGCAACTAATTAGGGACCATGGAAAGAAGCCCCCAAAAAAGTATAGAGGTTTAAAAGAGATACTGTGTGCAGAGAAAGTCAGGACAGAAGCTGTCATCTTCAAAATTAAAATGTTAACCGGCATTATTATATCCTGTATCTGTCTCATTCACACCCTCCTTGGGAAATGTCAAATATGCAATTAAGTTGCCTCTTCCATGAGACCTCTGCGTTTCTTTCTCTTTTCATCCGTGTAAAACAAGTAAATAGTCAATTAGAGAGTTACCTGCCTCTGTATATGGCTGCTGCTAATTATCCTAGCTTTGCATGTAGTTTTCCTGCAAGGCAAGGAGTGACGGCAAGGTTATCTTGAAGCTTCTATATCACACATGAAAAGAGTTTTCACACTGGTTCTTTTTTCCCTTAAACAGGGCCGTTTTATGGTATTGGTGGGCCCTGGGCAAAGAGCTAATTGGTGGGCCCGTACTCCCCCTACTCAGTGAAGCCACACCCACTTTTTGTCCACACCTTCTAAATAACACAACCAATTTAACAAAACATAGCTCATTCTTGCCAGTATTAAATGGATAATCAGAATATTAACCACAGATTCTACAGTATTGCAGTATTCTACATTTACTGCAAAAAAAAAAAAAGGATAATTAGCATATTAACTCTAGCTGTGCAAGTATAATCATTGTAGAAATGGCCAATGAGCCCTCTAATGATCCCAAACAAGCAAGTAAGATCACTAAAACATGGTTAATGAACAGAAAGATTGGCAGTAAGGCAGAGGCAAGAGAGAAGCAATTCTGAGAAAACTTATATTTGATTAAGTCAAGCTCCCTGGTTGTTCACCTTAAAAAAAACTTTTAGTATGATGTGGAAAGTGATATTCAGTAAAGGAAATGCATTGTCATACTTAAGATTTACATGATAGATATATATATATATATATATATATATATATATATATATATATATATATACTGCAAGGTCCCAAGCATTCTGGATACATATACATATATATATATATATATATATATATATATATATATATATATATATATATATATATATATATATATATATATATATATATATATATATATATATGTATCCAGAATGCTTGGGACCTTGGGTTTTTCGGAATAAAAACTAAGTCTACTACAAAAGCATAAAATGTAAATGTTAAATGACCCCATTAGGCTGGTTCTGCTTCCAATAAGGATTAATTATATCTTAGTTTGGATCAAGTATAAGGTATTGTTTTATTATTACAGAGAAAAAGGAAATAATTTTTTTTAAAAAAGTGGATTATTTGGATAAAATGGAGTCTATAGGAGATAGCCTTTCTGTAATTCAGAACTTTCTGGATTACAGGTTTCGGGATAATGCATCCCATACCTGTATATGTATATCAATATACAGTTAGGTCCACAAATATTTGGACAGACAACTTTTTTTCCTAATTTTGGTTCTGTACATTACCACAATGAATTTTAAATGAAACAACTCGGATGCAGTTGAACTTTAGACTTTCAGCTTTAATTCAGTGGGTTGAACAAAAAGATTGCATTAAAATGTAAGGAACTATAGCATTTTTTTTAACACAATCACTTCATTTCAGGGGTTCAAAAGTAATTGGACAATTTAGAAAACTGAAAATAAAATGTTCATTTCTAATATTTGGTTGAAAACCCTTTGCAATGACAGCCTGAAGTCTTGAACTCATGGACATCACCAGATTCTGGGTTTCCTCAGTAAACCCAGAATCTGGTGATGTTCATGAGTTCAAGACCTCTAGACTGGAAGAGCGACTGGTACAAAAGTTGTGTTAAAGAAGCTACAAATGTAAAAACTGAAAAACCAAGTTTAAATAGAGGCGGGGGGTGTAGGGATGCACCGAATCCAGGATTCGGTTCGGGATTTGGTCAGGATTCGGCCTTGTTCAGCAGGATTCGAATTCGGCCAAATCCTGCTGAACCGAAGCAGAATCCTAATTTGCAACAGGGAGGGAAATCGTATGACTTTTTGTCAAAAAAACAAGGAAGTAAAAATTGTTTTCCCCTTACCACCAGTAATTTGCATATGCAAATTAGGATTCAGATTCGGTTCGGTATTCGACCGAATCTTTCGCAAAGATTCGGGGGTTTGGCCGAATCCAAAATAGTGGATTCGATGCATCTCTAGGGGGGTGTGACATCTATTGTCTGCCACATACAATGCTGTTTTGACGCCTCTCCCTGGAAGGTTTAATAAAACATCAAAGCTTCAATCCTGTTTATACAAGCAACACCTAACTTCATGACTTCCTTGCTGATTATGATAAACAGATTATGCTGATTGGAGCAACATTCCAGGGTATTTATTCCAGATAAATCTTAATTACAAGTTATTCTGAATTGAGAAAACCAGTTGGATGACTGGTGAAACGTCTTCAAGGAAAAAGCACAGCTTGAAGTTGATTTGACTTATTTCTACAGGTATGCTATATCCATTTTTGTATAACACTAATTTGGTTGCTGTCTCTTTAAATAGCAATTTACCCTTGGCAATCCAGGGGCCCTGAGTCCCTTTTGCATATGAAAAGTACTGGGAACTGGGAATTACAGCACAGTGCCTCTACCTAGTGAACACTGAGGAACACACCTCAGGGGGGTTCCACTAGGAATAATAAAACACAGTTTTCAAATCAACAAATATATAAAAAAAACAAAAAAACTTTATATAAACAGTTTAACACTGAGGAAACTAATACACACTTCACTCCTACACTGGGGACACATGGGGCACTGCCTAAACCACTATTAGGTTGCTTTTACATAGTCCTTGGTAAATATCACAGTCCCAATCCTCCGGAAGGGGTTAATAGCCACACAGTTCAAATGATTGTCCCTTCCCCAGAGCTCTTATTCCCCAGGTAGCGCTACCTTATTCCCCAAAAGTACCTCTCCCTTTTGACGTTGGCAGCAGCTCCCTCATAGCGGGTAAATGGTTAAGACCTGTCTTCACTGTGGGGCCCCACACTTGTATCCGTGCCAAGATCCTCCCTTGGGTGGCTCACTCACTGGGGTGCTCTCAGAGGAATTCACACTAGAGAGCACACGCAGCTTTGCAGCAGAATCACTCTCACTAGTGGCACCTTTTCTCCTTTTCTAGCCGCTTGGCTGGGGACAGGCTGGGCTCGATCTCCCCAGATTCAACAGCTTCTCTGTACCTTACAGTCTTACAGCTACTCACGCTGTCTCTCTCTCTCTGGGAGACCCCGTGCATTTGGCTCCAAAGTCAGGCCCACCCTTTCTCCCAAGGATGTACTGGGGTTCCCAGCCAATCGGATCGCTATCCAGCATGCAACTGGGCTGGATGATGTCACAGGCAGACAAACAGGAGAAGGATTCCTCATGTCCCCCTACATTTGTATACTGTTTTATGCAAATGTTATTACCACTATACGAGCACTGTTCCAGTTATGTTAAAACCTAGGGCATTAAAGGAACAGTAATACCAAAAAATGAAAGTGTTTTAAAGGAATGACAATATAATGCTGTATTACCCTACACTTTTAAAACTGGCGTGTTTGCTTCAGAAACTCTACTATAGTTTATATATCAAGCTGCTGTGTAGCAATGGGGGCAGCCATTCAAGCACAGGATACATAGTAGATAACAGATAATTGCTGAAGAATCCTATTGTATTCTACAGAGCTTATCTTTTATCTACTGTGTATGCTGCGCCTTCTCTACTTTTTCAGCTTTGAATGGCTGCCTCCATGGCTACACAGCAGCTTAATTATATAAACTATAGTAGTGTTCCTGAAGCAAAGACACCAGTTGTACTAGTGCAGTGCAAAAGTACATACCATTGTCATTCCTTTAAAAAACTTTCATCTTTTGTTGTTACTGTTCCTTTAAGATCTATGGGAGAGGTGGGATGGTGGCCTTGCTGTGTACATGACAGTGACAGTGTGTTTCCCTGCTGTTTTACAGGGCTCCAGCCAAGTACACTCCACCATAATAAAGAGTTAAAAAAAACCCAAACCAACTCGACTGAAGTTCTTTTGTCAGAAGCTGGGTGTCTATATGCTGAGTGAGTATGGGGATCCGGTGCTTGCGCAAGCTGGGGCGTTAAGGCGGGTTACACATAAGTCCATTATATGTTTTTAGTGATTAAGGTACCAGGGAGTTTTCTTTCATGCTTGTGATTTCAGCAAATGTTGTCTCCCATTTACCGCCTACAAATATGGAACAGTAGTTACTGATAACCCAGTTCTCAACACTCAGGAGATTCAAAGCCTGTACTTATCTGCTATCTAATTGCCCATTTTAAAGCCTTTTCAGCTTTTCTGACATGCTGATTGACAACAACACTAAGCAGGAACTCTTGCTGTGGCCACAGCACATCCAATTGATTGGGAGCTGTTACCGAGAGGCAAGACATGTGGACCGAAAGCACCGACTATTTGTGCAGAACAGTGGACCAGCATGAAAAGGCATTCCCTTCGTCTTGTCACATATATATATATATATATATATATATATATATATATATATATATATATATATATATAAAAAAATATATATATAGTCCAATTAGTGAAAGCACTCACAGCTTGTTCCATCAGTTTAAAGTAATAAAATTTTATTCCACGCTCACATCAACGCATTTCAAACCTCACAGGGTCGTCATCAGTATAGTGTACATACACTCATTTAAACCCTAATAATCCAATCAGTGCCGTGTATACGTGACTACTTCACTACCCACATATTAACCCTTTCATTCACACTTAATATGTGAACCCTCAACCCACATATTCACCCACTAGTCTGACACACACTTCTGAGCATTAAGGCTAGTACCTGTCCTCCAAGGGCATAATTCCCCAATTGCTGTGCAAGTAAAATAGAATGAATTTTCACCTCTCTTCATACAATAACGACTGCCAATATCTCTATCAGTCTGGGATCTTAGTTACTACCCCAGTCATTTGCCCATATATCAATTCTTCAGTGACAGTATAAGCCCTGCTCAGAGTGTGTAATCCATTCAAAACACTCACCCATTTGATACATGAATAAATAAACATTTATTGGGATACAACCCCAATACCTAAAGTGTGATATGCATAGTGTCATAACTAAAGTGCCTCCATAAGGTGCTTAATAAAAAAGTGCCATGTGCAAGTACAGATATTCATTCTTCATATAGTGTGCTAGAGTGAATGTAAGTTGAATTCATGTTACAATAGAACAAATTACAGTACTTATAGAATAAATCCAATCTGGTTTAGTCCCAAAGTTCATCAGTCATGAACATCAATTCTATGTATTAATAATGCTTATAGGTGTTGGAAAATATCAGGTATTATTTACAAGAAGCATGAAAATGAATGCATCTCATTCAACCCCCTTGGGGAAATTGTATCTAGAGTCCACAGTCAATCAAAATAGCCTGCAATGATGGGAGAGGATGATTGTGATTCAAGAAATGTCTAGCAATGGGGATTTCAGTTTTCCCAGTGGCCAGTGGCGAATAGCTGATCGGTGATTGTTCATTCTCAACCTAAAGGATGTGACATATTTGCCTATATAATAAAGGCAACATGGACACACACAATATAGTAGATCACGTGACCTGAAATGCACGTCAATCGGTGCCGTATTTGAAACCTCTTACCATTGTGGGGAAGGGGAAATGTTCCCCCAATCAGTAGGCATCCACATGTTTTACAGTTCCCACAACAGAAACATCCCGGTTTCCCTTTTGTCAACCATGCTCCACCACTGTCACTCCATAGGTCTGTCACCATCAACAAATCCTTTAGGGAACGACCACGTAGATAGGCACACGTACGAGGGGCATTTTGGTGAAAGGTAAACTTTAATCCAATTGCAATATTGGCCAATGTTTTTTGATCGCCGAGTTAAACTGTTTACTCACCGGCAAATAGTTCGTAACAAATACCACTTTATCACCTTCACTTGTACCACCTCGCTCTACCACTATGCCACTCCTACCCATCTTGGATGCTCTCTCCATTTCTCCATTTAGAAAGTCCCAGGAATATCCTCGTTCCAAAAACCTCTCTCTCATTTCCAAAGCCTGTGTTGTAGCTGTAGCCCCATAAGAATTAACCCTGAACACTCTCAGGAATTGGGTATATTGTATTAATTTCAGAACCGCAGGGGGGTGAAAACTATGAGCATGTAATACCGTATTCCGGTCAGTTTTTTTTACGAAAAAGTGTAGTCTCAACCCCATCTGCTGTTCGAAATAATCTCACATCCAAAAAGTCATTGAGGTAAGTTACAAAGCCCTGGGTGCTAATGTGGTCCACTCGCCAGATAATTAAGATATCATCTATAAATCTCCGATACAATATTAGATTTTGTCCAAATTTAGGAAAAATGAATCGGCATTCAAAGGCATCCATAAAAAGATTGGCACATGAGGGGGCCACATTAGAACCCATCGTCGTACCCGTCTTTTGTAGATAGAACGTTTGTTCAAATCGAAAGTAATTACAGGTCAACACCAGTTCCAATAAGGTGCGTAGAAATTCAACAGGTGGGTTCAGGGGCGCTTCGCCAATGAGGCGAGTTGAGGCTGTCGCCTCAGGTGGCAGCTCCCTTATTAGGTACCAGGGGCGGCAAAAATGCTGCTCCTGGTACTTTAAGAGCCGAATTTCCGTTTTTCAAACCGTAAATTCGGCTCTTTTAGCGCAGAGAGCGCAGTTAGTAGATAACACATTTAGAGTCACAATTAATGTAACTACGTATAGGTAAATTCTTTCCAGTTATACTACCCTGAAAGCTGTCCTTTTTACCACATTTATAACATCTATTTCTGGTTAACCATTTACTACCTTCCTTTTTAACTTCTTTAGGAGAGTATAGACTTGGGGAGACATCACTTGCAATGGTTCTATTACGTTTGAAAATGAATCTAATGTCTTCTAATACTGACTGGTCCAACAGTGGATCCATTCTAAAGACGTCCAGTCTTTTTTTGATTATTCTTTTAATTTGAATTGCCTGACTGCTATAAGGAGTAATAAACAACATTGACTGTACTCCCGCAGGAGCGTCAGTAGAGGGGGGCGGGCCCTGGTGCGTGGCGCGCAGCCAGGCGCCGCCCCCTCTGTACGGCCGCATTTTCAGTGGCGCACGAGCTGCCAGTGGGGCCCTGAGGGGGTGCGGGCCCTGGCCCGCTCGCACCCCCTGCTCCCCTGGAAGTTCCGCTACTGTACTCCCGTCTATCTATTACTATTTTGGACATTGTGATTTTGGCTGGAGCGGAGTCCAGACAGTGGGATGCCGCCACGGGAGTAATTGCAAATCAATCCACATGTAAGTAATCCAAGTACTCAGAGTATTTGCAACTAGTTTTGATCTTTTGCTATTTGTGTTTTTTATTCAGCCACTCTCCAGTTTGCAGTTTCAGCAGACTGGTTGCTAGGGTCCAAATTACCTATCATGCATTCATTTGAATAAGAGATTTGAATAAGAGTGTTTGTTCTTAGAATGCTTTAGTGACCTCCATATGAAAGCTGGAGAAGAAGGCAAATAATTATGAAGATCAAAAAAATAATGAATACCAAAAGTTGGCCATTCTTTAGAATATTAAAAGTTAAGGTGCCAGTGATTATTCCCATGATCACTGACTTTCCAATCTATTTACCAAGATATGGAAAATGCTTTCACCGGTGGCATAATTATAAAGGAAGCAGACCCCATGGTCACAGGATTTCTAGTCTTAGAATCCCCCCTTACTATACCTGGGAAGGAGATACTGTGTACCGGGACACTCCAAAGTTTTTTTTGCAGGGGTTCACTTGCCCATTACACCTCTGGCTATCACCATTACCTGTTAAAACGTATTTGGCATCTCACAGAAAATCTGATATTTGCATATTTTAGCAAAATGTATGTGTTACTGAACGTCAACACATATGGCTGTGTTTGACAATATGCATGACTAGATGCAGCTCTCAGCTTCCATCCTGTGAATGTATTGTGGTCAGTAAAGAGGTTAACATTGCATAGGTGTGTGTATGGCTGGATTACCCCTCAGCCGTGGGAAATTAATAAGGTTGTCCGAACCATCTCCGCTGTGCTTCACTCTGAGCCACTCGTGATGTTTCACCCAGCAATTAACCCCTTTGCCTTTTGGCAACTTTGCAGCAGAAGTTTATAAAAAGTCTATGTCTGGCCAATTAGAAGGCAGATAACACCACGGCAACCCCTCCTGCAGTTTCCACACAAGCACAGATATCTCAGGATTTTAATTGTTTATTTTGACAGTTTTGTATGTCAAGAAATAACACATAAAAAGCGTCCAGCTGGGCACCCAGAGGAGAACAGTTACCAATTTGTTTTATTTATAAGCATTTTTCCCCCGAACAAGTGCGCCTGTGTATATGCATTCATTTCATTCCAGGAGTGTGTGAACTCTTACATTGCCGTTTGTTGTGCCGAGAGAGAGATTTGACAGGAGATTTTCGGGGCTTTGTTAAATCTCACATGGTATAAAATGTGTAATTTGAATTCTTATGCATATGTATGAATAGTTTCCCTCTACAAAAAAGAAAGGCAACTTTCAAAAGTGTACCAAATATTTTTCTGATGCCTCAGATTTGTGTCTGCTACAAAGTCCTGTAGGAAGGGTTGCCTTTGCACCTCTAGAAAATGAGTGTCTGCAGAATCCAGCTGAACTTGTAATAAGCAAACACAGAGGCAGGCAACCATGCAATATTCCAAATCTTGTAGAATTGCAAGAATCCATAAATATGTCTCTATTCAAGGTAAAGGAAAAAAGTCGTCTTGCACTTGGGGGTGCCAAATGTTAGGCACCCCCCCCCCCAAGTGATTGTATTTACTTTTTATGAAACCCCGGGACGGTGCTCCTATCAGCAGAAAACTTCACCGGCCCGGCCTTATTCCAGTAAGCACCAAAAAGCAATCCTCTTTCTTCAAATTTCCGGGGCAGACAAATGCGCAGTAGAAAGAAATAGCCGACTTTTTAGTTAAAGTTCGGCTTTTCGCTCTACTGCACATGCGCAACCGCAGAAGAAAGAGGAAGACTGAAAAGGATCGTTCCGTGGTGCTCACTGGTAAAACCCTCGACCAGTGCAGTTTTCTGCTGATAGGAGCACCGACCCAGGGTTTCAGGTAAGTCAATACAATCACTTGGGGTGCCGAACATTTGTCACCCCCAAGTGCAAGACGACTTTCCTTCTCCTTTAAAGGGTTTAACCGGGAATATAAATTAAACTTTTAGTATAATGTAGACAATGATATTCTGAGACAAATTGCAGTTAGTCTTTTGTTTTTACATTTACATTTTTTATGTTATTAAGCTTTTTGTTAAGCAGCTTTCCAGTTTGGTACGTCTGTCCTTATTTACCCTAACAACTAGGCAGTGGTTTGAATGAGAGAATGGACTACATATAAGATGGGGACTGAATAGTAAGATAAGTAATACAAAGTAACAATGACAATAAAATTGTAGCCTGATAGAGCAATAGTTTTTTTGTCTGCTAGGGTCAGTGACCCCCTATTTGACAGCTGAAAAGGCAGAAGAGGAAGTTAAACAGCTCAAAAATTATAAAGAACAAATCATGAAGACCAACTGTAAAATTGCTAGGAACTGGACATTCTAGAACAGGGCTGTCCAACTTGCCGCCCTCGACCCCCCTTATGTGGCCCTCCACATCAAAGTCTGCCTGCTGTGTCTGCTTACCATATGTAATCATAAAAAGGTATCACTACAGAGATTAATTGACCATTGCATTAAACCTCAAATTCAGACTAATCCCCTGCATTGTTCACACTTGTGACACCTCTATTGCTCACACCCAGACTGAAACTGCCCACATTATTCACCTGTTCACACCTTATACAAAATGTCACTGTATGTAGTACATATTAGACTGGTCCTGATTTTCCTGTCTCCTGCTCTGTTCTGCCTTCCCTCCCTGTGTGTGTCATACTTTGCCTGCTCTTTGCACCCTGTGTTTGCCATACTCTGCCTGACCTATGATCCCAATGGAACATAAGCCTGGTATTTGCTCTGGGTATTTGTTAGCATTTGAAAATTATTGTAGGGGCCCCAAAGGTGTTTAATCAAATGCAGGGGAACTGTATAATACACAGGAGAGAAGGAGGCATATGGATTTAAGGGTATGTCTTAATATGAGAACTTTTTTCACATATGAGTGACATCCCTGCCGGTCCCGGGCCAAGATAGTTTGGCACCCTAGGCAAGAGCTTCAATCAGTGCCCCCTGTTCTGCATTACCATTTACCTCCTTACCATGATGGTTTTTAAATAAAGAAAGCAAGAAAATGTACAACACTTTTTCATTTATATTACTGCCCTTTGTACCTGTACCAGCAGCCATCCATCATACTGCCCCTCCATACCTATACCAGCAAGCTCAGAAGCCATCCATCATACAGCCCTCCAGCAGCCATCATATTGCCCCCAACCTTTACCTGTGCCAGCAGCAGCCAAAAATAAATCTGATCACATCATATTGCAACCATGTGTTTATGTACCTGTGCCAGCACCCAGCCCAGCAGCAACAGCAAATATATGGCTCCCAGCCCAAATCTGTACCTGGCTGTGCCAGCAGGAAGCTTCACACTTTACAGTAATAGAAAGAATGTCTTCAGTTCAGGGCAACTGTGCAAGGCTGAGAGCAAGCAAGCAAGAGCCACACCAAGCAGGCCGCCAGCTCTCTGCATCTCTCTGCCACGCAACCACATCTGTGATGTCATTGACGCGTATTCGCACGTCACGCTGCACTGCCCCACCGCACAGAAGTAGCTGTTACTTGCCGGCAAGAGGGAGAAGGTGAAGGAGGGGGATTCCACCCAACTGAGTGACCATGATTACTGAAACAAATTATTAAATAAATGCTTGAAATAAAAGGAAAAAAAAAAAAAACCCCATTAAAACTGAGCCTCCAAAAGATGGCGTCCTAGACAGCCACCTACCTCTAATTCCTGCCCAGATCCCTGCAGTGAGCACCAACCATCTGGTTTTTTGGTGTGCTATTAATGTGGACATGGTCTTGCGGTAACATGGGTGTGGTTTAAAGTGGGTGTGGTCTAAAACAGGGAGTGGCTAACACTGGCTTCCATTATCGGCCGCCACCATGTAGACCAGAACAATTCCGGCCCTCTGTACCATATAAATTGGACAGCACTGTTCTAGAACATACTAAAAGTTAACAAAAAAGTGTGTCACCCTTTTAATAAGTTAATTAATAAATTCAAGAGATTCAAGTGATTCAGGTGCAAGCCATAGGAGGAAGGAGATTGGGTTCTTCTTATTAGAGCCCATGAGAGTGTCATTAATCTCTATCTAATTAGACTGTGCATTTTCCTTAAACCCATACTAGTCAGCATCAGTATTGTACATTTTAAGTAAATGATGCAGCTGTCTGATAGGTCATTTACGGTACACATTTTTCAGAAAGAAGGTGCATAATTCATGAATACTTTCGCCTTTTTCCAAACTCCGGTATTGCAGGATTAAACTATGATTCAGTAAACAGCTCATTGTGTCACACACGTGCTTGCAACCCCTTGCACTTCCAATGTAAACCCCAGTGACTCGTGGGCAAAAAGCCATTCTCACAGTAAATTGAACAACAGGCATTAGAATCCAAGGAAAATTACATATTGACAATTTCCTCAATTGGCTGACTTTCCCTGTTGAAATAAATTGCACCCAATCTGCTTTCTGCCTTCAGCAATCCGCTGAGATTCCACTAACTAAAGAATAGCAGTTAAGGACGCTTATGTGAAAAGATGACTTTCTAACTGATTTCTCCTTTTAACCTGCTGGAATTTATTTTTTCTTGTGTAGACAGATCACCTTTAGCCCCTCTTAAATAAGTATCTTATTTCCTCCTACTTCATTTACACTTTTACACTTCATTGTATTTTACATTTAGCCTCCTAATGTCCTGCAGAATGTCCTTCTGTACAGACTGTCGGGACCTGTCCACCAAAAAAATTATTACAAATCCTATTTTGTCACGTTAGTCAAGCAAAATAAACTTCAATTACACTATATACATTATTTGAATCTTTTTTTCCTTCGGTCTGGGAATTCATAATTATAGCAAGCAGGCAGGAGCCATTTTGTGGACACTGTTATTAAGACAAGCCTTGTATCATCTCAGAATCTTGTTTGTGCACCAGAATGGGGGACCTGATGTCCATCCCCATGTCCTGGCTACACAATTAAATGGTAAAGAGAGAGGGGGCTGTGGGGAGTGCAGTGACATCAAGTAGGTGCTGAAGTGAAAGTAAATGTAATTGTCTGCCCCGTCTCTATGCTTAAAGGGATACTGTCATCGGAAAACATGTTTCTTTCAAAACACATCAGTTAATAATACTACTTCAGCAGAATTCTGCACTGAAATCCATTTCTCAAAAGAGCAAACAGATTTTTTTATATTCAATTTTGAAATCTGACATGGGGCTAGACATTTTGTCAGTTTCCCAGCTGCCTCTGGTCATGTGACTTGTGCCTGCACTTTAGGAGAGAGATGCTTTCTGTCAGGCTGCTGTTTTTCCTTCTCAATGTAACTGAAGGAGTCTCAGTGGGACATGGGTTTTTACTCTTGAGTGCTGTTCTTAGATCTACCAGGCAGCTGTTATCTTGTGTTAAGGAGCTGCTATCTGGTTACTTTCCCATTGTTCTTTTGTTTGGCTGCTGGGGGGTGGAAAGGGAGGGGGGCGATATCACTCCAACTTGCAGTACAGCAGTAAAGAGTGATTTCAGTTTATCAGTGCACAAGTCACATGACTTGGGGCAGCTGGGAAATTGACAATATGTCTAGCCCCATGTCAGATTTCAAAATTGAATATCAAAAAATCTGTTTGCTCTTTTGAGAAATGGATTTCAGTGAAGAATTCTGCTGGAGCAGCACTTTTAACTGATTCATTTTGAAAAAATTTTGCCCCATGACAGTATCCCTTTAAGGCATAGAGGAGGGGGCAGACAATATTTGATTGACAGCTGAGATTTTTAAATGAGTTTACAACAGCTATGAATGCTTTAATAAAAAAAAGAATTTGGAGTTCATGTTTAATTTGAAAATGACTTTTATTATACAGCTTTTTATGTCTGGGTGACAGGTCCACTTTAACAAAATGCAAGCACAATATAGCTCCGTTGTTCCATTGATGGTTATACACTTTATGCACTTCACTGCCTGTAGGATATTTGGATCAACTAAAATCACATTCGGATAAAAAGTATTTTTAGTGGTTTTCTATACAGTAAAATCTCAAATTGGACAAGGCTCTTGCATTGCTGACAGCTAGAGCTCAGTGTTTAGATGTACATATAATCCACAGAACAGAAATGGATGCATACAATCGCATTAGGCATTATAAACTTCTTTAAAACTGTCAATTTATTGCCCAAGTGCTGCAAATATTTTAGCAACAAACGGTTTCCTATGTGTGCACGTATTTTACTTAAAGGAATTCTTATGGTATAGTGTTTATTTCTACATAAACTGTTTACATTGCAAGTGATTCATTGTACCATTTTAAATGTTATTCTTGAACCAATAAATGTATTTCATTAGTTTTAAGATTGGGATGCAGGCAGCCATCTTAGGTCATTAAGTCTGGTCATGTGCTTTCAGAAAGAGCCAGCACTTCACACTGGAACTGCTTTCAGGTTGGTTATAGTTTCTTCTACTCAATGTAACTGAATTCGCAACTTGGGTTAGCCAGACTTGGATTTTTACTATTTAGTGCTGTTCTCATATCTACCACAATGAAAGTCATAGGAGCATTGCTAGCAATGCAGATGTCAGGGAGCTGTTATCTGCTCACCTTTCCACTGTTCTGCTGATGAGCTGCTTTTGGGAAAAGGGATGGGGTGATCTCACTCCAACTTGCAGTGCTGCAGTAAAGAGTGGCTGAAGTTTATTATAGTAAAAATCACATGGCTTAGGGCACCTGGGAAACAAACGGTCACATTTTTTAAAAAAAATATAAACAACTCTATATGCTCTTTTAAAAAATGAATTTTAATGCAGAATTTTGTTGGAGGAGCACTATTGTAAAAACATGTTGCCACAACAGAATTCCTTCAAGCAAATGAGCTATTGTTAGCATAAATAGTGGTGAGCTATGAGGTTTTTTGGCAACAATTTAGACTAAGGGGCAAATTCACCAAGGGTCGAATATCGAGGGTTAATTAACCCTCGATATTCGACTGGGAATTAGCGCAAAAACTGTGATCGAACGATCGAAGGAATAACCGTTCGATCGAACGATTAAATCCTTCGAATCGAATGATTCGAAGGATTTTAATCCAACGATCGAAGGATTATCCTTCGACCAAAAAAACTTAAGCAAGCCTATGGGGACCTTCCCCATAGGCTAACATTGGGTTCGGTAGGTTTTAGATGGCGAACTAGGGGGGTCGAAGTTTTTTCTTAAAGAGGCAGTACTTCGACTATCGAATGGTCGAATAGTCGAACGATTTTTAGTTTGAATCCTTCGATTCGAAGTCCTAGTCGAAGGTCGAAGTAGCCCATTCGATGGTCGAAGTAGCTCAAAAAACACTTCGAAATTTGAAGTTTTTTTTACTTCGAATCCTTCACTTGAGCTTGGTGAATTGGCCCCTAAGTCTCATTTCCCTGTTCATTGTTTCTGTCATTCATTGTCCTCTACCATCAGTTCTCTGCTGTAAATGTTGTTGTTCATGCCATAAGTTCAAATACTTGTCCTTGTCTTTTGTTCAGGGTTCCATTTTTCTCAAATGGTGACATCAATAAAGCAACAAGGGATGAAGCATACAAAAACATTTAGACTGGCAGTGTCCTCTGATAATATGGACACAGACTCCATTTTAATCCAATAATTCACATTTTTAAACGTGTTATTCTCTGTAATAATAAAACAGTACATTGTAATTGATCCTTAAGGATTTAATTAAGGATTCTGACTAAGGAGCCGCCTGAGGCGGCTCCTGCAATGCCGCCCCCCCTCACCAACTTACGCGTCGGGAGGGGAGGCAGAAACACTATTGCGGAGAGCGCAATTGCACTCTCTCGCAATAGTACAGCCGAATTTCCGGTTCAAAACCGGAAATTCAGCTCTTAAAGGTGCAGGAGCGGCTTTTTGCCGCCCCTGGAATCCTTTCAGGCGCTGCCGCCTGAGGCGAGCGGCTCAGCTCGCCTCATTGGCGGCGCGCCCCTGCTTATTGGGAGGCAAAACAGTCCTATTGGATTTATGTAATGTTTAAATGATTTTTAGCAAACTAAGGTATGGAGATCCAAATTACAACAGATTCCTTATCCAGAAAACCACAGGTCCTGAGCATTCTGGATAACTGGTCCCGTACCTTTACTATACTAAAATTTCAATATTAAAGTGTTTGATAAGATCTGGGTTTGTTTCTTATCCCTGGATATACCACTCAAAGTTATGCATGTTTTTCATATACCAGCTCTATACTCTCTATTACTCTGCAAGTTTTCTTCCCCAACTCCTCATAATAAATTCAATTTGCCTACTTGTTATATGTAACAAAAACTTTAGGCAAGTCATAATGCTATCCATCACATTAGGGGGCACATTAACTAAGCTCGAGTGAAGGATTCGAAGTAAAAAAAACTTAGAATTTCGAAGGTTTTTTTGGGTACTTCGACCATTGAATAGGCTACTACAACTTCGACTTAGATTCGAACTATTCGACCATTTGATAGTCGAAGTACTGTCTCTTTAAAAAAAACTTTGACTACATACTTTAAACCACTTTAAACCTACCGAGCAACAATTTTAGCCTATGGGGAGCTGTCTTGTACCATGCCGCCTGTTATTGACTTGACTGGAAATGGTTTTTGCTACTAAAATGCACATTTAAGTGTTTTTGCCCTGTCACCATCTGTCAGTAACAATAACATGCGGTTTCCATTTATGTTAATGATGGGTCAGCACTGTGGGGACGGGTTGTATCAGGTGTGTCTGTACTGACTGATATACAACAACAATGTTTATGTGTGCCATTAGCTTTACACTTACTTCTTAATATTAGCTAATGAGATCAGTCTGGCATGAACAGCCAGTCTAAACCCCAATGGACTATTCCAAATACCAACATGGAGCTTATCTTTCAAAAATGTCCTGGTTTTTGCTAAATCTTCTTGTAGAATACACAATGTTACACAGTGTTACATATACTGTTTTTGGGGCTCATTGACCACCATAGCTTCCTCTAGTAAACAGACTTGTGCACCTATGTGATGCTTACAGACAGATGTAAAATGACTTTATTATACTTATGTTGACTATGTTAATGAATAATATTAACAAAAGTAAAAACAAAAAACAGGATCGGACTGGGCTGGCGGGATACTGTGAAAAAACCTGGTGGGCCCCACCAGCGCAGACACGCTCCACACAGCCTGTGTTCCTGACCTCCACCCCTGCCCAATCGGAGAAGTGACGTGCGCAGGTATACACTGGCGGGGGAGGGTAGGGTGATTTTTAGCTTGGAAGGAGGATCCGAAGGGGGGGGAGCAGGGACCCTGATGTGGCAGCTCCGGTGGGCCTAACTCCCCTCCAGTCCAACACGGCAAACAAAAAAATATTTACATGAAATAACATGGTTAGTTAGCTTGTGCATTACAAAAAGTCCATCTGATAAGTCAATGCTGTGCCCATTTTGTATTAAAGCAGGAGCAAGCAAAAAATGCCATTAATTACAAGTATAGAGGAGCTTATCAAGATACAAGCTCCTTCGTGAATTGCATTTATTTGCCCGACATTCTGCACACCTTTACATGCCCAATACTGGATCTACCAATCACAATAAGCTCTACTATTGCATATCAGAGCAACAACTTATATTTCATCCATAAACCCCATAAATGAATGATCTCATCTCTAAATATAAAAGAAGGCTTACATAGCATTACCAAGAACTTATTTTTCAATTAGGCAGTGTTACCATTGTTTCACCCAATAGGAAAGGGTATAGAAATGTTGTCAGTGTAATGCTATTTAGTGCCAGATATTCTCCCATACTTTTTAAATTTAGAGACCTACAATCGTAATACTGTATAGCTAAAACAAATCCTATGATTAAGTGCTGGGTAAGCATGAAATGCGTTAGGCGATTTATATGGAGTCAATAGAGATTTTAATGTATTTAGAATAGTAAAAAAACTATTTTAGATTTTAAGTTGTGAAAGCTATATATTGGTACAACAAATCCTGGACTTTATATTGTTTGTGCTAAACATATACATTATATACATTGCATATACATTAACTCTATTTATATAGTGATTATTTCTTCTACTGTTTTAATGTGTAATACAAAAAGAAAAGAAAATTAAAATGATGTGTAACAGGTTCTTTGCAGACCCCCTTGGCAGAGAAGGGATTAAGATGCAGTCAGAGTCTTGGCGATATCTGATTGACACCTAGCTGGAGGGTTAAAATCATATGAGGCAAACTTGCTCTGAGAGCCCCCTCAGCACTGTTTAAATAATTATTCTATCTGTGTTGGGGGTAAGCTATAATAAATCACCCTTTGGCATGCATCTCTAAAAAAAAAAATTTAACCCTGGATAGGTTATTGAAATATGCAACTAAAGCTTTTCAAAAAGGTAAATATGTGGAATTAGCAGTCTTAAGAGAAAGCAAAGGAGAAAATGTATGCCCAATGTTTTGCTTCCTTAATTGTAGATATTTGGGTTCAGGTTATCTTTTTTGTGATCGAGATTTGGAAGGAAAATAAAAAATGAAGTGTCACCCTGCTATAGTTCAGGATGTCTAGAACAGAAAATCAGCATGCAACCCAAATGTCACCTTCCGGTGGGGTATTCAGCTTTCATACCTCCCAACATTTTGGAAATAAAAAGAGGGACAAAAAAGTTGCCGCGCACAGTGCGGCAAAATTTTTTGACCACAACCATTTTGTGACCACACTCCTAATTACCATATTTCTATGTTTTATTCAGTTATTACAGTTTTGCTAATGAAGGTGAATTGCCCTTTAAGCTGTGAGTCTAACTTCTCCCAAGAGACCTGTTATCTTATATTGTTACAATTACTTATTTGCTTATCTCAAAATTGTTACAAATGTATTTTATATGCAGCTGTCGCTGTTCTGGGCTCTCTGGCAAAAGCCAATTAAGTTAGAAACATTGTTTCCGACATCCTTACCTCCTGGCACGTCTACCGGCATGAGGGGGCGTAGGCTCGTCCATCGCTGACGTAATCTTTCTTAAAGTGGTGGCTGGCTTAGATTAATCGGTGTTGACGCGAAGCATTGTGACGCTCGCGTCATGACACCATCACTTGGCGTGGAGTTTGAATTTTTGCCGCCAAATTCCTTTTAAAAGGTCAATTCTCCATTTTGACAGTGCCCAAGCTGGCTTCTGTTTTCAGATCCTGCCAAAGCATTTCTACTAATTTAAATTTCCTGTTTTTTTCCTGTTTTTGACTCTGATTCAAGCCGCCTGCCTCAACCCTTTTGCCTGTTCTTTGACTATGTTTTGCCTAATCCTTGCCGTTTCCTCGCTTAAGGACTTGTTACTAGTATATGCACTTACTCCTTGTTGGGGGGCACTTACTCCCGGGGCCCCAAAAGGGATTCCCTGTGCATGTGAGTGTACCCAACACCATTCAAGGTTCGGAAAAACGTGAATGTTACAGTTAGCTTGGGCCAACATGGAACCTTCCCAGGCTGCTGCTTTCTCGGCTATGGCGAGATTCTTTGACTTAATGATGAAACATCTGGACAGCCAGGAGGCTCAACAGGCTCATCTTGCTCAAAAGTTGCAGCACATTACATCTCGTCTAGAGGCACTTCAAATTTCTGGGACCGCTGCTCAATATTCACAGCCAGCACCTGCAAAGGTCCCAAAGATTCCTGCTCCAGTTCATTTTGTGGGTGATCCAGGTGCTTGTCAAGTATTCTTGACTCTATGCAAAATTCAGTTTGATCTGGCTCCTGACCAATTTATGACTGAGATCTAAAGTTTTGTATATTATTGCCCTTCTACAGGGGAAGGCTCTTGCTTGGGCTTCTCAGTTATTGGATAGAGACAATCCTCTGGTACATGACTCCACAGCCTTCCTTTCCACGTTTTGCCAAATTTTTGATGTTCCGGGTCGGAAATTGAATGCTTTTGATCGGCTCATGAAAATCAAGGATCTAATACGGCCTCCGAATATGCCATTCATTTCCCAACTTTGGCTGCAGAAGTATCTTGGAATAACGAGGCGCTCATTGCAGCTTTCTGGAGGGTCTACATGAGGATCTAAAAGACCAGCTGGTAACTCGGGATCTACCTACTTCTTTTGAAGAATTCGTTATCTTCATTGTCAAGATAGATTCCAGAATGAGGAAGAAGACCTCACTTAAGTGCCCGCAAACCTTCGTTGTCTACATTTGTTAGGTCTGAGTTTCCTCCTCCTGTGGCTCCCACACCACTGGTTCATGATGAACCTATGCAGATTGGAGCTACATGTTTAACACCCGAGGAGAGAACCCGTAAGAGAATTGCTGGCCTCTGTGTATCTTGTGGCCTCGCTGGACATCTAGTTAGATCCTGTCCTACAAGACCTCAGCATCAGGAAAATGCTCTAGCCTAGGTGTGAGGGGGGTGTCTCCCCTAGGTAAGATTTCTGTACTCCCAGTTACCTACAGTTCTCGCATGTTTCTCACTGCTTCCCTCTCTACCTTGTCTGGTAGATTTTCCTGCCAAGCTTTTGTGGATTCCGGAGCGGCAGGAAATTTTATTGATCATTCTTTCACTAAATCCTGTGGCCTAAGACCAGGTGTCGTCACCTCTGCTACTTCTCCAGTCCTGATTGTGTTGGCAGTCTTCATGATGAGGAGATCTCATTCTTGCTCATTCAGTGTCCTGAAACTCACATAATTTTGGGTTTTCCTTGAATCCAACTTCATAATCCGTCCATTGACTGGTCTTCTGGGGAATTTACCACATGGAGGTCCTTTTGTCGGTCCAATTGTATTTTTTCTTCAGTTGTTCCACTGGCTGCTTCATCTTTGCTCCCAGCATCCAATTCTCTTCTTCCTGATGACTATAAAGAGTTTTCTGATGTCTTGAAGAAAAATTCTGAAGTTCTACCTCCTCATCGTCCCTACAGTTGTCCTGTTGATTTAATCCCTGGCTCCATTCCTCCGAGGGGTAGAACATATCGTTTGTCCATACCTGAAACCCAAGCCATGAAAGAGTACATTCAGGAGAATTTGTCCAAAGGTTTCATCAGGAAGTCCACGTCCCCAGCCGGTTTCTGGCTTCTTTTGTGCCCAGAAAAAAAGATGGCTCTCTTAGACCATGCATTGATTATCGAGCCTTGAATAAGATGACGATAAAGAATCGTTACCCTGTACCATTGATTACAGAACTTTTTGACAGACTGAGAGGAGCCGAAGTCTTCAACAAATTAGACTTCCATGGTGTGTACAATCTAATTTGAATACGTCAGGGGATGAGTGTAAAACAGCATTCAACATCCGGGATGGGCATTATGAATATTTGGTCATGTCGTTCGCTTATGTCATGCTCCCGCCATTTTTCAAGGTCTCATTACCGATGTTCTTCGCGAGTTTCTACAGACTTGTGTCATAGTCTATTTGGACAATATCTTAATATACTCATCCTCAATGTCTGTTCATCTTCATTAAGTGAAACAAGTTCTACTCAAGTTAAGGCAGAATCACCTTTATGCCAAGCTTGATAAATGTGAGTTTTACAAGTCCACAATCACTTTTCTGGGATATATTATTTCTTCCTCCGGGTTTGAGATGGATCCTACTGAAGTTTCTGCTGTTCTTGATTGGCCCATTCCCATGGTTCTGAAATCCATTCAACGTTTTTTATGATTTGCCAATTTCTACCAAAGTTTATTTAAAAAAAATTCCCAGACAGTGGCTCCTATTACGACTCTCACACAGAAACCTTTAAAGTTTCTTGGACCCCTCAAGCACAGGAGGCTTTTGTGACTCTAAAGAAACTTTTTAGTTCTGCTCCAATTCTTCTTCATCCTGATCCTAGCCGCCGTTTATTCTGGAGGTTGACGCTTCTGAGATGGGATTTGGGGCCGTCTTGTCTCAACGAGTGGAGTTCCAAGGGACCCTTCATCCCTGTGCTTATTTTTCTCATAAACTGTCTCCTGCTGAGAGAAATTATGATGTGGGTAACCGTGAACTCTTGGCCGTTAAACTCGCACTAGAGGAGTAGCGCCATCTGCTTGAGGGGGCTAGAGAGCCTATTACCATCCTTACGGACCACAAGAACCTTGAATATATTTCTTTGGCTAGGAGGCTCAATCCTTGTCAGGCCTGCTGGGCTTTGTTCTTTTCCAGATTTAACTTTTTCCTTTCCTATCGGCCTGGTTCTAAGAATACGAAAGCGGATGCCTTATCCAGTATGGTGCAGAGAGAGGGGAATCTGATCCTATCCGCCCCTATTATCTCCCCTGACTTAGTTGTGGTGATCTACTTCTCTATCATTGTCTGACCTGTCCAACTTGGAACATCCTCCTGAATAACCTTCTGGGAAGATTTTTGTACCTCAGCCAAGGGTTGCTCAATTTCTCTGAAGTTTCTGGTCATCCTGGCATCAAGAAGACCCATGAGTTTGTTTCAAGGTATTGCGGGTGGCCTTCACTCGCTTAAAAATGCCAAGCTCATTGTCTCAGCCTGCACAGTTTCTGCACAACAGAATAGTCCTCGTTCCTTACCGTGTGGCCTTCTCCAACCCTTACCCATTCCTACTTAATCCTGGCTAGATGTGGCTATGGACTTTATTATGGACCTGCCTAAGTCTTTTGATATGACTATTATTCTAGTAGTAGTAGTAGTAGATAGATTCTCCAAGATGGCCAATTTTGTCCCTTTGAAGAAGCTTCCCTCCGCTGCCGCCCAAGTTTTCATCAAGGAGATCTTTCGTCTGGACTGTGTCCCTTGGTCTATTGTGTCCGACCGTGGGGTGCAGTTTGTATCAAGATTCTGGTGGGCTTTTTCAAAACATTTGGGTATCAAACTAAACTTTTCTTCAGCTTATCACTCTCAAAGCAATGGTCAGACAAAGAGGACCAATCAGATCCTGGAGCAGTTCTTACGATGTTTTATTTCCCAAAAACAAGACAATTGGGTTAAACTTCTTCCCTGGGCTGAGTTTGCTCATAATAACCTACAACATGATGTGTTTTTTTTTACAACGCTTTTCTCCGTATTTGGTTATAATCCATCTGCTCTTCCGCCTGATGTTTCAAGACAGAGATACCTGCGGCAGATACACTGGTTCGTGATTTCAAGACCATTTGGTCCCAAGCCCATTAATCTCTTCTCAAAGCCTCCTCTTCTCAAAAAGCTGCTGCTGACAAGCACTGACATTCTACTCCTCCCTATCAACTCGGAGAGTTTGAACCTCGTTATATTGGACCCTTCAAGATGAAAGAAATCATAATCCTGTATCCATCAGGCTGGATCTTCCTTCTACCATGAACATTTCAAATTCCTTCCATGTCTCCTTGGTCAAACCTTTCGTGAGGAATATTTTTTCAAGTGATCAGCTGCCTCAATGATCTCATGAATTCTCAATGATCATCATGAATTCAAAGTGCAAGAGGTCCTGGATTCTAGGAAATTGAGAGGCAAGATTCAGTACCTGGTCCATTGGAAAGGGTTAGGGTCCGAAGAGAGGTCTTGGGTTAATGCTTCAGATATGCATGCTCCTCAACTGATCAAAAGTTTTCACAGAAAGTGTTGGGAACCCCTGGAGGTTACCGACATCCTTACCTCCCAGCGCGTCTCTTCCGGCAGGAGGGAGCATAAGCGAGTCCGGCGCTGGCGTCATATTTCTTAAAGTGATTTTCGTCAATGCGGAGCGTCTTGACGTCCTCACCTGGCATGGAGTTTGAATTTTTTGGCGCAAATTCCCTTGAAAAGGCCAATTCTCCATTTTGACAGTGCCCAAGCTGGCTTCTGTTTTCAGATCCTGCTTTAGTGTTTCTACTAAATTGAATTTCCTGGTTTTTGACGGTTTTTGATTCCGATTCAAGCCGCCTACCTCAGCCTTTTTGC
This sequence comes from Xenopus laevis, assembly GCF_017654675.1. Taxonomy (NCBI): domain Eukaryota; kingdom Metazoa; phylum Chordata; class Amphibia; order Anura; family Pipidae; genus Xenopus; species Xenopus laevis. Next base: position 131,550,486 of record NC_054374.1, on the reverse strand, counting down.
CTGTTTTTCAACTACGTGTTGCCTAATCCTTGCCGGTACCTTGCTTACTGACTTGTTACTAGTATATGCGTTTATATATGCTTATATATCATCGGGGCTACAAAGGGGCATCGATGAACACTGAAATCCACAGGGATTCCCTGTCTAATTGAGTGTACTCAACAACAGATGGCCGGTACAGACCAATATTAAAACTAAATGAAATACATTTATTAGTTCAAGAATAGATTTTTAAATGGTAGAATGAATTACTTGCAATGTAAACAGTGTAATTTAGTAAAAAAAAACTACCATAAAAATCATGAAAGAATCACTTTAAGCAGTTGTGTAGCCAATAGATAATTTCTATAGAATACCATCATGTAGTTATCACAAATATCTAGTCAGGACTCAAATGCCTTCTTTGGCCATCAAGGTCTTAAACAATTTATAATGTTCTCATTGCTTGGCCATTAGGCCAACAGTCATATAACATCAGGAACCACTGCAGACCCATTGGTAGAGGAATGCATCCAAAGCTCCATATAGTCAGTATTTAGAGAACATCAGAAGTAAAGGCAGTTTGAAGTCTGCAGCCATGCAGAGAAGTTTAATATGACAATTTTTATCGAGGAGTGAGACTTACTGTATATAAAGAAAAGCAAAAGATTCAGTTTATCATATTAGATGAAGAAAATGAATAGACAGCAGCACACCATAGATATCAGTGTTCTCTGAGAATATACTCTTCTTACCAATGATATTTGTCAGTTTGGCAGGTTTGAATAATAACCCATTTAGTGATCCCTCCTTGCCGCCCTTCCTCCCCAAGAGTGTTCGCATTCGTCTTTATTCATTTTCTTCACTCCTGCTCTGACCTCTGTGTTCCAACGAGCAACATATATTTCCCACGAGGTAGAAAGGGGGCATTTAAAAATGGGAATAGCTCTCCCTTTGCACAGAATTGATTAGTATGCGACTCATTGTGAGACAGGATGATAAAGCAAAACAACTGCATGTTACTTAACCCTGAAATGAATATCTTCCTTTCTATAATTAGTTAAAGGGTGTGAGAGAGTTAGTGCCTTGGTCAGTTACTCTCACAGACACTAAACCAGCTAGCACTACTCTCTTCCTTTTTTCTGTCCAACTGTGTCCAGTTTTCCTATTAAAAGTACACTATCATTAAACAATAAACTTGTAGTTTTGCCTAATAATATTGTGCAATGTGTATTAAAGTAGAGTTGATTTGGAAAAAAGGAATACTTAAAAATACAACCACTGTTGTGCATGGGTACAGTCATGTAACTAAAAGTATTGTGATGTTTTTAGCTCATGGCACATTTTATACTGGCAGTACCAGCTAATTGAGAAGCCACCCTAACCAAAACCAGCTGTGACAGGCAGATTCCAGCTCAAATATGCATTTCAGGCCAAAATCCGTCAGCCATCAGCAGTAGTGATGGGCGTATTTGTTCGCAAAATTCGTGAAACAGCAAAAAATTTGCGAAAAATCGTGAAATAGGAAAGTTCCTGGCAAAAACGTGAAATTAGAACATTTTCACGAAAAAAACATAAAATTCTGACGTTTTCACTCAAAAATAGTGTAATTTGAAGGTTTTCACAAAAAAAATCGTGAATTTCGAAGGATTTCACACAAAAATCGTGAAATCTGAAGGTTTTCACCAAAAAATCGTGAAAATCGGAAAATGGCGCCGCAAATTCGTGCAAGGAAAATTTATTCGCCCATCACTAATCAGCAGATGATTTCCATTAAAGGAGAAGGAAAGTTCAAATCACTGGGGGGTGCTTAACACCTACGTGTGTGTGTGTTGGTGTGTGTGTACAAGAACCCTGTATCTCTCATGTTCTTGTCATTTCCTGGTATCAAAATAATGGCAAAATGGTACAGTACAATTTATTTCTGCTATAGCTCAGACAAGATAACAGATTTCACCATCCTCCTGCCCCAATACTCTGAGCATCATTCGGACAGGGACATTTTTTACTTGTCCGTATCTTTGCCTTCTGACCATTGATTTTCTTATTCAAACGGATGAACGATAACCAACTTCAACACCAGATGAATAGTTACAAATAAAAACACATTACTGCTCTCTACTCTTTTTTTTTTAAGTGCACCCTTCAAAGCTATTGACTGATACTGAGCAGTCTATTGATACTGAGAAGTACTTAGCATCTGATATATATTTGTAACAAATCACTTCTAACATGGTATTTTTTTATTTTAGAATACAATTTTCAACAATCTTTTAAGCTGACATAAAATAATATTTTTTGTCATTTGCATTGGAAAATATCTGTAAATACTGTTACATATGTATTTATGTTATGTATACTGTTATGTGTCTATGTGCTGCATGCATATGAATAGGAACAAAGTGTCCCTGCTGTAAAACATGAGCATACAAATCAATGAGATCTATGACCATATAAAGGATATTACACCTGGTGAGTGTTTCTATACAGATGAAGCCACTTGGATTTGTGAGATAAATGCGTCATGACTCATGGTTAATTGAAGAAACTGCGTTATCTAAAGTCATCTTAACTCATTTAATGCATTTAACCTTTCCATTAGCATACCAAAGCACCATTGTGAACAATGGTGAATGCTTTAATTAGATGGGATGTTGTGACGCAGTTTTCTGTGTTAAATGAGATAAATGGGATATCTGTGTTTAGTTATTCTGTGTCAAACAGACAAACCAAAGTGGCTGCATCTGTATATGTCATGAAACTCCAAGGTGACTTCTTTATTACCATGATATACAACAGGGAATACAGTATTAGGGGCCATTTATGACCACAGGTGCAGTTGGCTTCTGCATTTTCCCAACTTGCCCATAATTGCCTCAAGTGCCGTGGCCCATTGCAACTGCAACTACATGGGTATTCTGAGAAAAAAATGCATTATGGAAAAAAACATGGGGATTGTGCAGATTCTGATTTCTCGCCACCCCACTAGAACACCAGGTACCATTACAGAACCACCTACACTACGTCAAATGAAAGTTCAGTAACTCTAGTTTGAAGGGGTGCATTAATCCTTTTTATAGAAAAAAAAAAAAAAAGATTCCCTGCTGTCTGTCTATAATGTCCTCTAAAGTACTAATAAAAATCATATCCCCTCACAACACATTTTTCCAGAGAGAACAACCCCAAACTTGACAATCTACCCTCATAATTTAAATCTTCCATCCCTGTAACCAGTTTAGTTGCACTTAGTCTCTGCACTCTCTCCAGCTGATTTATATCCCTCTTAAGGACTGGAGTCCAAAACTGCACTGCATACTCCAGATGAGGCTTTACCAGAGCCCTATAAAGAGGCAAAATTAAATGTTTATCCCTTGAGTTAATGCCCTTTTTTATGCAAGACAGAACTTTATTTGCTTTAGTGGCCACATAATGACACTGCCTGGAATTAGACAACTTGTATCTAAAGAATCCCACATCATTTCATGATAAAGTGGCACCTCCAGTATCAGAAATAGTGACCCCAGAACTTCAAGACACAGTGAGCCCAGTATTTGAAGACAAAGTGAACCAAGTACTTCATGACATAGTAAAATCTTGTACACCCAATGCATTCCTCAGCTCTAGCCATTTCACCAACTCTCAGTCTACATTGTCCACAGCAAAATTAGAGTGCTGCTGTACAATATTCAAAAAATCAATCTAATGCATGTCAATTATTCTTTCTTTGAGCAAAATATTTTTTCATTAGTAAGGGACTCTTTTTCACATACACTCGACAAACTGTGGTTGATTACTTAAAGTTTAAGAGGATTTTATTCAAAAATGACTTTCTGAATCTGACCTGACCTATTTGTTATCTGACCCCTTCTCTTATTATTTGCTTAAGCCCCTGTTACAAGAATTAATGCCTCTTCACTGTACTCCAGTAACCTCCAATTATGTGCAAAGATAATTAAAGATACTAACCTTGTCTCCAATCACTGTCTACCATTTTAAATGATCTTTATTTTACTTCTAATAGTCTTCATTAAGATTTTGAACCATATAGGCAATCACAACAAATATATCACATGACATGTGCCCTTAAATGTAAATTACTGCAGAACAGAGGAGCCTTATTCCAATTATAAAATGCATTAAATAACCAAATTCTAAAACAAATATCTAGTGATGTCTCCAGTGGTGGTAACCTCAATCTCATCTCTTTGCTTCCCTATATTTCTAGACTACTAGATTGGTTAGTATATAAACAAATATGAATCTGACCTTCATTCTCTCACAGCTTACTTGACCATTAACAATCTGGCTCAACTCCACAACATCTCACCAAAGACCTCACACAATTCTTCTCATGAATACTCCTTCAGATTTTCTAGATCTATTGGCCTTTTGTTACTCCTATGGCCTACCTTACAAATTGCTCTTGTAGGCATATGTGCTCTACAATCTCCCCCACAACTTACGACACATTTCCCTTTCTCCTTTTTGATTGTAATGTCTAATGTCTTATTTACCTCTTGTATGGCTCCTGTATTTGTATGTAATCTTGAATGATTGATGTGCACACCCTTCTACTGAATGGCACTGTGCAATATGCTAGCACTTTATAAATACTTATTATTGCCCATAAAAATAAAGGGAGCTTTACACAAACATTTAGCCACAACTGTACGTTTTAAACAACCTAAAACTTAGTTTCCACACAATAGTAAGTATATCTTAGTTTTCTTCTTTTTTTCTTTCTTTTTTTGTGACCAACATTTTTCTAATTGATATGACTGTGTTAGTACATGATAGATGAACAAGGTTTCTGTTATTCTGACCACTCTTCTGGGACCTCAACTTCTGTCAGTTTCCCGTGCCTCTATCCTCGCATTTCCAGTCAGTACATTGTATAAAGACTTTTTACCTGCATTTGTTTTATGAGACAGTGCTAACTAATCACCTCAATGGAGCAGAGTCAGGAGACCTCAGCTGTTCTGAATACTCCCTGGTAGCCAATTTATCCTGCTGCTTAAGGCAAGAGAAGCTTGTATTTTCTTCTTCTATAAAAATGAAATACTTCTCTGAGACTTATCTTTGCAGCCAAGATCTCATGTTCCTCATATAAAACAAATGTGCTTTTCTTTCATTTCTGTCTCCCCTTCCGTTAACACATTTTCCATCTTCTTTTTCATGCATTATACAGCATCTGGGTAAGTAACAAGTTAGGGGCATTTGCCCAGCAGGACAGGTAGGCCAGGGGGGAGGAGGGAGGGGAAGCAACACAGGGGAGGGGGGGGAGAGTTTTTGCGCCGACTGGGTTTCCTTCTCCTTTAAGTCATTTATAACAAGAAGTGCCTTATTATACTCGACCGAAAATGAAACAATGGAAAACCTGCCCACACATCCTGACTTCATACAAAATACCAATTCCGGGGCGGACACATTCGAGGAATACAGCATCCATGATCACTAGAATTATTCTTCTTCCAATGTGGATTACTTAATACAATGCACTAAATGTATAACAGGGAGACTGTATATAGGAGAGACTGGGCAAAGTCTGAGAAAGAGAAATACACACCACTGATTCACTGTAACCTATAAGAAACTGGACACACCAATAGGAAATCATTTCAATGGCTCTCATGACTCACTCCATAAAGGATTTAAAAATTTTGGTTCTTAAGGGCAATTTTAAAACAGCTAATGGGAATACAAATGAATGAAAATTTTTAATTCTCTGAAGAAGGAGCTAAACCTGGGCCTTGGATTTATGGCCAATTATGTGGACTAAGAAAGGACTGCACCAGGTCAGAAATACAAGCATGTCTGGATATGGACTAAGAGATCATATGGAATTCCTTTTATTCTACACTCCAAAAATTCAGCCCCAATTTATACTCAGCCTCTTTGACCCACATTATCTTGTACTTTATCTGCTTATCTCTTGCAGATCCCCTCATAAATGACACCTTACACATAGATTGATATTCCTTTTTGTTGGTCATTTGACCTATGAGCTGAATTTTGTATATATATCAGAGAACGCCACAGCTTCATTGTAATCGGCTTGAAAGATTGCTTTATACCACTTTTATTTTTTATTTCAAAAGGTTTGCCCTGTAACATTTTTACTGGCTAACACGGTACAGCAACTTTATCTAGTGTTCTCCCTACTGTGATGAATAGACTCATGCTTGCATTGCAGTTAGCAGTTGCACTAGCCCCTACTAGTGATGGGCGAATTTGTCCCTTATTTTCACCAACAAATTCACGAATTTCACGCGATATTTGCAAAAAGGTGAAAAATTTTCAAAACCTGAATTTTGACGCCCATGACAAAAAAGTCATTGGGCGTCCAAATAATGTTGATGCGCAACAGTTTTGATGTGAGTGACACGCGTCCAAAATTTTTTGACACTGGCCTGTTCACCAGCGAATTTTCGTCACAGTTTTGCAAATTTATTCAACAATGGCAAAACGTGGAAATTCCACAAAAATCGCAGCTGGCGATTATATATACAGTATAAATGCAGTATATACACACCATATAGAGTACACAACACCTGCAGTTCTATTTCACCAGGAATAATGAACTCAGGCTGTTCTACTTACCATACATAGTTTTTATAGATATAATAAAGTTACTGTAAGGGGCAGATTTATCAAGGGTCGAATTAAAAATTCTAATTTTCATAACTGTCAAATCTGACTAGGGAGTTATATTATTGATTTTGTTATATTAATTTTTTTGAGTTTTTAAAAAAAACTTGAATTGATTTTCGAGATTTATCATACTCTGGCTCTTTAAGAATTCGAATTAGACTATTCGCCACCTAAAACCTGCTGAATTGCTGTTTAATCAATGGGAGAGGTCCAGGGATCAATTTGTAAATGTTTGCAACCTTTCTGACATTCAAGTTTTTTTCGGAGGAAAAACTCAAATCAAGTTTGATCAAATTCGATTCGAATTTCCGGGTTGTTTCAATTCGTCAGAGTTGAAAAATTTTGATTTTAATAATACATTTTGAATTTAAAATTTATTGGAATAAAGATCATCTAAACTTATCCTGTTACCATAAACTGTTACATTTAGTAAAGGAGCATTTTCCTCTATCCTGACTTCAACTCAATCAATATATCTAAAGGGCGGTGCAACAAGAACTCACAATTTAATATTCATAAAACATATCCCTGCATTGATCCATATTCAGATCGGTGATATAACCAGCCACAAGGCACTGGACAACTTGCATCAGGTGTTTCTCTACAGCGCTACTGTACAAACCAAAACAACATTTAAAACCCTCATAAATGCTTACATAATCCATGGCTTCATTCAATTTCCATCTTTGTTCCAGCACTACTTTTCTTTCCTTTTCTCTATTCCTTTCGTATATCTGTCTTTACAGTCACAATGTTAAGTGGGCACTTGTATGTTTGTTGATATGTATGTAAATATATCTTCTGAATTATAGGAAGGCATTCTCCAAGACTCAGTTTTAATCAAATAATTAGAATTTTTCTCTGTAACAATAACACTGTACCTTCTACTTGATTCCAGCTAAGGTATAATCATCTTTACTGGAGGCAAAACAGTCCTATTGGGTTTATTTCATGTTTAAGTGATGTTTTAGTAGACTTAAGGAATGGAAATCCAAATTACAAAATGTTCCCCTATCTTAAAAACGTTAGGTCCCAAACCTTTATATAGTGTATATTGTGGGAGATCGCTCTTTAGGTAGTAGCAGCAACTCCTTTCACACAGATAGTAGACAGTACACAGGTTTCCAACTGATCTTTGTATGTGATTTTATTCCACACACCAGTTTACACACAAACATAAAAGTTCATAATCTTTTAGGAGGCAGAAAACAAAATAGTTCCAGCTGTGCAGGTAAAGAAAAAATGTCCTTTTCCAAAAGGATCCACAGCCCCACTGGGGCAATATAAGTCCAGCAAACAAAATAAACTGTTAACTCACAGTCCTTTGGAGATTCCCTGTGCTTTTCTCCTGGAAGCCACTCACTCCCAAGCATTTTAGGTTTGTAGCTGGTAGCCAGTCCTTGCTACCAGAGAACTGGTCTCCTTGTGGAAAAACTTATGCGCAGCAAATAAAGTCCTTATGCTCACACACAGGTAACATGCAGTTACAATGAACACACTTCAATACAGCCCCAATAACTCTCCTTTCTCTCACTCTGAAGGGCAGAGAGCAGCCTTAATTGAGCCCCCACCTTTTACTCCAGGTGAGGCTAATCATCTCACTGCTGTTCAGAGCCTCATTTTCACAGCCCTCTGCACTGCTTCATAGAGGATTCTGGGAGGGATATACTTTCCATCTATGATTTTCCCAACCATGCTACAATATATATATATATATAGTAGCATGGTTGGGAAAATCATAGATGGAAAGTAGATAGATAGATAGATAGATAGTCCAGAGAAAGCACTCACGGCATTGACCATTAGATATATTATCAGATATATCATCCATGCGTTTCGGCTCACATAGAGCCATCGTCAGGAACATAGAGCCGTCATTCCTGACGACGGCTCTATGTGAGCGAGACGCGTTGATGCAACATGCACGAATAAATATACTTTGAAATATATCTGATGGTCAATGCCGTGAGTGCTTTCTCTGGACTTCTATTGATTTATTGGTTAGCACCCGGCTAGAAACCCAATGAATGGTGAGTGCCGTTTGATCCCACATATATATATATATATCTCTTGATAAAGACCCCATTGAGGGTCGAAACGTTGATTCTAATAAAATGGAACAGCATTTTTTACAATATATATATATGTAACGTGCACCCAACTGGTTTTAATTGAAATTTGGGGATGAGCTGCATTTTTTGTTTTTATATATGGGGAGGTGGCTCTCTCCTGAATGCTTGCTCTTCCAACCCCTGCCCCTTTACAGATTGTCCTGCAGTTAAGAATGTGTTTAAAATCCCAGAAAGCTGAATGGTTTCTTTAGCAGAGGTCATGCCAAATAAAGAGAAAAGGAGGTATGGTCTCTCTCCCCGAAATAAAAGTAAAGATGAGTAAAGATCTACAGAAGAGAATGCTAACAATAAATATAATAATATTGGCTACTTCGACCTTCGACTACGAATCGAGCGATTCGAACTAAAAATCTTTCGACTATTTGACCATTCGATAGTCGAAGTACTGTCTCTTTAAAAAAAACTTCGACCCCCTACTTCGCCACCTAAAACCTACGGAGGTGCCATGTTAGCCTATGGTGAAGGTCCCCATAGGCTTTCTATCAATTTTTAGGTTGAAGAAAAATCGTTCGATCGATGAGTTAAAATCCTTTGAATCGGACGATTCAAAGGATTTTTCGTTCAATCGTTCGATCAAACTATTTGCGGTAAATCCTTCGACTTCGATATTCGAAGTCGAAGGATTTACATTCGGCAGTCGAATATTGAGGGTTAATTAACCCTCAATATTCGATCCCTATGTAAATCTGCCTCTAAATTCTTTATACACAGACTACTGGATTGAAATGGTTACATTTCATTTCAGCTATGTTCAAATGTTTCAAAAATGATTTGAGTTCAGTAATGTATGCCTGCCCTAGCCAATATTACTGCTATTGTGTAATTATAATAACTGAGATATGAAATCTAACTATCTGTATAAATATATGGAACACTTTCATTCTGGAAAATGCCTGGGGAAACGACATAAGTGGTCTCCAAAGCTCACATTAAACCATTGCATTTGCATCTGATATTCCCCTTATTGTGTAACGGTAAATCTCCATTTCATCTGTTCAATGGATTATAAAGGTTGGTATAATTACACAATCACATGTCGAAGATAATTTAGTAGTGATTTTATAGCACACATGGAGTACAGATAAGGAATCCATAATGCTTTTGTTATAATATGAATACTCATTTGGCCATTAAACAAAACATCTTTAGCAGAAATGGTGATGTCAAAATTTGTGTACTTGTAATGCCAATAATTACAATGTGTAAGGATCCTTTATTCTCACTTACACAACTGTAATTTTTAAAAGGTAGACAGTAACATTATGAGATGAATTGCAGTTGGCCTTTATTTAATTATTTAGCATTTTATTCAGTAGATTCCCTGTTTGGAATTTCAACAGGTATCTGGTTGCTAGGGTCCATTTTACCAGAGCAACCAGGCAGTGGTTTATGAATAGAAGAGGTGTGAATACAAAGAAAAATAACAATAACCGCAAACATTGAGCAACAGAGGTTAGGTTGCCAGGGTCAGCGACCCTCATTTTGAAGTTGGAAAGAGGCATAAGGAATGAAAATAATTCAAAAACTATAAAAAGTAAACTATGCAAACCAACTGAAAAATTGCTAAAAACAGAACATTGTATATGATATTAAAAGTTATCCTATAGATGAACTGCCCCCTCATTGGGACATTCTTAGGAGCTGTCCCACTGGAGAGCCCATGTAGGTCCACAACACTGATCCTCACAGCAATGGCACTATTAACTTACTGGGCAGCTTGGTAGGCATTAGGTTGGTCTCTCTGCATTGTAGAGAAGCTCAAGGTTTCTCCTCCTGTCCTGACTGAGCTTAGCAGGGGCAGCTTTCATCCTTCTCTCCAGGATGGAAGCTGGGATGGGGATAGCTCAACTGTAGGGGTTGGGAAGGGATAAGTGCTATGTGATGTCAAACATATTGATTAGGAGTTTAAAGAAAAATTCCAAAGAAATGGGATCATCTCATTAATTCCTACATTGAATAGTCTATGAATCCTATCCCTTCTCTCCAGGATGGAAGATAGGATGGGGATAGCCCAACTGGAGGAGTTGGGAAGGGATAAGTGCTCTGTGATGTCGATCATATCTTTTAAGAGTTTCAAGAAAAATTCCAAAGAAATGGAATCATCTAATTAATTTCTACATTTAATATGAATGAATCATATCCCTGGCTTAACAGATGGGTGACTTTCCCACCTTACTTTCACAAAGACTGACCTCTTCACCATTGACATGGAGCATGTCCACTGTACCCACCACACCCCCTGTGAGTTTACTTATGTCCAGTTAGCAGCCCCTGTCCATTATTCATGGGTAACATGCAAGGCCCAAGAGAATTTACAAGGAACAAAGACAGGGAAGCTGTGTGCTTTTTCTCAGTGATGGTGGAAACAGGCTTCTCAGAACAAGGGTTTGATAGGTAAAACCTTTAAAAAGTGTTTACCACGTCAATTGTAAATTTACACTATAATGTTACTAATTTTAAATGCAGTTCTGCTGACCCTGTTAAACAAAATCTGTCCCTCTAAACAGCTAGAAAACAAGAACGCTTTCTACTGTATATAGAGAGAGAGAGAGAAGCACATGGGGAATTGCAGTTCTACTAACTAGATATTGCCAGTGCTGCAGTAATTACAGAGGTATAATATGGGCAATTCCATGTCTGGAGCAGAGCGTTCATGCTTATTCACATAGGGTACACTGTGAATAAAGATGGATAGCTCATATTTATTACTGTTTAAGCCTTAAAAGGTATTCATTTATTATACTCTTATCTTTGTCTTGTTCTAATCTTCTTTCCCTGGCCTTTCATTTAACCTTTCACCCATGCTCGGTGTTGCTGATTTTGGGTTGCTAAGCAACTCATTGCCTGCAAGAATTATATCTCCATGCCAACATAGTAAGTACAGTACTGATCAGTCGTAGCCATAGACTACAGAGGGAACATCTAAGGGGCCTTTTATCTATCTATTTATCTATCTATCTATCTATCTAAGCCTGTTGTATAGGATATCCCATTTATTTAGTAACAAAGTAAGTTAAGTTTAAAAAAGACACACGTTCATCAAGTTCAACCTTTTAAGTCTATATATAACCTGCCTAAATGCTAGCTGATCCAGAGGAAGGCAAAAAACACATTTGAAGCCTCTCAAATATGCTTCAAGATGGCAATCAGGCTAGTCCCTGGATCAACTTGTACTATGAGCTATCTTCCATAACCCTGTATTCCCTCACTTGCTAAAAAGCCATCCAACCCCTTCTTAAAGCTATCTAATGTATCAGCCTGTACAACTGATTCAGGGAGAGAATTCCACATCTTCACAGCTCTCACTGTAAAAAAACCCCTATAAATATTAAGACAGAACCTTCTTTTTTCTAATCTAAATGGGTGACCTTGTGTCAGCTGGAAGGACCTACTGGTAAATAAAGCATTGGAGAGATAATTATATGATCCCCTTGTATATTTATATATATCGTATCACCCCTTAAGCGCCTCTTCTCCAACGTGAACAATCCCATCTTAGTCAGTGCTTCCTCATAGCTAAGATTTTCGATACCTTTTACCAGCTTAGTTGCCTTTCTCTACACCATCTGCAATTCAAATATGTCCTGTTTGAGAGCTAGAGAACAAAACTGTAAGGCATATTCTAGATGGGGTCTTACCAGCGATCCGAACTGTGGAAGAGTAACCTCCCTCCTCCCGCGAATCTTTAATACAGCTCAAGACGTTATTTGCCCTTGATGCTGCCGACTGGCATTGCTTGCTACAGCCAAGTTTATTATCTACAAGGACTCCAAGGTCCTTTTCCAATATGGATTTGCCTAGTGCAGTCCCATTAAAGGTATAAGTGGTTTGTATATGTTTACATCCCAGGTGCATGACTTTACATTTATCAACATTGAATCTCATTTGCCACTTAGCTGCCCAGATTGCCAAGTTCCTGTTGCAAGGAAGCTTCATCCTGTATGGAATTAATTGGGCTGGATAGTTTTGTGTCATCTGCAAACACTGATACATTAGTTATAATACAGTCACCTAAGTCATTAATGAACAAGTTAAAGTGGACCCAATCCTAAACCCTGAGGGACCCCACTAAGAACCTTACTCCAAGTAGAGAATGTTCTATTAGCAACCACCCTCTGTGCCTGATCCTGTAGCCAGTTTCCTATCCATGTGCAAATAACTTCATTAAGCCCAACAGACCATAGTTTAGAAAGCAGTAATTTGAGAGACACAGTACCAAACCCTTTGGCAAAATCCATATAGATCTACTGCTCCCCCGCTGTCCAGCATCTTACTTATATTATCATAAAAAGCATGAACTATCCTTCATAAAGCCATGCTGATTGCTGCTCATAATGCCATTTACTATGACACAATTCTGAATGTGATCCCTTAACAAGCCTTCAAATAATTTGCCCACCACAGATGTCAAATTTCCTGGCCTGTAATTGCCAGGCTGAGATCATAATCTCTTTTTAAATATTGGAATGGCATCAGCTTTCCTCCAATCCATAGGTACCACACTGGAAGAAGGCAAATCTGAGAAAATAAGAAATAAGGGTCGGTTTAAAAATGAACTAAGCTTTCTCAGAACCCAGGGGTGTATACCATCTGGCCCTCACGCCTTGTTCGCATTAACCTTTATGAACCATATCCTGAGTCAGCCACTGACTAGATTGATCTGAGCGATCAGTGCAGCTATGAAGTGAGCCTGGGAACTCTGACTCCTCATTGTATACACTGAAGAAAAGAACTGATTTGGCACATTTGCCTTTTCTGTTCTGTTACAACCATGCTGGTACCATTAGTTAAAGGAGCAACACTCTCAACCTGCATCTTTTTAATATCAATAAACTTTTTGGGGTTAGTCTTAGCCTCAGTCACAATGTACCCCCTATTTCCTATCTTCGCCTTCCGAATTACAGTTTTACAACATGTATTATAGTGTATATTCATTCATAATATATACATTCATATTCTGTCCCCACAGACATATAGTTTTTACATGCCATCTCTCCTTTCTTCCCATCCCTGCATCTTCCTGTGCCCAATTATGTCTCTTCTTCTACTGCGCTGGGGTATTTTTTTGTGGAAACTGGCTGTGTGTGTGTGTAATACTGTAGGTCTCTATAAAAAAATATATTAATTAAAACAGCTCATTTGTAAAACCCTGCTTCATGTAAATTAACAGTTTTCACAATAGTATACTTTTTTAGTAGTGATGAACATTATGTTGTTTGAATTGTTCTGCCACGAATTTCACCATTAGTGAAAAGTTTCAAAGAATGGCACCCAAAATTTGCCACACGGTAAATTCCGTGTGCGACAACATTGTTGCAGTAGACAAAAATGTTGCCCATAGACTTCAATGTGTTTTGTGAATTTATCACCATTTTGCATATTCACTCATCGCTAGTATGGATTTTATTACATCATTAAAGGGGTTATTTATTAAAGTCTGAATGTCACAAAACTCAAAAGATTTTAGTTTTTTTTCTAGGAAACCAGAACTTTTAGAGGAGAAAAAAACTGAAATTTTTTGAGATTTATTATACCCCAATGATGGAAAAAGTCTGAATCTGAAAATCTCAGACCATCCGAGGTTGTATATAAGTCAATGGGAGAGGTCCTTCTCCTATTTGGAAGTTTCTGTGCTCTGAGCTGGAATTAGCCCAAAAATCCAACTATTTCGTAATTTTTGGGCAAAAATCCGAACAATCAAGTAATCTCAGGGGAAACCGATTTTCCCTCAATTTTTTCATGTTTGTCTCCAGTCCGATTAAATTGTGATTTTTTTGATAAATTAATAAAGTCCGATCATGGAAAAATTTGGACTTTAATAAATAAGGTCCTATCTGTACAAAGGATGAAACTTTCTGTTCAAAAAACTGTTGTGTCATGGTTAGGAACCACTGATCTCATAACTATTACTGTCTCAATATCTACTTTGTAGTTTGATTACATCGCCCTTCCTAGAGACACTTTCAGCCAGAGCTCAGCTAAAGAGCGAAGGCTGCAATGTAACAATGCTCTACTGTCCAGCAGCTATGATAAAATATAAGGATTTCATGTGACCACCCCTTTTACTTGTTGAAGTGTCCCTGATCTTTCAAATGATTTGGTGGCATTAGCATATAAGTGACCCAAATAAATAGTATTATTGCTGGTCTGAACAATTCTGATGTTACCTAGGATTTTCCAGTGGTTTAAATCATATACCTTTGATTTATTTAGAACATAAAACAAGATGAAGTAACAGTACTTCAACAGATGTTGTAAATTTCAATTTTGCTCAGGCTTTAGTGTCTAAATGAAGGACTATAAGATTAGGAGGAACACTTAGGATTGGATCTACAACTGATTGATGGATCGATTCCAGAGAAAGGTTCTTAATGGAAGGTACTTATAACAGACAAGGGCTGCAAGTGGAGTGTTGGAGGATTCAGTTCTGGTTCCACTTATTTTAACGTGTTTATTAATGATATTGAGTTAGAAGTTTAGATATAATAGCAATATACCAGAAGTGCTACTAACTGATCAAAAAAATAATCAAATGGTTATAATTATGTGGCACCAATATTTCTGAATTCTTTTTGATGTGTATAGTGATGTGAATAGCCTTGTGTGTAGCCTTGAATTTAGCAAGACGAGCTACAGTCCAGTGCAGAGGTTGTCAAACTTTTTTTTAGTTCAAGGTCTTTTTTTTTCAAGGCCCATTAAGTTTGAAGGACAGCAAATATGTATTGACTTCACATGTCACTCAAACTGACCTTCAGCATGAGCTTAAACATATATTTGTAGGAATATATGCCCATTTTCTCTTAGGAGTTCTTGCAGCTGTTCCATGTCTCCCTGGTTTGGGAACCACTGGTCTAGTGGGATCCCACAGCAAAATCTATATAACGAGGGCCCTTCCTTAAAATCATGTGTTCAGTTTTGCAAACATATGATTGTATGATAGATCAATCAGGAACCACCAGGTACAACCTCTGACTCTGTGCTATATAAATGCACATATTATATGGCTTGTAGCACTACAAACAAGTGATGGAGCTCTTAGAGTCCTGTTCATATATGAACAGAAGAAGTATTCCATCTCCAAAGTAAAAAAAAAAGTATTTAAATGTAGGGCAACAATAGCATGTGATCCATTGTGATGTCTTGGGCATTACTCTTGAACAGACTGGCAGTATGTTTATTGTGATTTATGAGGCTACCTTTGGTGGGCTGTTGTTATGGTCATAATAGTTGATTATTCAGCATATTTGAAGTCAGTAAGGGATGCTTTCTCGACGTAAAGCAAAGCTGTAAACTGCTTTTGCCTTTTTTTTTTTTTTACCTGGATCACTAGTAAGGTCAATATTGCACTGTAAATTTGGTAGACCACCATTCTCACTATGGTCAGTCTTCTTCTCCATATTATCACTATCCATGTTCCACATATTCAGTTTACAATACTATACTTTTGAGAGTTACCCTTATGATTAGACAATTGGTCATTGTCACACCATCTGCCTATGACTGTTCTTTAACTCTATTGCCATTACTAATGTTCCATATACTGTTAAACAGCTGGTTCAAGCCCAAGATAACTGAGCAGCTTTATAGGTCACTACTCATTAAACAAGATATTTGGCTGTCAGGATCAGCTCTAGGCTAAATGCTACCTTATGCAAAAATTATTCTCACACTTTCAGCGGGAAAATAAATATTAGTTTTATGAAAAATATCTCTCTTCACAATGTAAATGAATCACATGAATAAATGATTTGATATGAATCATGGCATCATTTGTAAAGCATGAGTAAAACCCCTACAATTCCGCTGTTTGTATCGATTTGCATCTTGATTCATCCTGAACTGAGTAATTTGAACCAATATTTTTATTGACAAACAGGGTTAATGCAGGAACATTATTAGGGCGATTTTCAAACTTGTTGATGGAATATAACTCATAAATGGAATTCTGAACTGATCAGACTGATATATCTCTCCGCTTAGAGCGTCTCTGATTTGATATGGAATTATTTTTAATTATTTTTTTTTGGAATTATTTTTCTCCTCTGAACCAAAATGTACTTTTTATAAGTAGTGTTCCATAGCCTTATATCAAACACTGACAAGAAGCCAAAGGGGCAATGTAATAAAAGAAGTAAGATTTGCAACTGACTTGCTGGTTGTTGACCTGGGCAAAGTGAAGGTATTATTTACCTATCGAGCCATATACGCTTATTTACTAAAGTCTGATTTTTTTTTCTGGTCCCCTCTCTGCCCGACTCGCTGTGCTTTTTGCGTCTATTCTCAATCCTTCGCAAGCGCGCAAATGCTCGTCTGTGCATACGAGCGCCACCTTGGGCATGCGCACTCACGCTGGATTAATTATATCTTAGTTGGGATCAAGTACAAGGTACGGTTTTATTATTACAGAGAAAAAGGAAGTCATTTTTAAAAATTGGGATTATTTGGATAAAATTGAGTCTATGGGAGACTGTAATTTGGAGCTTTCTGGATAACGGGTTTCCGGATAATGGATCCCTTACCTACAGAAATGCATCGATCTATGTCTAAATTAAACCACCTCAAGCAGCACAGGTGAACAGGTGATTGCTGGCCAATAAAATTGATCAAAATGAAGATTATGAGGCAGATTTATCAAGGGTCAAAGTGAAAATTCAAATTTTTAAATTTGAATTTCGAGTTTATTTTAGTGTAATTCGACTAGGGAATAGTCCAAATTTGATTTGAGTTTAAAAAAACTCACTTAGAAATTTATCATGAACTGTCCCTTTAAGAATTCGAATTCGACTATTCGCAATGTAAAACCTGCTGAATTGGTGTTTTAGCCTCCTACAATCAATTTATTGTTGTTTGCTGGACTTTTGAAAATCAAATTTTTCAATTAAATTCAATCGAATTTAAAAAATGTGAATTTTTAATTTTTTTTCGAATGGCTGTTTTTTTTCAGCAATTCGAGTTTATGGGAGTTTTTATAAACT
Source organism: Xenopus laevis (assembly GCF_017654675.1). Classification (NCBI taxonomy): domain Eukaryota; kingdom Metazoa; phylum Chordata; class Amphibia; order Anura; family Pipidae; genus Xenopus; species Xenopus laevis. Next base: position 131,532,749 of record NC_054374.1, on the reverse strand, counting down.
CCCATAACTCTTAATTCGACCCTTGATAGGTACGCCCCTAAGTATGTTAAGTATGTGATTGTGATAACAATTTCTGTTAAAGGAGCAGTGATATAAGTAAAGTGTATTTTGTATCTGGTGTTTCCATAATTTCTGACTTACTTATAAAAATTGGATTACTTGATTGACATCTGCTTGCTCCTGTGCCTGATACATGGAATAGATTTCAGTGCAATAATGCACTCTCATACTCTTCTGTGCCATAACCTGCATGGTGTGTCTGCACCCAGGACAACACAGTTTTTTTGGTGAAGGCTTGCCAGACTTAACAGACGTTCTCACAAGAATTTGATCCTTAATCAACAATGGAAACTCCCTCTGCCAAGAAAATTGTAATATCCAAAAGCACAAATAACAGGAAACTACTCTTGCTAGGATTGGTTCTTTTAAAACTTTTGGACAGTTGGACGGGCTAGGGATGGGCAAATTTTTCGCCTTGTTTCGCCATGGAAATGACGCCCATAGACTTGTATGTCGCTGCGCGCCCCCAAAAAAAAGATGTGCGTCAAAAAAAATTCGCTGCGTGTCAAAATTTTTTTAACCCCAATAACATTTCGAAAAGGGTCAAATTCGCCCAAGCCTTTGATGCCATTTCATTCTGTGATAGGAACTGTGATTGACCTAAATATGAGAAAGTTCTTAGCTCAGGCAATTAAAAATAAGAAGTTTTAGTATCAATATTAGCCAGTTATTAAAATGCCGCATTTTAGCAAAATCCATTCTCTAAAATATAGGGCAGGAAACACTCAGCACTCAGTAGAAACATAACGTGGTATCTTGCTGTTCTTGTTTTGTACCACTTTGATGCGAGGCAATAATTGCTAGAGAGCATTCACAATCTCATTACTGAAATAATCAGATCACTAATCTTGGTGCTGTCTTTTTGTTTAATCTAATTCCCATTCTAATCTCTCTAGCGTTAATGCAGTTAATATCAGTCACAAAACACGGTCTTGTATTTGTGTTTTAAATATAAAGATATATGTATATAATATATGTATATATATATACATATACTCGCTCTCTGTCTCCAACTTCCACTTCACAGGTGCTTTGTCATTTTGTCAGGTACCGTCGTTATATATAATAGTTCAAGAGGGTCCCTTGAGTGCTGTACTTCACTGGACTAATATATATATATATATATATATATATATATATATATATATATATATATATATATATATATATATATATATATATATATATATATATATATATATATATATATATATATATATATATATATATATATAAGCACTGCGTATCTTGACAGCGCTATATAAATAAATGATGATGATATATATATTGTGAGCTTCAAGTAGCGAAGATCATAGACACGGCACAGTTTTCAGCACAGAGAATGGAGACTGACACCTTTAAGTTTAAATGCAGCTTTGCTGACTTTTATTTGGCACACAAATCTTCAGCCCACAGGCTTCACATAGGGGATAACATTCACTTCACATAAGCATTAACAGTCCAAATTCACACCCTCACTGGTGTTAACTTTAACTCCCGGTTTCCTTAGCCCTCACTGGCTTTTGGCAAACCATAAATCCCAGAATACTCTCTGGGACACACTCAAGACACTTGTCTCCTGGGAGGGGTTTCTCTTTTCTTTTCCATTCATTTGGAGCTCTCTCTCTCGAACTCAGATCAGCAGGGAATAACTCTCCATCCCAACTACACACAGGCACCTTCCTTCACTCAAGAAGGTCCACACGTGGCCCTCACCCTCCTTCAGCTCCAGGTGGTTTCCAGGGGAACAAGCCTTGAGGTGTGGTCCCACGCCTCCTTTTTAACTACAGCTAACCTGTAGCTTAATTACTTAACTGCCTTTATCTTAGCAGCCGAAAACCCTTACTGGGACAAGAAATGGAAGAACCACCCTGCTCTCTTCCATTCACTCCAGGGACCCACTATCCATCTTTTCCTAAAATGGAATAGAATAAAACAGCATACTTGCTGCAGCCACACAGACTTTTCCCTGGAGTTTACACAGCCTAATGCTGGTGAAATTCACACAATATTGCATCCTCTTGACACACATATATCCTAATATATATATATATATATATATATATATATATATATATATATATATATATATATATATATATATATATATATACACACACACACACAAAGGTATGGGACCTGTTATCCAGAATGCTTGGGACCTTGGGTTTTCCAGATAATGGATATTTCCGTAATTTGGATTTTCAAACCTTAAGTCATCATGTAAACATTAAATAAACCCAATTAAATGGGTTTGCCTCCAATAAGGATAAATTAAATCTTAGTTTGGATCAATTACAAGGTACTGTTTTAATATTACAGAAAAAAAAATATCACAAATATTTGGATTATTTGATTATTGTAAGAAGCCCCGGGAGACTGGCATTGGTTCCCGGGCTTCCGTGAGGCGTACGTCCGGATCAAGATGCGGCTGCATGTGCAATGACGCTCACGTCACGTCCAGATTGACGATTGGTTCATCATGAAGTCACTGTATGCGCTGAGGTCATTTTGGTGAGAAAACTCTAAATAAAAAGCGCTTTCTGTTTTGAATTCTTTGCCCAAACTGGTCTTCAGTTTTTCTGTTCCTGCTCAAGCTATTTTCCTGCATCTATACTGGTTTTTGACTCCTTGCCTGTTTTTCACTACTGCATCTTGCCGCCTGCCACTGACCCTTGCCTGGATAACGAGTCTGAACTTGCCTGACCCTTTGGTATTCGCACTTCCAACTACCTTGACTGTGTGTAGGATCCCTGCCCACTTCGCAGCAGAAAGTTCTGGGGCCCCAAAAGGGCATCTGTGAAGACCGGAGCTGGTAGGGCTCTCCTGCTACACCTAAGGGGTAGGTCCCGGCAGTTATGGGCTTTTCTACACTACTAGCCATAATAATTATATCAATTAATAATTGATTTTCAATGAATAAATACAACAAGGATATATATATATAGTGCCCATATGTGTGTGTATATATATATATATATATATATATATATATATATATATATATATATATATATATATATGTAGCGCTATAGTAAACTGACTTGTGCTAGGGCAGTTTAAGCTACTTTCCTTGGTGGGCTGAGACCACCGATGAGCTCTCTTTCTCAGGGGTAAGCCCTCGCAACGGTGTGGAGGCAAGGGTGTAGTGTAACTGTAACTTGTGCGATAGCACAATGATGGGCGCCAGTAGTTCTTCAACAGTTGAACAAAGAACAGTATTTATTGAACAAGAGCACATAGATCATTTAGCACATTGATCCACAATGGAGTATAGAACATACACAGCAGCATAAAGGAAGCATATACTCACAGCACGTATAGGCTGAATCCCCACAGGCTAGGGAATATACAGCAGAGAGTAAGTTGACAGCATGTGATGGGTATTGCCCGGTTTTCAGGATATCTTCCAGTGGCAGACTAGGGGAACTCCTGACATCCCTATCTCAACACTTGGTTCCTTACTCTGGGTCAGTAATACCCTGGGATCTTAATCCCTCTAATCTCCTCGGCGGAGCCTTGAGCTGCTCAACTAAATAACCTCTCTATCACTCCTAGAGCGATCTATAAAACAAGTATAGCTGTCTAATTACTAGGGCCAAGGCGCCTAGGGGCAGCACCACCCATTCCCTTCCAGCCTGCTTGGTTGGGCTAAAGCAATGTACCCAGAGCACATGGTTCCTAAACCTTTTATACTTTGGCACAGTGCCATCTGGTGTACACTGTGTGAACTACAGGGGTTACATAAGCACAAGGTCCCCATAAGGACCCACTGAGGTGTCCATATTACTAGGGATGTGCCTATCTGTAAAGTGTAAGGGTGTCTAAGATTTTCACATCCCTACATTCTCCCCCTGGTGAATTCCTTCCGTCCCGAACCTCAAAGAGCAAATACTGAAAATATAGCAGTTAAGGCACATCATGCAAGAAACCTTCTCAGAGACCAAAAATACATTGCACTTAGCTATATGTATTGAATTTCTATACCATTACCTTATAACCTCTTCGGGGTAACTCTCCTGAGTAACCCAGGTACAATGGCATAGCTGGAAAGAAACATATCAATAGCAACAGTTTCATTCATGGGCAGGTAAACTTTATCAGTAAACACCTGCAAAAGAAGGTACAAGTTAGAAATACTGCATTTCAAACACATCAGTATTCTAGTCCATCAAATAGTCGAACCCACAGTCCCTTTTAAATGCACTTAGGAGGGTAAAAGGGAAAAATTGGATGAACCTACCAACAGGCAGTTGTTAACTAAAACAGTCCATAGACCTAACTCCAAGAGCAGCAAAAGAAGAAAAATCCTTCCCTGAAGAAAGTTCAGTCACTTTGGAGGGACAGGGAAATATAACTGGAACCAAACTCCTGTGGAAAACAAACCACCACCCAACAGTAGACTCAGATCATGTGAAGAAACCTGGCCTTGGTGTCTTCGTAGGGGATGTAGTACTTGGGATGGGGTTTGTCCACCCATTGTCCATCTCCCAAATAGACTTCTAAGTTAAAGTACTTAGTGGGGTTGTACTTTCCACAGCTCTTGACAGCATTTTGAAGAATGGTGAGGCCATACCACCACTCTTTATCAATGGAGCGCAGGTACTGCCAATCCTGCTCACGCCTCACCTTGTCAGGGTTTGTGAGGCAACTGTGGTGCATCTTTTATTTTCTTAGAATCTCATCGATCAGCCAATTCTCGTAAGATGCATCCACCTTTTCATACACCCACAGAGGAGCATAGAGCATAAAATAACCCCAAGTTCGATGGACATGGAAGTTGATTACTCTCTGCACTCTGGAGACAGAAGTAAACACATTCGGATCTGCCCGTCCTGGCAGCACCCAAAAATCTTTTTCCTCCTCGGGTCCTATAATGGGAGGAGCAATAAAACTGCGAGGCACTTTTGTAGAAGGATCCCACTCAGGTTCAGCTGCGGGGGTATTTTCCTCATACTCTTCCCATCCTGGAACAGGTCCCACGGGATGGTCCTCCTTAGGCTTAGGAATGGTGGCAAGTAGGTTCTTTTCCCTCTCCAGGGATATCTTTCCCCACTCATAATGGTACAGCTCAGCCATTTGTGTGCTCTCTCCTGGCTCACTAGGAGTTTGAGGCACAATCACTTTGGGGCATACAGATTTGGTTGGCTCACTCACCACAGACCTTTTACTTTGGCACCGAATCTGTGCAGGAACTTCCAGTATAGATTCATCAGCACTGTTCACACTGGAGGACATCAACTTATCCAGCAGATCCTCCTCATCCTCCAATATTGGAGGGTCTCGAATGGAGGGAGCTATGGGTGCAATCGGCCCCAATCGGTTAAAGGAAAACTTTCTCCAGTCCACTTCATGGCCTATGACTGGAGTTGGAGTAGGAACAGCAAGGGCTGTATAGATGGTGACAGTCAAATCCCCACAAGGCTTCGAATCACTGAGCAACACTTTGCGGGATGAAGAATTAGACCTCACATGAGGAGCGGCAGCTCCTGTAACAACCATAGGAGTATTGGAAACTTGAGATTCACCAAGAGGGTTCTCTGTTTCAGAAATTGAAACACACAGCGTCAGGCCTGCAGGCCACATCAACTTCAGGCGCGTGCCATGCCCTTTCCAGACGGTCTTCTGGTGGCGGTTCTGTAGCAGGAACACAACAAACGGGGGCCCCTATAGAAGAAGGGGTACACACTTCTCTCCCTGGTGCATCCGACACTGGTGTAGACACAACCAATGGTGTAGGCATCACGGCCGCCAAAACATCACACAAGCCCCTAGGCTTCAACGAAGGGGTAGTGGAGCACACATCTGCCGTCCAGCCGGACGGGGTGATTTCACTGACCGCAGCCGCGGTCACGAGCACATCTCCCTCAAGCGGAGCCACTTCGGTTGGGGAGGCACAAGCTGAGGTGAGCGTAGACTCACCGGTTGATCCCTCTATTACGCCCTCTGGTGCGGGTACAAAGGCCGGCTCTAGCGCGGGCTCTGGGACCTTATCTGGGACAAGTTCTGGTGCGGGGGCCACAGCCGATGACACCCCCGGGGCCTCCTCTGTTTCTTGGTAGACAAGAATAGTTTTGCCGCTCACCTTGTCCCGTGTCTTCTCCACCAATGGAGGTTGATCAGCCCGGTTGAATGGTCCCATCCATAAGCGGGTCTCGCATTGCGAACACACGCCATCCGGGTCCTCGAAGGCGTTGGGCGCTTCCATATCACACACGCCACAGGCCGGAATCATCATTCCCCTTTCGCTTGGGGTAAAGGTACCCTGGTACACATACTGCCGCTTGGGCTCCACCCGGGTAGTAGCACAGGGCAGAGGCTCCATGGTAGGCTCCGGAACCTCCGGTTCAGTAACAGGTTCAACAATCGGTTCGGCAACACCACTCTCTGACTCAGCCGAGTCCAACAGCATGGAAACCAAACTCAATATGGCGGCAGTACTATCCTCCAGGGTGGGACGTCGCGCCATGGGATAATCTAGTACGCCCCTTTCTACTTTTTCGCACGCTTCTCTTCTTAACCCATGCAGGGTAGGGCGTTGGCACTGGAGATTGTGCAACACAAAATTCCTTCACAGCAACTTTTCCTACACAAGGGGTATAGGTGGCAGTGAAGGTGGTGGTGTCGCAGGGCAAATGTCCACCAATGGTTCTGTTCCCAGGGCCAAACAAACATGTTCCTCAGCTAGCAGAAAGTCATTAAAGTCTATGGCATCAGCAGCTAGGAATGGATTAAGCCCAGGGGTAGACATTTTAATTTCAGTGTAGCCTGAATCCTTGATGCCACAGCCCTTTTTCTCTTCCCATAAGCTGGAGCTATAGTAAGATTCATCTATCAGTGGATCCTCACACTCAGAAGTCAGACTAAGCAATGACATAGGAGGGGGACTGCATATGAGCTGGGCAGACTTAAGCAGGCTCTGATATCGGCACGGACACCCCTCTGCAGAGACTCCCATAGGGTATACCTTGGAAGGCCATGTATCACTGCTAGGTACAGCAGGGACCCAATACAAGAACCGGACAAATCCTTTCTCATCAGAAGGTTCTTGTGCAACATACTCAAAAGCATTAAATATGGGGTTGCCCCTTAAGGAGTGATTCACAACATCTATGGGGCACCCCTCTGGGACATTATCCACTACAAACGTGTAGTCAGGATCCGCTCCTATTTCTAAGGACCAGTTCCACAATGCAGCTTCAGACAGGGGAGCCATTATACTTTTACTGTGACCGAAATGTGTGAGGGATACACGCTCACAATATAATCAGTAGGCACACCGCTCGGGGAATAAGAACTACAGACTTTCCCCGCCTAGGTGCCTTTTTCCTACTGAGTCCGCACACGCAGCGCCTGTCACACTAGGCTGCGTGCGATGTTACAGTTAAACCCTTTAAGAGCCCCACGTACTGGGCGCCAAAATGTAGCGCTATAGTAAACTGACTTGTGCTAGGGCAGTTTAAGTTGTGGAGGCAAGGGTGTAGTGTAACTGTAACTTGTGCGATAGCACAATGTTGGGCGCCAGTAGTTCTTCAACAGTTGAACAAAGAACAGTATTTATTGAACAAGAGTATAGAACATACACAGCAGCATAAAGGAAGCATATACTCACAGCACGTATAGGCTGAATCCCCACAGGCTAGGGAATATACAGCAGAGAGTAAGTTGACAGCATGTGATGGGTATTGCCCGGTTTTCAGGATATCTTCCAGTGGCAGACTAGGGGAACTCCTGACATCCCTATCTCAACACTTGGTTCCTTACTCTGGGTCAGTAATACCCTGGGATCTTAATCCCTCTAATCTCCTCGGCGGAGCCTTGAGCTGCTCAACTAAATAACCTCTCTATCACTCCTAGAGCGATCTATAAAATGAGTATAGCTGTCTAATTACTAGGACTAATTACTAGGACTAAGGCACCTAGGGTCAGCACTACCCATTCCATTCCAGCCTGCTTGGTTGGGCTAAAGCAATGGACCCAGAGCACATGGTTCCTAAACCTTTTATACTCTGGCACAGTGCCATCTGGTGTACACTGTGTGAACTACAGGGGTTACATAAGCACAAGGTCCCCATAAGGACCCACTGAGGTGTCCATATTACTAGGGATGGGCCTGTCTGTAAAGTGTAAGGGTGTCTAAGATTTTCACATCCCTACATTCTCCCCCTGGTGAATTCCTTCCGTCCCGGCAAGGAACACATGATGATGGATAAATAGTCGCTGATGTAGCCGTACTCACAGGACTTAGGGGCCCATTTACTTAGCTCGAGTGAAGGAATAGAATAAAAAAAAACTTTGAATTTCGAATGTTTTTTTTTGGCTACTTCGACCATCGTATTGGTTACTTCGACTACAACTTCGAATCGAACGATTCGAACTAAAAATCATTCGACTATTCGACCATTCGATAGTCGAAGTACTGTCTCTTTAAAAAAAACTTCGACCACCTACTTTGCCACCTAAAACCTACCGAGCACCAATATTAGCCTATGGGGAAGGTCCCCATAGGCTTTCCTGACAATTTGTGATCACAGGAAAATCCTTCGATCGATGCATTAAAATCCTTCGAATCGAACGATTCAAAGGATTTAATCGTTCGAACGAATAGCGCTAAATCCTTCGACTTCGATATTCGAAGTCGAAGGATTTAAATTCAACAGTCGAATATCGAGGGTTAATTAACAATGTTTGACCCTATGTAAATCTGCCCCTTAAAGTTTGAAAAAGCTTTTTTATTGCAGGTGAAAATCTGACGTTTCGGCTGGAAACGTCAGATTTTCACCTGCAATAAAAAAAGGCTAGTGTCCCACTGCAGCAGAATTAAGTCCGGTCCTTTGAGTTTTGGGATTTAAAAGATTTTGGGGTTGAAGAACCTATATGGCAGATGAGATTTTCAGTTCTACCATGGGGTGACGCACAAACCATTTAACAGTTTGTTATATCATTTGTTGTTGACTATTCCATTGAAGAGTCCAGTTTGAAGCTATATAAGGAGGACTGATAGGTGGCTCTATCTTCTCTGGGACAGGTACAAATAGGTTGAGAGAAATGTTCATGTTCCATGCAACTATTTGTCTCTAGATAATGGATCCCCAGAATTGGCACCTTGTTTTTACCTTTAATGATGTCAAATCCTTTTTTCTTCATCACACCTACACATATCCCAGCTGACTCTGTCGCTGCACACATCAGCACAATTTCTGCCAGAAAACAGTCATTTTTCATTTCTGCTATCTTTGTACCTCTGGCTTCTGCTCAGTTTATTAGTCACTGGAGAAGAATTCTTTTCTAGAATCTCTATTCTCTACCTTTGCCAGCAAGCTATAACATGAGCAGAACTCCAGGAGCAGGCAAATAACTGAGCTCTGCTCAGTACTATTACAAGGGACACAGGTGACACCACATGTATTCAGTTTCCTATAGATGCAGGTATGGTGTCAAATCAGTTTAATCCTGTTACCCACAACTTGCCACCACTTATTAGTCAACAGTCACACAATACCTTGGGACAGAGCAGTACAATTGTTTCATATATTAACCCGCTTTTCTGCTAAAGGTTTTCATACCTGAGTGTTGAGATGTAAATATAGGTCTAGAAATAGGTAGTAAAAATAAAGTAGTAAAAAATAAATATTATAGTTGGGTTGCACAGTCCAGCTACTTGGATCTGTGTCAATAGCAGCACCGTACCCAATATATCCAAACAGGCTGGTGGGGAACATTGGTGCTATACTCCAACATGCGCAGGTGCAAGGAGCTGATTTATACACAAGTACCTTAAAGGAGAAGGAAAGCTCCAAAACAGTTTATTGCCAACAGATTAGCCACAATAGTGCAAGCTAGAACGCTATATTTATTCTGCAGAATGCTTTACCATACCTGAGTAAACAGCTCTAGACACTGTCTCTGTTTGTTTAGGATAGAAGCTGCCATTTAAGCTTGGTGTGATATCACTTCCTGCCTGAGTCTATCCCTGCTCACTAACAGCTCTGAGCTCAGATTACAGAAGGGATGGGAGGAGGGAGGGGGAGAGGAGCAAACTGAGCATGCTCAAGCCCTGCCCTGGAGGTTTATGCTGAAAACAGGAAGTCTGATACAGAAGCCCATGTGTACACAATAAAAGGAAAGAAATGTTGTGTTTCTTTTGACAGAGGACTCAGAGCAGCATTACTTTGAGGGTTTACTGGTGTATTTATATAGACCTTTCTGATAAAGCTTACTTACTTTTAACCTTTACTTCTACTTTAATGAATAGGGCTGATTCATGCAACAACTTTGGCACAGCCACAACTGCAGTTGCTCTTAATAAACTACCCCTATACAGTATTAATATTGAAGTTATAAAACAAATGAATGGGGTGCCAGAACACAAATTTGGAGCCACATAGTGAGCAGGCGTGGCTCCAAATTTGTACTAGATGTTGTAGTGACCAGTAGAAGTCTGAGTAGAGGTCTCTGCAATAAGAAAACAGTACAGGTATGGGATCCGTTATCCAAAAAGCTAAAAATTACATAAAGGCATCTTAATCAAATAATTAATAAAAAAAATAAAACAGTAGCTTGTACTTTATTCCAACTAAAATATAATTAATCCTAATTGGAGGCAAAACAATCCTATTGGGTTTAATTGATGCTTACATTTTTTTATTAGACTTAAGTTATGGAGATTCAAATTAAAGAAAGACCCCTTACCTGGAAAACCCTAGGTCCCGTACCTGTTTATCTAGTGTTGGACTGGCCCACTGAGAAACCAGGAAAACTCCAAGTGGGCCCAGGTGTCAGCTGCTAAAGATTCATGGCCATTCCCTATTTCTTTGAGAACAAAGAGGCTAAATAGATGGAATAATAGATCATAGTATGTAAAGAATAGAGACAACGAGAATAGCGGTTGAGTGAGGAGAAGAATATTAATAGTACTGAAAGTGGGCCCCTGGTCTATGGTTCTTTGGTTGGCCCCTGGTCTAAGGTTTTTGGGTGGGCCCCAGGTGTCCCAGTCTGACACTGTGTTTATCAATAGTAGCTATATTCAATTCAAAGCAGATACTAGCAAGTGCAAGGAATAGAATATTGCACTAACTCTATCTACAAAGTACAGAAAAAGCCTTGCTTATTTGTTTCTCAGGGTACTTCCCTAGTGGTTGAATCTGTGTTACAACTGAGGGTAACACTCTATTAGTATAACAATAAATCTGCAAAGGTAAAGAAGATGTGCCACATTTCAGATCTAAAAGGCATTTAGTTTTGTATAATTTGTAACCGATACATTCAATCTAACAGTTCAATCAAACTGGACCACTTCTTGTGGGCTGTTGTTTCTTATTTGCTTCATTTGTCTGGCTTAACACATGGATCTGTTCAGTTTGGCCATACATAGCATAAAGGCCTAAAACTGAACTTGTACACATAGGAGCAGATTTACTAAAGGGCCCATTAAAATGGGAAGTTGTGTCCTGGGAACCAAACTTTTCACCAGCCATACTTCTTCAATGAGAGCTTTTCATAGCGAAAAGTTGCTAGTGATCTTATGCTTAGGTCAATTTGAATAGGGCGGGTACATGAAAGTTGTATAGATGTCTTTATTAGAGATGTTGGTGCAAATGCTTGAAGTGGCCACTTTTTATTACAAATGTCCAAGGAACCTTAATAAAGACAAAAGAATTAATTTAATGCCCTAGACATGAGCCCACTGTAAAATGAATGTTCCATGGCCCTCAAATGTCTTTGGAAAAATGTTAACCCAAAAAAGTTTAAGATAGGTCTTTTCCAGGCAATCGCGCTTAAAAAAAGGAAACATTTTTAACTTTAATGCATTTTCAGCATACAGGATATGATGTAACAGAAGATTGAGGAAGATCTAGCTTCATTTTAGCAGATCGCCTGGTCTGAGGTGGCAAAGTGAACTCTGTTAAGTAAAATCTGCACTTTACTGAGTTTGAGGAGCAATGGCCATTCGCCTGAGCGAAAAGTGGCCTGGTGATAGAGTGTGAACGAACACTATCGACGGTCTCTTTCACTAGCAAATCTGCGCCTGTTATTGAATTGGCGATATCCCTGCCGATGTGATTTCTGGCGAAAAGTTAGCCACTTCGCCCTTTAGTTTATCTGCCCCGTAGAATTCAGCCTGATCAAGGTGATTCAACTTTTAGAACCTGTTCAAAGTGAAAACAATAAATGCAGAGATATGTATTTATGTGGCTTGTTTTTAAAAAAAAATCCAAAAATGAATCATTAAAATAATATAAAAATTCATATCTCTGTAACATTCCCTTGTTTAAATAGGGTAGGGATTTTTTGCAACTTATGTTTGTGTGTTTACATTACGGCAGTTTTCCTGTGTACATTAATACATAAGACACAATGTTGCTGACTTTTTTATGTACAGATATTCCATATGCAAATCAGAGGTTTATAGATTGCTTAGAAGAGGGGGTGTTTATTCAGTTTTTCTTTTAATAACACCCATTAACACATTGGGGTGATCAACAATATCCATATTTATCCTTAAATGCACACATCCTTGTCAATTGTCATGTATAATGTATCACAAATGGCAATGTTCTAATAACAATATGTTTGTGTCCAAAAAACTGCATTTCCCTAGAATTTTAAGTGAAAAGGGTTAACAGAAATAGCTACATTATTTCCAGTCACATCTTTTTGCCAAAACGTTATATTTTCATCAAGTTATTTTTCATTTCTAGTGTAGCGAGCCTGCTCAGATCAGCATTTTAGTAACTAGATTACTGCTGTCTCTCCCTGGAGAAAAAACAGCAGTGCTTGTTCTGTATTGACCAGGGAATATTACTGCCGGCTCATTTCACAAACATTGTTTTCTGCTAATACCAATTACAGCAAAACTGATCAATATGAATACAAAAAAGCCCCACAAATATATATTGTGTGTATATATATATATATATATATATATATATATATATATATATATATATATATATATATATATATATATATATACACACACATATATACACAGTATAGGGAGTTCTACTTAGGGAAACACAGGGATCACAGAATAGAGTCTGAAGGAGTAATGGCTCCATTTAATTTGGTCTCTATTCTTGGATAAAGACACAATGGGGTAAATTAACTAATCGGCGAAAATTCGCCAGCGACACCTTCGCAGCCATCACAAAATTTCACTCAGACAACGCTAATTTACTAAAAATCTAAGTTTCGTCATGGGCGTCAGACGCTGGCGAATTTTCGCTAGCTTTACTTCGGCAATGCGAGCAAATCAAATCGAAGAAGCGCTAGCATTCAATTCTGCCTAGCGCAACTTCGCTAGAGGTCTTGCGCTCTGGCTAATTTCCATATGGCAGGAAATTTAAAGTTGAATGGACATCTTTATGTTACATACTGCATCTAATAAATTACATTTACACTAATAACTACACATGCCAAGGGAACCCTGATAAAGTCAATAGAGTTGTTATAATACCCTACACAAAAGGCCAGTGTAAAATAATGTTCCCATATTTTTTCTAAAATGCATGGGGGAAACCAGTTACACAAAAAAAAATTAAACACTTTTGCAGCCTATCACCCTGAAAAAAGGACTTAGAAGTTTTTCCAATCAAAAAATATGATGTCTGTCTTGCGAAAGAGGTAATGTTCAGTAAAATTCACAATTTGTGGAGTAACGTCCATTCGCCAGAGCGAAAAGTCGCCTGGCATTAGAGTGCGAATCACCGCTAGCGTCGATCTCCTTCGTTAGAGAAGTGATGCCTGCGCCCGTTAGTAGATCGGCAATGTCCTTAAAAGCGATAACGCTGGCGAATCGTCACCAGTGTTAGTCACTTTGCCCTTTAGTAAATCTACCCCATATGACTTTGCCAGATGTAAAACCAGTACTGTTTCCTGATTCAGCATGGGAAAAACTTACTATTGATATTGTTGGTCCTTTTAAAGATGCTCCTATGGACTGTAGATTTGCTATAACCTTGATGGACTATTACAGTAAATGGCCTGAAATTGCATTTGTTTCTCATATAACATAAGCTACAGCAATAACATTTCTGTCTACAGTCTTCAGCAGAGAAGGTAATCCAAAGGAGTTAATATCAGACAACGGATCACAGTTTGAGTTTGAATTCTTTCTGAGAGAGAGGAATATTGTGCATAGGAAAACTTCAGTGTATTACCCACAAGCAAATGGAGAAATCGAGCGATGTAACAGAAGCCTGAAAGAAGCACTACAGACAGCAAATCTTACTGGGAAATCTTGGAAAGTATTTACAACAGAGTTCCTATATAACTACAGAGCAACGCGCCATGCAACAATCCAATCATCTCCAGCTGAATTATTACATGGCAGACAGATGCGCACTAAATTACATGTTGCAGACATCAAACTTCCACAAAATACTGTGCCTACAAAATCATCTACTGCTGACATTGTGAAAGGTCACCAAGCCAAATGCAAGGCTTATACTGACAGAAAACGTGGTGCAAGAGAAGTACACTTTCAGCCTGGATCTTTAGTCAGAATTAAGAAACCAGGAATACTGAAACAAGGACAATTTAAATTTACTACACCTCTTGAAAGGTGAAATTGTCTTCATCTGAAGGGAGTCATTAGAGCCAATGATGTTCCTGGGGGAGCTTCAGAATTCCCACAGTTGGCTCACTGTGGGAATAGACGTGTAGGGATAAGTAAACCTTTAAAATAACTGAATGTTAAATTGATCAGAGTGCTATTCTAAGCACTTTTGCAATGTACATTCATTATTTATTCTTTTTCATTCCAAAATATTAAGGGATACATGTACTGTTAATATGAATGAATGTTGTTACAACAGCGACACCTGCTGGTCAGTTTTCCACCAGTCTGACCACCAAGTAGTCAAGGAAGTTGTCGGGAGAGAGAAAGAGGCTGCTATGACGTTCTTCTGCTTAGGAATTTTTTGAGAAAGCTTTCTATTTTTTTTCCTAAGCAGAAGCAGCAAAGTCATATGGGGCAGATTTACTAAAGGGCAAAGTGACTAAGTCTCAACTTAACTTTGTGTACAAAATTCTTTGCACATCCCAGTGAAGTGTTGCTTTGTGGTGAAATTTTAGACACTGGCTGTGTGGCAGGCACTGGTGCTGTAGTAATGAGACCATCAACTAATTGTAGGTTTAATGCAGCAAAGAGATCTCTTCCAAGTATAGCAGTACCCTTATTCACAATGTAAAAGTCACATTTTGCAGTATTTGATTCAAATTGTACAGTCCCTGGCAAGCAACCAAGCACAGGGATTGGATCCTTTAAGTAACTGACCAGTTTCAGGGCAGGTGCAACAAGCGGATCTTTTGCAAAGTATTTCAAGAAAATATCCTTTGGTAGTATAGAAACAGCTGAACCAGTAACAAGCATCAGGTTAATGGTGTCCCTTGTCAGCAGAAGCAATACTGACACTGACAGTGCATATAAACTTGTCTGGAATAAATGTACCATCTTTATCCACACTTAATACTGTAACATTTGTAGCAGTGACTTCATGAACATTTTTAGCAGAACTAATGTCCTACTTTTGTGCATTTGCGGCACCGTTTAGCTTTTGCAGGACATGTAACATGATTTGCAGTGTGTTGTGTTGAACCACAGTGAAAGCAGTATTTTCTATTTGTATTTGCTGCACGGTTTTGCAGTGTAGGTGAATCCCTTTCCTTAGTACTGTATTTTGCCTGTGACTGTGAATTATTAGGCCACAGTGCTGAATTCACAGTCTGTACATTCCCAGCAGTTCCCTGACTGAGAGTTTTAGCCTCTGCCACTGCTGTTTCAATTTGGCTAGCAACTGTAATAGCCTTTGCAAGGGTTAAATCCTGCTCTAAGAGCAGTCTCTCTCTAATGCGAGTGAGTTTTTAACACTATTTGGTCTCTTAACATTTCATCTGTTAGATTCCCAAACTCACAGGTAACAACAATCAGCTCTCTCAAAGCTGCTACAAATTGTTCTGTGGATTTGCCATTACGTTGTCCACGTTGGCGGAATTTATATCTTTCAGCAACCACATTTACTCTTCTTGGCACAAAAAAGTTCTTTATAGCAGTAAGAGCAGTTTCGTAAGTATCATCAGGTAATGGTAATGTATAGAATATACGCTGTCCCTCTGCTCCCAGGCAGTGAATAAGTAAAGCACACTTTCTAGCAGCAGACATCTCCCCTTGGTCAGCAGCAATAAAGTAATTTTCAAACATACAGATCCAAGCAGTAAAAGGTTTATTAGGCTCACCAGGGTTTGGAAGAAAAGGTGCAGGCTGCTGCAGAGGTAGAAGAGCCATCCTTGTCTCCATTTGTTATGTTTTGGGTAGCCAAGGATGAGTAGAGTATAACAGTGCTTTATTAGCAGAGTCACGCAGCCATTACACAACAGTAAGCTTTCACTTTTAATCTACCAGGATGTACCGTATGCACAGTATAAGTATGAGCACATTGACACCTACAAGCCATTTGCATGAACACCACACCTTTCTAAGGAGTTTAATTTGGCCCTGGATTATATTGATACACATTCCAACTTTCTAGAGCTCAAGCTGTATAAATAATAAGATCCAATATGCAGGCGGATGTAGCTGGGAAGTATGAGGCGATCATAGGGTGTGGAGCATTTTAATCTATCATATATAGCCCCCCTAATCTTCTTCTCTAAACATGGGCCCTCAAGTGCCTATATAGTAAAGTAGTATAGTACAGGTATGGGACCTGTTATCCAGAATGCTCGGGACCTGGGGTTTCCCGGATAAGGGATTTTTCTGTAATTTGGATATTCATACCTTAAGTCTACTAGAAAATTATTTAAGCATTAAATAAACCCAATAGTCTGGTTTTGATTCCAATAAGGATTAATTATATCTTAGTTTGGAACACGTACAAGGTTCTGTTTTATTATTACAGAGAAAAAGGAAATCATTTTGAAAAATTTGGATTATTTGATTATAATGGAGTCTATTGGAATGCTGATTAATGTTATTTCTTTATAGATTTATTTTGTGTTGAGCCATTATTCCATTAATTGTCCACGTATCCATGCTCATGTTCTTCTTTGACAATGCAGATTGCCCATTTTTAAGTATGGTTTAGATACCCCCAACTTTTTTCCAATGTGGTGTTTCTTTTATCTTGTCCACAACCTCATGCTTGCCTTTGATACAGTTCATTCTTCCCCACCAGCATAGCTCTCTAACACACTTATAATATTAATGGGGTACATATGGGGAGTTTTATTCTCCTCATTAAACTTTAGAAGAGCCGCATAATTCCAAGATCTGATTGGGTATGGTGGCTGGGAAAGTTTAAGATGTGCCGGCTATAATGGCAAATATTGATCTCAAGTGCTTTAGCATGTACTGTGTGCCCTTTATCAGCATCTAATCAACAGAGATCTCTTGTTATTTGTGAATAAATAGTGAGCATGGAGATTATTATTTTTCTCCTTGTGTTACTCATAAAAGTCTTAGCTTGGGGGTTCCTTAGAATGGCAGTAAAGTTCAGGTTATGACTCATTTATTCCTTCAAACTAGAAGTCCAAATAGGTCACGCAGTCCAAACTTAGTATATTTTAGTCTGATTATTCTTACACATAAAATAATTTTTATATATATATATATATATATATATATATATATATATATATATATATATATATATATATATATATATATATATATATATATATATATATATATATATATTACAATAAGGGGCAGATTTATCAAGGGTCGAATTTCGAAGTAATGGGAGTTTTTTTTAACTCCCATAACTTCGGAATTCGAATAAAAAAAGACCAACCAAAATTTATTATAAGAATCAAAGTTTTTTATCGGGTGAATAGGCTGTATTCTATAGTTCAAATTGAAGTAAGATTGTGTAATCGATTGAATTCAATTCGAAGTATTTAAAAAAAAAAAACTTGGATTTTTTAAAGTTCACCAATTGACTCCAAATAGGTTCTAGGAGGTCCCCCATAGGCTAAAACAGCAATTCGGCAGGTTTTAGATGGCGAGTGGTCAAAGTTGAATTTTAAAGAGACAGTACAAGATAAATTTCGATATTCTAATTTTTCGATTTTTTTTTTCAAATTCAAATCGAATTTGGACTATTCCCTAGTTGAAGTACACAAAAATAGCTCAAAATTTGAATTTTTTTACTTTGAAATTTCAATTCTACCCTTGGTAAATCTGCAACTAAGTGTATTTTACCCTATTAAAGAGCCTTCGTCAGGGTTATAGATACACAGATGGGATTGCCCTATGTGCATTAGGGCCAAAATATTGTTTATTTCAATGCACTAATTGTATTTTTTTATTAAAGGAAATATAAACCCTCAAGATAATGTAAAATGCTAAATGTGTTCTAAGCACTTTTGCAATTTACATTATTTTTGTCTGGTTTCCAAGATATTAGCAAATGATAATAAAACGAAAATAAAGGCTCTATCTGCTGGTCAGTTCTGTCAATTGGCATGGTAGTAGAGAGAAAATTTCTCTACCAAACTCTAGTGCACTTTTTTACCATATCAATCAATAAATGTACTCGAAAAAAGCTGGTGTGGGAAAAGACTTGATAAAATCGTGAAAAAAAATGAGTCCACAAATTATTTGGATCATTATATATTCGGAACATCTGCCATTGACTTCTACATTAACTCGCCAGGTTTGAGATTGAGTGCTTATTTATTTGGGCTTTTAACAGCATCAGGGTTTAATACATCACAAAATAAATTAGTTTTTTTCTAAGAAAAAATTGTGTTTTCCCCTTTAATACGCCAACCAGAAAAAGACGGAGTTTAGTCAACAACCCCCTTAATGTTGCTCTGCTTATAAACAAATATAAAAAAACAAAATAATATATATCATAATATATAAGAAACAAAATAGTAATCTGATGTTCCTTTGGATTTAGGTTTTGTTTAAGGCAAATATTGTAGTTCTCTTAGTTATAATAGTAGTTCTCTCACTGGGGCTCATTTATTAACGCAGCGCAGCGCTAAAAAGAGCGCAGTGGCCTGACATTTGCCCAGCGCATGCGAATATTTAATAATGTAGCGCACGATACCTTAACAGTGCGATTTGTGCGCTAATGTAGACACAGACAGGTGCGACGTGTGAAACTGCGTATCAGCTGTCGCAGTGCTTATAATAAATTGTGCGCACAGGAAGATACCGCAAAGGTAAGGATTAGTTGTGCTCATGTATGAATGCGCTGCTTTAATTAGTTGCGTCACATATTGCGCATATTGCGTTCACTTAGACGCATCTGCATTTGTTTCTGTGCTAATATTTGTTTGGTTGCAAAGGTGTTTAGCCTACCTGATACCCTTAAAGGAACCTTGGTCAATATAAACATGTTGGGTGGAAGGCGTGGTTAATATGCACTTTACAGGGGTTGTTCATCTTTGAGTAAACTTTGAGTTAACAAACATCCCCACCAACAGCAGCACCATTGTATTTGCCAGAACACAGTTTAGCAGTGTGGCTCTGCACACATATATAAAATTCTCTTTTAAGCAACATGAAACGCAAAAATGTGAATATACTAGCGCAGCTGGGCAGGAATGCGCATTTTGAAGAGCGTTACTATTACGCCACGAAGAGGCAGTCGTAAAAATTGTGGTGCTATTGCCCGGGTGCAGTTTTGCACATATACAGACGCAAATCTGCGACGGGCGCAGTGCAAGCGCATTGTAGCCACGCCCACAGCCACGCCCCTAACAACCACGGCATCGTTTGCGACATAAATGCCCAATCTTTTGCGCAATGCGCATAAACAAAACCATCGCAAAAGCTCTGTGTTATGCGCAATATCACGCAAATATATTAGCGATCACGCTTGTGATGGCGCAGACAATCTTTTGCGTCCACTTATGCGCTGCGTTGCTTTAATAAATGAGCCCCAGTGTTTTCTATAGCTTTAATGAATGCATCATTTTTCTGTAAGGCCACAGCTTTCCTCCTATAACACTAGGCATTTATTTAAGTTAGGTCAGTAATGTTAAAATAATAAGTTGTGATGGGTGAATAAATTAGGCAGGCACGAAATTGCGGTGAATTTCTGCGATTTGCCGCGGGCGACTAAATTTGCAAAACTGCTGCGAAAATTAGTCCGCGTCAAAAAATTTTGGACGCATGACGGAAAAGTATCTCCAATAATCAGACGCCCATTGACTTTAACGCCGGCATCAAAATTGACGCAGGCGTCAAAATACACATTTCGCTAATTTTTCGCTGTTTTTGGATTTCACAGGAAATTTGAGAATTTTTTGGCAAAGCGAAATGGGTCAAATTCGCCCATCTCATAATAATACGGCCATTTAAAGAACACATAGGAGGTTATTTATCAAAGTTTGAATTTCTCTCAACATTTTCCGCTACAAAATGTTATTTTACTATATGTATATTATTACATTTTCCCAAAAATTTGCTTTGCAGGGAAAAAATCAGATTGTCACGAATTTTTCTGACTTTTTCATCCAATTTTCACCCGAAAACTCCAAAAACTTCGGGGTATTGCCCAAAACCCAGCGCACATGAAAAAATCATTGGGACTTCTCCCGTTGACTATATGCAAACTCGACAGGTCTGAGATGCCGGATTTTCAGATTCTGACTTTTCCATCCTCGGGGTTTAATAAATTGTGGATTTTTTAAAAGTCAGATTTTATAAAAAAAAAATCACAAATTTTTCATGATTTTTGCATACGGAGTTTAGTAAATAACCCCCATACTCTTTATAACAGGAGCAACATTAAAAAAGAAGCATTAAATATAGTTTGACATCATTCTTATATAGATATAATTATTTCCCTGGGGGGAAAAAAAAACTTTCTTCAGCTTGATTTATAAACATGTTAAAAAGAGTGTATAATTAAAGTAAAGAATATCATTTAATATATGAACAATATTACGCACTGTCATTTTATTATAGCAATTTTTCTTACTCGGTGCACCTTGTAAACATACAGCATTTTCCTTCCTACCTGTTTAGGTGTGACTTTTGATTTATATATAAAAAAACTGTAATCATTTTTGTGTTCACACCATTATAATAACACAATCCTTAGCTGGAAAGGTTACACAATTTCCCTACAAATAGACATGCTAGAGAATAAATGTGTAGTGGTAGCACCACATGGGTTTGGTTTTCAAAAGAAATTTAATTTTGGGTTATTTATTGAGGTGGAAAAAAATACATTTTCTGAGAAAAGTCAATATGCCATGCCTCTGTGGCTACTGGGAGCATTATAAAAGCATTGTAAAAGAAGCAAAACACAGCCAATGCACAGTGGAGTTAGGGGGACACATGGGAAGATTCTGGTAACCTCTGATTTTGCCATTCTATTCGCCAGTTGTTGGCAATGTATGTACTCTATACTGAAAAATCTGCTTGTGAAGATATACTAATTAGCTGATGCTTTGAGGCCTGTCACCATGGTTCTTGTAGAGAGTGCGACTTTAATAAGCTTTAAAGGGGAACTATCGCGAAAATGAAAATTTAATGTAAGCTTCTTCATACTGAAATAAGACAATAACCTGGGCCATAAACAGATTGGCATACTGAGGTGCCATTTTGCTTCCCATAGCACTTCCATCATCTATGGGAATAGTATGGCAATCTGTTTATGGCCCAGTTAGAGGAAAACTTCCTGCAACACCAGGCCCTTAACCTATTTACGGTATACTTATCATATGGACAGCATCAGAAAAAGAACTATTGGCATTCCACCAATTCCACCCCACCATCAACCTTACCCTTAACCACTCTTACTCATAATTCAATTTCTTGGATACAACCATCTACATCAAAAATGGAACCAACCAACAGGCTTTCCTGCATACCTTACGGATTTGCTTAAACCTTGATGACAGAAATAAACTTCTCCATTCCTTACGGAAAACTTTTGTTAATCAGGGATACCATTCGCAGGTTATTGATGATCAAATCCACAGAGCAAGTAAAATACACACTCTTGGATTACAAAGAAAAGACAGAAAACAACAGGGTACCTATTGTAGTTACCTACAACCCACAACTGAACATTATTAGAAAAATAGCCAGAGACCTGCAACCCATGCTCCATACAGATACCCGACTAAAACAAATATTCCTGGAGCTACCTCTCTTGTCTTATAGACAACCACCTAATCTAAGGAAAATGATTGTCAGAAGTGCTCTTCCTAAAACAACTAAAGCAGGTACATTTCCCTGCAACAGCAACAGATGTGAAACCTGCAAATACCTCCTGTGCAAAGATCAAGTTGCTATACCAAATACACAAAAAGTCTACACCATTGTGGACCACTATTTGTGTGCTTCATCCAATGTGGTATACATGATTACATGTACTGGGTGCTCTACAGGAGGCAAATACATTGGTGAAGCAGGACAAAAATTGTGCACAAGGATGAACTATCACAGACATAAAATCAACACCGAATCATGTGATACACCAGTGGGGCAACAATTCTGCAGTCAAAATCACAGTCTTCAGGACATGCAGGTCTTAATTCTAAAAGGGAACTTTAAAACTGAACGGGAAGATTTATGAATTCAAATGTATGGAGTTATTTAACACATTAAGACAGGGCCTTAATTTAGGGTCAGGTTTCATGTCACACTATGTGATCTGACTGAATCCAGACTCCTGGACTATTTACAACCTTCCCTAATTCATTGTATTATCTCTACAATTGATCTCTATCTATCGGTAACGTCCTAATTTATTGCCCATGAATCCCTTTCACTGATCTAACAGAATCTATGCTGTGCCTTTCCAGCTTTTATTTGTAGTTTGCCTGACGAAGGGGCCTTGGTGCTCCGAAAACTTGCAATATATTCTTATTGTTAGCCAATATAGGTATCACTTCTACAATACTTTTTGTATTTGTTGTCTGGTGATTTTAATAGAGTGAGCTCTAAAACATGAGCCCCCCTATAAGATATGTTGGATCTAACTGTCAATGAATATCGGACACCCAACTTCTGCATGAAGAGAAAATTAAGAGAAACAGATGCTGAGAGAGGGATAGTGAAGGTGATACCAAAACTGTATGGCATATACTAGATGGGGCCTTACCAGTGCTCTATACAGTGGCAGAATGACCCCCTCCACCCGTGATTCAATTCCCCTTTTAATGCATCTAAAAAGCCTAAAGCCTTATTTGCCCTTGAAGCTGCTGACTGGCATTACTTGCTACAACCTAGTTTATTATCTACCTTTACCCAGTACCTCATCTAACCTGTCTTCCATGGAATCCTTTCCTGCCACTGAATCCTTTCCTGTCACGGAATCCTTTTCAACCCTCTAGCCATCTTCTCCCCCCAAAACAGCTGCATCATCATCACTGAGGTGCATCCCACCCTGGCAAAGAGCCTATAGTGAGAAATTAGCCCAGTTGTCCAAAAACCCAAAACCCTCCTCCCTACACCAATCTCAGCCATGCATTAATCTCCCTAAGCTTCCACTGTTGCTCAGGTATATCATTAACAAACATAATATTACTCCATATATCTGACAGGAATCCTATGGTACACTGATTTTGCCATTAATGTGTGAACTGGAAAACAATGTTTGCTAAATCATATTAAATTTATAGAGACGATCGCAAAAACCCTTGGTGGTAGGTTAGCCTTTGGCATAAAGAAAATAAATATTGTGTTTGCCAAAGGGCTTCACTGGCAGATGAAGATCATTTGTCCATGTCATGTGATACTATATGAAAGAAAATTCTCATGACCTGAAGCTCTCTGCCTTGAGCAGACACAGGGATCTCAATAATCCATCCTATTATAGACATACCTCTAGGCATCCACCATGCGATTACTGTTGTGGAATAGAAGCTGTGGACCAAGTGACAATTACAACTCACAGATGTTTGACATTTCTGTTATAGTGCTTCAACATTAAACTCTACCTCCATCATTTCCTCCAAAAAACATGCCTTACGAGCTTGACCATGTCACACAGGGCCACCATTAGAAATCACGGGGCCCCGCACAAAATTTTTGGGGGGCCCTGGGCCCCGCCCACCCGGCCCCGCCCACCCTGGCACCCAAGCCCCACCCAAGATCCCACTCCACATTACAGTTAAAAGACCACACAGATGTCAGCACTAAAAAAGTAACCCCCTACACACGCACGTTATAAAAAGCTATTGATGGTCAGTGCCCCCTTATAAGTTAAAAAAAAACCTTGGTGCCAGGGCCCCCATAAAAGTTTTTTTTAAAAAGCATTGGTGCCAGGGCCCCCCTTACAAGTAAAAAAAAAATTGGGACCTTAAAGAATATTTTTTTCAAAAAAAACATTGGTGCCAGGGCCCCACTTACAAGATAAAAAATTGGGGCCCCAAAATATATTTTTTAAAAAAAACATTGGCACCAGGGCACCCCTTACAAGTTAAAAAAAATTGGGGCCCTAAAAAATATTTTTTAAATTGTTCTGTGGATTCACCATTACGTTCTCCACGTTGGCGGAATTTATATCTTTCAGCAACCACATTTACTCTTGGTACGAAAAAGTTCTTTATAGCAGTAAGAGCAGTTTCATAAGTATCAACAGGTAATGGTAATGTATAGAACATACGCTGTCCCTCTTCTCCCAGGCAGTAAATAAGTAAAGCACGCTTTCTGGCAGCAGAAATCTCCCATTGGTCAGCAGCAATAATATCATTTTCAAATATACGAATCCAAGCAGTAAAAGGTATGGTAGGCTCACCAGGGTTTGGAAGAAAAGGTAGAAGAGCTATCTCGTCCTCAATTTGTTATGTTGTGGGTAGCCGAAAACATAATGCAGTCATTACACAACAGTAACTTTCACTTTTAAGCTACCAGGAAGTATGCACAGTATAATTCTGGGCACAGTGACATCTACAGGCCATTTGTATAAACACCACATTTAGGACATAAGGAAGAGGCCTAACACATTTCGTGTCTATGATAAGTGCCCCAATAGGCACGAAACACGTTAGGCCTATTCCTTGGACGTAACTACGCAAATTCACTAAGATGCGGATTTTAATGAACGTTTAGTGAACATATAAGTCCATTGAAATTTAACTTCCCGCCGTATGCGCAAATTAGCCTACGCTAGCGCAACTTCGCTTGCTTGCAGAATTAACGCTAAGGAAGCTTTGTCCATCGTTTCGGCGCCCTGGACGCAACTTTGCATTTTAGCGAATTAGCATTGTCCTGGCGAATTTTCGCCCGGTGAAGTGTGGCGATGTGAGCAAAGCCGTCACTGGTTAGTGAATTTGCCCCTTAATGTTGTTATGTAGATGACTGCGATAGGCCTCAATATTGGGTTTAGCCAGTTAAATAACCAATTTTGTTTGTTAGATAAGCAAATTATTCTTTTCAGCATGAACTAAATGTTTTATTAAGACTTTTCCTTGCCTTTTGTATCCAATTTTTAAAGTGAAGGCCATTCTCTTTTGTGAACAGTACTCTCTGAAACTCACTGCCCCAAGGCATAAGTAATGCTCAAATGCTAATAATAGCTCAGAGTCTAAACAGGTTGATATTTGATTATTCTGAAGATCAAAGATGTCTACTGACATCAGAGAAGACAGAGGAAAACCCTGGAACTTGGCTTCACGGTAATACGGAACAGAAATACATTTATTAGTACATAATTTAATAATATTTGTTTTTGTTTCTGGTTTTCATTTTCTGGTTCTGCATTTGACTCAAGTGGCATGCCACCCAACCACACTGCATTGGTTCAGAAGTACTGTGGATTTGCAGGAGATACAATCGTTTTTCAGTAAATCCGGCACTGCTGATGAGGCTCTGTTTTTGTGTATAACAGAAGTGGTTTGTAATTCAGACTTTTGGTGTCCATGCTCTAGAATAAAGAACACAAACAATAGCAACATAAACACAAATACAACCTCGCAACCTTCAAATAATTTCACACTCAATGAAAACATGTCAACCATTGGAAAATTGCCCTGTGAGATTCTACAATTCTACAAAAATTGCTCGTGTTCCCAGTAACATCAGGTAACATCTTCCGTGGAACTTCTTTCATTTTGATAGATTCAGAGGTTTTTTTTTCATTTTTTTGGGTTCAAAACTGGTTTTGTGGTTTAATATTTTATTTGTCACATCCCATAACCCGACACATTTTTATTCTCAATTAGTCTCCACATCCATGTCTTTGGAGTTGCTTGTTTACCTACAAAGATATCCAGGAAGAAGGAATCCAGACATGCGGAGAGTTAAAGAGGCAGCTGGCAAGAGAGTGCGCTGTATGTGACCCCAGTCCTCCGTCCTCAGTGAGAAACG
The DNA here is from genome assembly GCF_017654675.1 of Xenopus laevis. NCBI lineage: Eukaryota > Metazoa > Chordata > Amphibia > Anura > Pipidae > Xenopus > Xenopus laevis. The sequence continues at coordinate 131,506,402 of NC_054374.1, read as the reverse complement.
ATGTTCTCTGTTTCTGACAGCTATGATTTGTTTAGTTACATCACTGGACAATCATCAAAACTAATATAAATACATTTAAAAAAGGAAAACAGCTACCGTACCACTGAAAAGGTGTCATCAACTAAAAAATTGAAACCATAAAAAGTATCATACGAAAAGAAGGATTAACATACTGTATATTTATGGAAACATATATATCTTAGCTGAATCCCAAGCAGAATGTTGGATTTGGTGCATTAATATGACAAACGCTCCTTTTCATAGATGACAATGTCAAATTTGATGTGTGTCAGACAGAAGAGAAAGAAGTATCTGAATAAATGAAACATGGCACCACAGTACGTACATATCAGAAACAGAATGCCGAGATAGACTGTGACAGAGAAGGTAAGAGTTCTGATACATTTAAAGGGGAACTTAATTAGTTTAAACCCATTTCTACCACCTCAGTTTCATCTTATGCTTAGGTCCCCTGAATACATGTTCTTTCTCCTCCATTTTCTCCATGAGCTATATAGCCTTAATATTCTCCCTGTTTGCTTTCTGGATAAGAGACTTCCAGAGATCAATGGCATAGTGGACTTTTCTGTATAACATCTCGTCTATGACATGGAAGACACTTTAAGGCAGTTGTCTTGTCTAAGTGCAGCTGCCCAGAAAAAAAGCCTGCAACACATGAATTTGCTGTGTGAAATAAAAGCCAGTGGAACACTCAAAATAAACAGATTATATATGTGAAAGAGCAAAGTTGGTCATGCTACTGGACTATAATTAAAAATATGCTAGAATGCTGCCGGTTTGGCTTTGGTTTGTGGGGTACTGTATATGTCTTCCTGTAGCGATCCACTTCTTGGGCCACATTAGAATATGTCACCATGGAGCCCCAACATGAAGCAACCTTAACTAAAGCTTTTCTCTCAAAGGATCACCTACAAAAAAAAAAAAGATCTGGTGCAAAGCCCACTTTGAATCTCACCACTTTTATAACTTTGACCAGGAGGAACCTTGTTAAATTATGCCCACCAATTGCTAGAACTATAGTTACTTATAGATAATGCAAGTGATTTATTAAGGCAGAAGCAACTTAGCATTCACATTGCTAGACTGTGTGCAAGTTGCAGAGCACCATACTAAGCAGGCGTCTAAAATACCACTAGAATTTTGGTGAAAACACTGTATTGTAGTTGAAATACCTGGCAAATGACCTGTGCATTGTTTTATAGTTCTTAAATAAACTCTGTAAGAGGTAGAAATATACATTTTGTTCTGCATATTAATTTCTACTCCGGAAGCCATAGCTCCAAGTTTTCTCAAATATGAAAACTTTTATCATGCATTTCTGTCACATGATATACAGATGAAGAATTCAATTTAGAGATAAAGAATTAATTAAAAGGAAGGCAGGCATGGGTTACGAACTAAAGACAGTCTATGTGTAATCTAATTAAATTCCCTGCAGCCTTATTACACAAATTGTGTTAATAGTTAAATGGAAAAAAGGGTCAAGGCTGGCTGAAATATCCTGTTTACACCCACCTCCTGCTCCCTTATCCCCTCCTCCTTTGGTCCCTGGCTATTAAGTACTGTAGGAGCAAAAACAGTAACCTGTTGCATCCAGCAGAAAAAAGCCAACGGGACAGAAAGTCATTGGGGACAAGATGTGGTGGATACTGTCATCAATATCAAGGCAGGTGAAGAAACATCCTGGAGTAAGTACCACTCTCGTCTGTCATAAGTCATCAATAAGAGCAGGGAAAGAATACCTACTTTTAAGTTTCCCACAGCAGTAGTATATGTTTTTTAAAGCAGCCTACTGAAGGTGGTAGAGTATCTGCCAGACTGTGTACCAGCTCCAGACGTAACATGACATGGAAGCCTTCAGAACATTAACAAGGAGCAGCAGCTGTAACTAACTGTATGTCGTCTGGCAGAAGATCCCATTTAGAAGCTAATGAAATATGTTGAATATATGCTATTATAATATAGATATATAGACAGATAGACATACAGACAGACAGATAGATAGACAATAGATAGATATTATTTAGGTAGCATTTATTCCCCTTACAATCACACATCATATTACAAAATACAGGTATGGGAAGAGGTATCTGGAAACCCATTATCCAGAAAGCTCCAACTTAAGGAAAGGCCATCTCCCATAGACTTCATTGTAATCAGATGATCCCAATTTTTTAAAAATTATTTCCCTTTTCTCTGTAATAATAAAAGAGTACCTTATACTTGATTCAAACCAATATATAATTAATCCTTATTGGAAGCAAAAACAGCCAATTGAGTTTATCAAACTACAGAAACATGCATTACAGGAAAGCCCCAGGTCCCTAGTATTCTGTATAACAGGTCCCATACCTGTATATAATATAAGGGGTATTAAATCCCTTGCAAATATTTAACCGGAACCTCCTTTATTCTAATCAGAGTGGATTACTTTGTGCCAGCTGGTAAATAAAACATTAGAGAGATTATTATATGATCCCCTTATATACTAATGCACAATAATCATATCACCCCTTAAAGGAGAATTCAACCCTTTAGCCCCCCACCCCACGTTGACCCCTCCCTCCTCCCCCCAGCCTAACTGCCACCCCCGGGGAAATGCCCCTAACTTTTTACTTACCCCTTGGCACAGATTCAGGCTTCGGAGTTCCACGCAGCCATCTTCCGGGTCTTCGGTAAGCTGAGACAGAGACCGGTGAATCGGTGCATGCGCAGTTGGAGCAATTTAACGGTTTGCGACAACTGCACGTGCTCCAAAATGGACGTAATTGTTGAAGCACCGGAAGACACGAAGACCCAGAAGATGGCTGCAGGGAACTCCGATGATCAATAGACAAAAAGGATAGGTTCAGACCAAATGGCTATACATTGCTGGATTCCCTATTTAAACTTTGATAAATCCAACCGCATTTCCAGCATTTCCCACTCTCTCCTAATGGGTAGTATTCTGTATCAGTACTGACAATCCAATTTAAAAGGAATGGTCATTACACAACTGAAAAAAAAATTAATCTTACGCCTTGTTACTTTCGGTATAAATGTTTTCCCTAAATAATTCCTTCCATTATTCCTTTCCTCCCAAAGTAGAAAGCCCCACTTCCCTGTAACCTATCCACTATTTGTGCTTAGATGTGCTGCTAATCATCATGATGTTTGCACTGTTGTCACTGGATTTACATTATCTCATTATCTCATCATCTCATTATCTTATTACATTTAATATAAGGATTTCAAAGCAATAAGGAGAAAATACATAATTTATTGTTTTACATATAGATTTAACCTTCTCAGCATGTATAACATAGAGGGGCCGATTCACTAACTTCGAGTGAAGGATTCGAAGGTAAAAAACTTCGAAATTCGAAGTGTTTTTTGGGCTACTTCGACCATCGAATGGGCTACTACGACCTTCGACTTCGAATCGAAGGATTCAAACTAAAAATCGTTCGACTATTCGACCAATCGATAGTCGAAGTACTGTCTCTTTAAGAAAAAACTTCGACCCCCTAGTTCGCCATCTAAAAGCTTCCGAACGCAATGTTAGCCTATGGGGAAGGTCCCCATAGACTTTCCTAAATTTTTTTGATTGAAGGATATTCCTTCGATCGTTGGATTAAAATCCTTCGAATCGTTCGATTCGAAGGATTTTATCGTTCAATCAAAGGAATAATCCTTCGATCGTTCAATCGCACTATTTGCGCTAAAATCCTTCGACTTCGATATTCGAAGTCGAGGGATTTTAATTCCCAGTCGAATATCGAGGGTTAATTAACCCTCAATATTCGACCCTTTGTGAATCGGCCCCAGAATGTTTAGAATTCGGGTTTACAAACACTTAGGGGCACATTTACTATTGGTCGAATATCGAGGGTTAATTAACCCTCGATATTCGACCATCGAAGTTAAATCCTTCGACTTCGAATATCGAAGGATTTACCGCAATTCGAACGATACGAAGGATTTTAATCCATCGATCGAACGATTTTTGTTTGATCAGAAATTGCTAGGAAAGCCTATGGGGACCTTACCCATAGGCTAACATTGGTGCTCGGTAGGTTTCTGGTTGGCGAAGTAGGTGGTCGAAGTTTATATTAAAGAGACAGTACTTCGACTATCGAATAGTCGAACGATTTTTAGTTCGAAACGAAAAGTAGCCAATTCGATGGTAGAAGTATCCAAAAAAATACTTTGAAATTCGAAGTATTTTTCATTCTAATACTTCACTCGAGCTAAGTAAATGTGCCCCTTAGTCATAGGCCTATGACTTAGGGGCCGATTCATTAACTTCGAGTGAAGGATTCGAAGTAAAAAAACTTAGAATTTCGAAGTGTTTTTTGGGCTACTTCGACCATCGAATGGGCTAGTTCGACCTTCGACTACGACTTCGAATCGAAGGATTCGAAGTAAAAATCGTTCGACTATTCGACCATTCGATAGTCAAAGTACTGTCTCTTTAAAAAAAACTTCGACCCCCTAGTTCGGCAGATAAAAGCTACCGAAGTCAATGTTAGCCTATGGGGAAGGTCCCCATAGGCTTGCCTAAGTTTTTTTGATCGAAGGATATTCCTTCGATCGTTGGATTTAAATCCTTCGAATCTTGGGTACTTGGGTAAACAGACAAAGGCTGCCTAAGTCCTGTAATCCATAGCGACTACTCATGAGTTTTATGTAAACATTACTACATTCCGGTGCTTATAACAGTTATCAGTGAATCCCCTGCAATTGTGCCCCAATAGTGAGGCTTCCAATATTTTAGCTTTCAAGGGTTACAAGGTAATTTTCTCATTGTATTAAAAGAAATCCTCCCCTTTGGCTATTTTGGTCATTTAATAAAGTGCCAAACAATTTTTGATCTACATGTTTGCTCCAGCTTGGGAATGCTTCTGTCTAACACCATGGGTTCAAAGGTCTAAAATCTGAGCCCACCCAGGAGACAAATAATATATCTTCCCAGGCCCTCTTTTCCCACTGGACATCCTTCTTTAGCTGTACTGTGATTTGTTTTCCACTGAGACCATATGAATTCCCCAAACGTATTGCACATCAAATTTATACAGCCTCTTATTAAAACTCTCTTGCCTCCCACTGAACTCAAAATGTTTGATCTAAATGGCCTATGAGAAGAACAAGTAAGCTGCGGCTGAAGGGTTTCAACACAGGATTAGCTCTTTGCAGCAATATGGTAGGACATTCAAGCTCCAGTTAAGATCACAGCTATGGAAAAGACACTTAAAAGTAACTATCTGTGTATGGCGGATCATTGTTTGCTTGATCAAACGTGTGTTTCATGAGTGATTGGTTTATAGTACAGGTATGGGATCCATTATCCCATTATACAGAAAGCTCCAAATTACAGAAAGGCCAGCTCCCATAGACTCCGTTTTATCCACATAATCCACATTTTTAAAAATGTTTTCCTTTTTCTCTGTAATAATAAAACAGTACCTTGTACTGGATCCAAATTAAAGGACAAGGCAAGGCAAAAAAATAAAATCCCATTTTTACTTTCTTTAATGAAAAAGAAACCTATCTCCAATATACTTTAATTAAAAAATGTGTACCGTTTTTATAAGAAACCTGACTGTATGCAGTGAAATTCTCCCTTCATTTACTGCTGTGGATAGGAATTGTCAGATGGTCCCTAACTTCTGAGCAGGGAAACAATCATACTTATGAACAGCAGGGGGGGCCCCCGCCTTACTTACCAGCCATGCAGACTTCAAGCAGCTTTGTTTATGATGATCCCTAAGCAGCCCAGACCACACTGAGCATGTGCAGGGTCAGGCAAAGATGTTTAACAAAATTACAAGATGACAGCCCCCTGTGGCCAAGCATAAATCATTTGTTTGATTAGGCTTTGTGGTGCAGTAAGTTCATGCTTATGTTTAGTATACAAAATACAGCATTTCTAGCCTTATTCTATTTTAGACTTTCCTTGTCCTTTAAGATATAATTAATCCTTATTGGAAGCAAAACCAGCCTATTGTGTTTATTTAATGTTGATATAATTTTCCAGTAGATTTAAGGTATGAAAATCCAAATTACAGAAACATCCATTATCCGTAAAACCCCAGGCCCTGAGCATTCTGTATAACAGGTCCCATACCTATAGATTTATGGATAAAACAGACACGATTAAAGTATGTCATCATCCTAGCTTTCCAAAAGTTATTGATCCTCTATTGGGTCAAGCACATAACTGAGCGTAGGATATTCTACAGGCTCATAGACATATTGGCAAACTGAGCATCATCCAATCACTCCAGTTAACCAGCAAGCAATAAGTATAAGCCTTGATGCCTTCTGACTCTTTTGCTGTCCCTCCGCCTGCCTCCCTGATGTCACCCCTCAAATGTAAATGACACATCAGAACAGGTTTCCTCAAGTGATTTCAGATTATTAAGACAACTGGCATCAAATCAAACATCAGTATTTCTTGCATACAACTTATCCCAAACAGTTCACATATAAAATCAATATTCTGAAAGGCTAGTTGGCATTTAATACAGCATGGGCTGTGCGGAAACTAATAAAGTCTGAACTTATTGCCATTTACTCATTGAGAATGTCCTGGTTTAAAGGGGAATGATCAACTTGTTAATTCTGGCCGCACTTTTTCCTAGATTTTCAAAAGGAACCCAGATTTGCTCTTACGATCAGTTACTGGGCAGTCCCTCTTGGCAGGTTCTGTGCATCTGTATGCGGCTGAAGCCGTGTACTTTTAAAAGTTTAACTTGGAAAATTAATTACAATTCTGCCAATTCGGAGCTCCCAAATACCCTGCCTATTTATTGTTATTATTTCCAGAGCGATTGTGAATGTGTGTGAGGGGGGCTTTACTGAGTGCAATTGGTCCATTATAAATGAGACAATCAGTAGCCGTACAAAGTCTGCCAGGGACTTCAGCTTACTTAAGGTCAAGTGTTTGTGTTCAATATCCGATTGAGGGCAAAGCTTTCTTTCCCCTGGGATAAGTCCAGGCAAAGCAGTGCTGGTGACAGCAACAAAAACCATTATTCTGAGAGATGGGGAAAGAAAACTCTTATTAGCAACGAAAGAAAGCAAAAGGTTGACCCATTCCGTGCTGGAACAGGCGGTGGTAGATTGTAGGGTAGATATTCAATGAATGTTAAGTTGCTTTATGTCTATTTTTATTACACTTATTTACAATGAAGGGACATTATATAAACATATGTCATATATTCCTTTCTGTTACAAATAATAAAATGATACTATAACATGATATTGCCTTTGGGTCCCTTGTAAGGCTTCACCTTAATTACACAGTGCAGTTTTGGGCTTCAGTCCTTAAGAGGAATATAAATGAGCTGGAGAGAGTGCAGAGACTAAGTGCAACTAAACTGGTTACAGGGATGGAAGACTTAAATTATGAGGGGAGACTGTCAAGGTTGAAATTGTCTTCTCTGAAGAAAAGGCGCTTGTGAGGGGACATGATTACACTTTACAAGTACATTAGAGGACATTATAGACAAATAGCAGGTGACCTTTTTACCCATGAAGAGGATCACCGTACCAGAGGCCACCCCTTCAGACTAGAAGAACTTTCATTTGAAGCAATGTAGGGGGTTCTTCACAGTGAGGACAGTGAGGTTGTGGAATGCACTGCCGGGTGATGTTGTGATGGCTGATTCTGTTAATGCCTTTAAGAGGGGCTTGGGTGATTTCTTGGACAGGCATAATATTCAAGGCTATTGTGATACTAAAATCTACAGTTAGTATATAGATAGATATATAGTTTATAGATGTTAGTGTACAGATAGGTAAGTATATGTGCACTGGGATTCACGTGAAGGGGTTGAATTTAATGAACTTTTGTCAACCCAATTTAACTATGTAACTATGTAAGAGAGGTTTGGTAACATGAGGGGTGCAGCTTACCATGTTTTCATCCTCATAGGGAGTATCTAGTATAGGTAAATCTAAAAAAAAAATCCTCACAGGGAAGCACTTCTTTCCCTCATGTATAATAAGCATTTGCAAGGCTTGCCACAAAAGAGGAGAGTGGTAGGTCCCTGGCAACAAAGGGTGACATTTGGTAAGATCTCTATATGGGATGGAGTCCCTGGAAGGAAATTGCTATTGATTAATGAAAGCAGGCTACTCAGCATACCACTTTAGCTACATTTTTGGGCAACTGATGGACTTTGTAAGGTTATACAAAAATATACTCCTTGTAGTTGCTGGCAGGACCAGATTGCTTCTTTTTAGGTTATAGTGCTACATAGTTAGTTCATTAACTTTTACTACTTCTGTTGACTGCTAGTATTTGTATAAAGCTGTGGCCAACAAGAATTCCTATCGGATATTGTTGTGTAAATCACTTATAACAATGTATGGACTGGTCCTGTCATGCCACTTAACAGCACCAAACCCCCTAAATCTGAGGACATGGGTCATAGGGATGGCAGGGTGCCCCAATAATTATAATATTTATAATAATTATAAAATGGAATGGTTACTCTTACTTTTGCTTTGCTATTAATTTCTGATGGTTTTGTTCTTAGTATAGAGGTTCTTAATATGTTATTTCTATTTATTATATATAATGCAGGGTATGGTGAATGGGGGATTCCACTAAAGTATTCTGCACATGAAGTTTTTGCAGTTTTATCCTTGTCTATAAAGAACAGCAAAGGCAAGCAACATGACATATACATACATATAAATGCAAGGTCAGACCGGGCCGTTGGGACACCAGGAAAAAAAATGGTGGGCCCTCGATGGCCCAGACCCACTCCCCGTTCAGCTGGTCCCATAAAAAAAAAATTTCGGCCCGGCGCAGCGGTGTCCAAGCATGTGCGCATACACGCCAGCATTCGCACATGCACGCCAGCGTTCATGCATGAGCGTGGTGTGTTCGCCATCGCGCATGTGAGTCACCCACACTGCAGGGGCCCCAGAGGTTTGGGCCTCCAATCGTCAAGTCCGACCCTGTATAAATGGCAGTATGCTGAAAATAAATCCAGGAGTCAGTTCGCGATTCAGCCAGGATTCAGCAGGATTTGGATTCGGGCGAGTCCGAATCCTAAAAATCATGTGACTTTTTGTCACACAGACAAGGAATTCAAAAATTTTTTGCTACGGTTTAACCCTTCCTTGCCCTAATTTGAATATGTAAATTAGGGATTGGATTCAGTTCCATATTCGGCCAAATACACATTGAAGGATTCTGAATTTGTCCAGATCCCAAAATATTCGATTTGGTGAATCTATAATAATGGTGCCATGTTTACACATTTCTGAACACAACAGGAAAAATACAGTGGTCATTTTATGTATAACATCCCAGAAATGCAGAGCCAACTGCCTTCCCAAGCCTTCATTAAACTCCCACCCATGACAGGCTGGCTTACAGACATGTATCGTAGGACTGTGCTCTATTATCAGAGGAGCACTACTTTAATAGATAAACCTCAGCATAAAAATATGTTTCAGTTATGACAATGTTCTACTTTAAATCTATTCAAGTAAAGATATGCATCCTTTCTCTGGGTAATGTCAAGTAAATGCTTTGACGGGTGTGGTATTGTTAAAATTCATATAGCTAACAAGAACAGACAAGATACAGACATCAGAATTATACAAAGAGAAATAATAGATTTTCAAAAGGATTAGTAATCCTTTGAGATTGGTTTAAAAAAAAGTTTTAGACATAGGAAAATGTGCACATCACATCACTAAATAACACCCAGTAAAAGGAAAGCAGTTTAAGTAGTATCATCAGAACAATGTACACAGATATTTACCAGGTGTTTATTTTGGCATGTACCTTCTTAGGGCTAGTCCACACGGGGAGATAGCCACGCGTTTGCGGTCGCGGCGACAAAGCGCCGCGCCAGTCGCCGCGACCGGCGCAGGCGACAGTTTTGTATGGGCGCCTATGTAAAAACGCCTGTGCTAACCACACGAGGCGATGCGCTTTTCAACAGTCGCCTGAAAATGCCTCGCCAGGCTTTTTCAGGCGACTGTTGAAAAGCGCATCGCCTCGTGTGGTTAGCACAGGCGTTTTTACATAGGCGCCCATACAAAACTGTCGCCTGCGCCGGTCGCGGCGACTGGCGCAGCGCTTTGTTGCCGCGACCGCAAACGCGTGGCTATCTCCCCGTGTGGAATAGCCCTTAAAGGGGACCCGTCACCCAAAAACATTATTCAAAATACTATTTTATCACATTAATCAAGCAAAATGAACTTTAATTACACTATATAAATTATTTTAATCTTGCTTCCTTCAGTCTGGGATATACAAATTATAGCAAGCAGGCAGCAGCCATTATGTACACACTGTTATTAAGGCAAGCCTCAAGAATCTTGTTTGTGCAAGACCTGATGTCCATCCCCATGCCCTGGCTACACAATTAAAATGCCCGGGGCATAGAGGCGTGGCAGACAATATTTGATTGACAGCAGAGATTTTTAAATGAGCTTACAACAGCTATGAATGCTTTAATAAAAAATAGAAATTGGATTTCATGTTTAATTTGAAAAGGACTTTTATTATACAGATTTTTGTGTCTGGGTGACAGGTCCCCTTTAAAAGGCACCTATTAATTGCACAGCAAAAGTTATCCCTGTGGCTGGACCATTCTGGCTCTCATTGTGCCATTACACTGAATATTGTAGATAAGATGAAGGGAATTACTTTAGTTTTCTTACTTAGCTCTATTAACAGCTTAGGTGAATTCTGCCTCATCAAATGTCTAATTATCATTCTTCTAGGACACCTAAAGTTGGCCATAGATGCAAAGATCAGCTCGTTTGGCGATGTTGCCAAACTAGCAGATCTTTCCCCGATATGCCATTAACAGGCATGGCTATATTGGGGGTAATCTGATTGTTCGGCCGTATGGCCGAACGATCAGATTACGATGTGCCATGGGCTACGGCGGGATCGGTCGGGTCAAAATCAAACCTAACCGATCGACCAAGCGAAAGATGTCGCCACACACGATCCGAAAATCGTACGGATCCTCGATTCGTACGATCGGATCTGTGTGTCTATGGCCACCTTTACACTCTAAACTGTATGTTTATCTTATAGTCCTTCAATGGATCACTGTTACATCTTGCTTGTTTATGTAGAACCCAATAAAACATTGAAGATAACGGGAAACTAAACATGACAATTTCACTAGAATGTAGTATGAAAAGTGCATATTAGAGAACCTAGATGAATACAAGCACCCTGGACAGCGCATCTCTCCGTGGCACTAACCCAAAGCTCCATCAGCCCATGGCTGCCATATTAGCACACAATAAGCCATTATATGCACCATTTGACAATTATTCTACATCCCTGTCCTTTTCTATAGGATTCGGCATCCTTGCAGATGTTTTCATATAACATACCAATTAGCTATGAGATACAGTATGGGGCAAATTTACTAACCTGCACACATCGCAACACTTCGTCAGGCGTAGATTCGCCAGGACAACGCCAATTCACTCAAATCTGGGGGGCCGAACGCTGGCGAAGTTGCGCTAGCGTTACTGCGGCATGTGAAGCAAAGTTGCGTTAGCGTTGCCTAATTTGCATATGGCGGGAAGTTAAAGTTTAATGGACTTATATGTTGCAGCCACTACACTACACAAGCCCGGGAAACCGTAATAAAAGGAAAAAAAAGTTGTTATATTGCCCTACACATGAGCCCAGTGTATATAATTTTTGAGGAAGTCCTATCTACTCTTTTGCACTTTGCCTGGTCTGAGGTGGCGAAGGCAAGTCTGTCGCAAGAGGTAACGTTCAGTAAAATCTGCATCTTAGTGAATTTGTGTAGTTTGCCATTCGCCAGAGCGAAACTTCGCCAGGCATAAGGGAGTGAAGTGCCACTAGTCTATCTCCTTCGCTAGCGAAGTTACACCATCGACCGTTAGTAAATCAGCGAAGTAACGAAATGACGTCACGCTGGCGAATTTTCGCTAGCGTTAGTCACTTTGCCCTTATTGGTGGCAAACAATCCTACTGGGTTTATTTGTTGTTAAATTATTTTAGAATATTTAAGATATGGTGATCCAAATTATAGAAAGATCCATTTGCTGGAAACCCCCAGGCCCCGAGCACTTTGTGTAATAGCTACCTGCACCTGTTATCATTGTAGCCATTCCTAAAATCATAAATAACTCTTACACTCAGCTGACATGACATCTATAATACACATTCTCACTCACATTACATTTGTATTATATTAATACTTATTATGTATTTACTACTTGAATTAAATATGAATAAAATGCTTTGTCACAAAAATGTGCTAAAATCATTGTAGCCAGCCATGTTTTCCTACAATTCAGTTGTACTTTCCAAAATCCTATCACAAATGTGCCTGCCATAAAAATGGAACAGAATGTTCTTACAAGAACATTGTGCACAGCTATGCTATTGCCAAATGCAGAAGGGACACTGGAGTCGGGGCGCCACCATCTGACAAACTGATGTTTGAGTCTTGATTTGGCGGATGTTAAGAGAATGTTTCATGCCTGAAGGTACAATGCTGATTATAATGTTTGGAATGGCCTGAGCCCCCTTCAGGTTTGTAATTTAGATCTCATACCTTAGGTCTACTAAACTAATTACAATTTTGAATTATTTGATTAATTTGGAGTCTGTGGGCCTTCCCATACTTCAGAGCTTTCTAGATAGCGGATCCCATACCTGTATAATAAATGTTCTTCCTGAGGCCTTTCAGGACCCCTTTCTCCCAAGGATTATTTGCAGTTGCAAGAAATGCAATTAATTAAAATCTATCAGCACTAAATCCCATTGGCCACTAAGATAACTAGATTTCTGGTGTGCACATATCTGCAGCTTTTTTTTTTTTTTTTTTTTTTTTAAAAAGGGGTTTTATTCCAAAACAAAAAATTATCCCTGAAGAAGTGGCAAAATTGTAATGTTTGAATGTTCAGACCAATCGAAGACTTGAATTTTCTGAAAGAGGCTTTGATACTCCAGAACTTTCAATAGTGAATTACTATTAGTGAATAACTGTGGTGCTTCCATTACTTCTTTGTCTGCTATACCTTTGGTATAATAAGCTGCTCCCACCCAATAGCAAGCAACAGGCTACTAAGAAAGATCACAATTTATAAACCCATAGAACTCTCTTTTGCAAGTTTATACTTTGTGACTTGCATTCAGATTCTTCTGCAGGGGTGATCATCAGATATAGCTACAGGGCACCCAGGATACTGGTGGAGGATACAGATCCAGTTCAGTTGAAATAGTATACATATATCTGACATTTGGTTGCTTTCACATGATTAGATTCTGTCATACTGACTAGGTGATATGACGACAGAGAGACACAGCTATTTATTTACAGGTACTCCATCCTTGCCCTTGATATTGTGTTCACCAGGCCTTTATTTAACATATTCTCAGAAGTGAAACTCTGTGTTTAGATGCTGGAGAGTTGCTTGGAAACTGTTGACATATGAGGACAGTAATGGAATATTTTTTATTAAGACAATATAATATATTCCAGCCTAAGCCAGGAGAATGCATAACATCTGGTTGTTTTTTTTTTTATACAAATTCAGTGCAAATATAAAAAGAAAGGGAAAAGTCAGAGAATTATAGTTGTCATCTTTTATTATAATTCTATAAATAGCCCTCCCTATGGGCATTTCATTGGTCTCCCTGGCACCACTTATTTTGCTCCTTTTAGTTTTCTATTGCTAGAATTTACAGCAGGGCATATAAATGCAGTGACATGCCACACATCCTCAAAAATAAGCATTTTACATTATGTAGTAAGAAATGCAATAAGAAATGAAAACAATCTTATCATTAAGCATGGGCATCACTAACCAAGAAATACAGTTCATCTACCAAATTCAACATTGGGAGTTGCAAGATGCTATGGAGACCTACATTACTGCTGTCTATGTCTATGTATTGTAACTCACTCAAATAACTGATTCCAGTACAAACAAAATCTAAAAAAACAACTGCCTTATGCACAAATTCTGCATGTAAAGAGACAGGATTTCTGGTGATTTTAATAGAGTAATAATACATCTTCTAAGCAAAAGGAACCCCCCTATAAGAAATATTGGATTCAACTGACAATGAATATCTGACATCCAACTCCTGCATGAAGAGAGAATGAAGAGAAACAGATGCTGAGAGAGGGATAGTGAATATAAACTTGATTATTTTAGAATGAAACAGTACAGAACTTTTAATTGATTATATTTAAAAAAACCTTATTTTATATACTTATTTCTGTATATAATACATTTTAATTTTCGCAATAGTTCTGCTAGAAAGAGTGCTTGAACTGTGTGTAGTATAAAAAAAGTAACGTACCAATTGTGATAAAATATGAGCTTACTAGATGTCACATTGGCATGCCATGCCCTGTATAAGCCTTTACATGGGCATGACCTCTAATATTCTTATGTTTTCCAATAGAAGGTACATTATTTAATATAATATGGCCAAAGGATTTGGAAAACATTACCAGGCAGTGATGGCCTGCCAAGTATTACTAAGTTTCAGGTTTTGGGTGCTCTGGCCCTACGTTTGGATCTACCTCAAAATGAACTCCAGATGACAGCTTGTGCCGTTACCTGGAGATAATGAAATGGGCTAATAGAAAGTGGACATTTTCAAATGACAATATCCAGTGTTCAGTCCAAAAGAGAACCAAATGTATATGAAATCTGCTCCTCGTCCTGTTCTGTATTTCTGGGACCATTATTCTTCTTATGCTTTTCTAGTCTTTAAAAACTTGGCTGCTCTGAGGTAGCCTAACCCATAAACAAGCTTGAAATAACCAGTAAATGTTATTAAAGAGAGTAACATGTTTTTAAAGAAGGCTTGAGCTGTGTGTTGTATAAACAGTAATGTACCAATTGTGATAAATTATGAGGATTCTATATGTTGCATTGGAGTGTCATGACCTTATATATAAGCCTTTGTATGGGCATGATGTTTAATATCCTTATATTTTACAACATTATTCCCTATAACATGAGATAAGGAGTTGATAAACATTACCAGACAATGATGGCTTGACAAGCGCTACCTAGTTTCAGAAGGAAGACTATGAGGGCAATTTTGGGTGCTCTGGTCTACATAAAAAGCAGCACTCCAAGCTCCTGATAACAGCTTAAGGTGCCATTGACCAAAAATAATGAAATGGGTTAATAGAAATTGAACACTTTTTAAATGACAATATCTATTGTCCAGCCTAAAAGAGAAATAAATGTATATGAAATCTGCTCTCTGGCCTGTTTTGTATTTCTGGGAGACAAGCTATTCTTTGGCATTCTTCACTTTCTCCGTCTACTCAAACAGGAGCCAGCGAGTGCTTCAACATGAAGGAATAAACTGTTTTACAAAGCTTTTTGTGAGGCTCACAAATGTCTCTTTCATTTAGAAAGAACTTCAGCTTTAATAGCAGTTCCATTCAAACTTAACTGAATTTTTAGTGGAACAGCATTTTTGTGAGCTTTTTGCTTCTTCTGTATAAATCCTGCCCTGATAAGGCTGAAAATATAAAGCATTAAATCCTTCCCAAATGGATCCAGACTGTACAGACACCTGCATCAAAGGAAAGGAAAGCAGGGTGCCCACATGCCCGAGGGCAAAAGGTTTTGTTTAACTTGATGCTTCAACAACTCTTAGCCAGTAAGTTTCACAATGGCACTGAATAATGTAAGTATAAAGTAACATCCGCTTGCCCACAGTAGCAAGGTCATTAAAAAGGTCATATCTGCTGCTTTCACATTTTATTTTGTATCTAAATAGTATCTATTTGCCTACATCTACAATCGTACAGTGCTGTCATATCAGAAGATCATGACGTACCTTATATTATAGTTTTTTGAAATAGGAAAATATTTTTATATTAGTTATCCTAGTCAGGTAACCAAGAGGATTAAGAAATGACCTTCATGCTGAACCTTCAGGGACCTCACACCACTGTTCACCACATATAAAATCTGCAGCTCTCTATTCACATGTATATGGTTTTTAGGGGCATAATTATCAAAGGGTAGAGTTTGCCCTATTTTCACCCTTGTCAAAATATAGTGCTACAAATCCTATAAAAAATTAATAGAGAGCCATGCAATTGCCCTCTAGTGAACTGTGGTTAGCTCTCTTTTCACCTTTAGATTAAACGCCCTCAAGTCTTACCCTAATACTTGAGTCTATATGGTCTTGTTCCAGGGACAGATACCGATCCATTCTATTTATAACAATTATTTACTTGCTACACATACAAAAAACTTGACTGTATTTCTCTCTCTCTCTCTCTATATATATATATATATATATATATATATATGTAGCTTAATGGAAAGTGGTGGTGTGACAGGTGGTTCCTGGACGACAGATATATTTCCCCTTTATTCAGGTACCTTTAAGGTGCACAGCAGGGTTTATTACTGCAGTAGTGCAGGAAATAAAAGAGCCCTGGGAGTTCAGGATGAGGGTTGGTATGCACACATGACATCTGCAAAGTGAAAAGTGTTTAAAAACCATTCTAAAATCAAAAGCTTCCAAGGCTAGGTGAGCCTGATCTCTGAATGGGAAAATGATTTTTTTCATTGGCTCTAAAGGTAGACATCAATTCATAGCAAAGTTTTCGGCCACATCAGGCCCTTTATCAAGCCTTGATTTCAGGCCCAGTGTGGCCTGAAACCTTGCTATGAATTGATGTCTACATTAAGAGCCAATAAATTCACCTTTTGCACTCATAAAAATGGATCAGTGTGCTACAGCAATTTAGGACTTTCCTATAGTATGGTACAATGTTGTATGCAAAGCTGCTGTCAAGGCACACTTAGGCAATCAGTTATCACACCCATTGTTTAAAAATGCATTTCATCTCTGCAGTTGATTCCATTAATTGGCTTTACTGGACTGGGAATTACCAACGCAACTCTCTACGTGATAAAGCTTACCCTGTTCAACCCAGATATAAGGTAAGAAGGTACAGTGATTCTGTTTGTATTGGACAAGTAGTGACTAGCAATTACAGGTTCCATTGTTTCCTTTAAAACATATTGTACAGCCGGTCCATGTAGTTGTTTTGATTATATGAGACAATGAGCAGAGATGGCGCGAACTGTTCGCCGGCGAACTTGTTCGCGCGAACATCGGGTGTTCGCGCTCGCCGGAAGTTCGCGAACGTCGCGCGACGTTCGCCATTTTGGGTTCGCCATTGTTGGCGCTTTTTTTTGCCCTCTCACCCCAGACCAGCAGGTACATGGCAGCCAATCAGGAAGCTCTCCCCTGGACCACTCCCCTTCCCTATAAAAACCGAAGCCCTGCAGCGTTTTTTCACTCTGCCTGTGTGTGCTGAAGAGATAGTGTAGGGAGAGAGCTGCTGCCTGTTAGTGATTTCAGGGACAGTTGAAAGTTTGCTGGCTAGTAATCGTTTTGATACTGCTCTGTTATTGGAGGGACAGAAGTCTGCAGGGGTTTGAGGGACATTTAAGCTTAGGTAGCTTTGCTGGCTAGTAATCTACCTTCTACTGCAGTGCTCTGTATGTAGCTGCAGTGGGCAGCTGTCCTGCTTCTGATCTCATCTGCTGACTGCTGCAATAACAGTAGTCCTTGTAAGGACTGCTTTTATTTATTTTTTTGTTGTTTTACTACTACTACTACTACTACTATAAGAGCCCAGTGCTATTAGTCTAGCAGTGTTGGGGAGTGGGACTGGTGTGCTAATCTGCTGCTCCTAGTAGTTCAGCAGCACCAACTTTAATTTTTTTTTTTAATATTCATTTTTTTTTATTTTACTTTTTTTATTTTACTACCGCTGTAGTAGTGTATAAGTTGACCTTTTAGGCATTATTTGCCCTGTAGGCATTTTTTGCCCAGTGTGTTATTCAACCAACTGCCATCTAGCTGTGTGACCTTGTTCACATTCTGTCTAAATATCCATAATATTACCGTCTCCAGAAAAAACACCGGAGTGACTTTTTTCAAGCAGCCATAATATATTTTACGTAATCCGTATCCATCGCTGTATTAGTGTATAAATTGACCTTTTAGGCATTGTTTGCCCAGTTTTTTTGGCCGCAGCCACTGAAGCACAGAGGCCAGAAAAAATATGCCATATAAATGCTGAAAATAGTCATTTTTTGCCATACGTTGACTCAACGTATATGGCAAAAAATTACTATTTTCAGCATTTATATGGCATATTTTTTCTGGCAACTGTGCTTCAGTGGCTGCGACCAAAAAAACTGGGCAAACAATGCCTACAAGGTCAACGTATGGCAAAAAATGACTATTTTCAGCATTTATATGGCATATTTTTTCTGGCAACTGTGCTTCAGTGGCTGCAACCAAAAAAACTGGGCAAACAATGTCTACAAGGTCAACGTATGGCGAAAAATTACTATTTTCAGCATTTATATGGCATATTTTTTCTGGCAACTGTGCTTCAGTGGCTGCGTCCAAAAAAACTGGGCAAACAATGCCTACAAGGTCAACGTATGGCAGTTGTTTAAAGAGAACAGTAGATTACTAGCCAGCAAAGCTACCTAAGCTAAAATGTCCCTCAAATCCCTGCAGACTTCTGTCCCTCCAATACAGAGCAGTATCAAGCAGATTACTAGCCAGCAAACTTACTATCATCTGTCCCTGAAATCACTAACAGCTCTCCCCCTACACTATCTCTTCCAAGCACACACAGGCAGATTTTTCAGATACATTTTTGCCCTTGATCCCCCTCTGGCATGCCACTGTCCAGGTCGTTGCACCCTTTAAACAACTTTAAAATCATTTTTCTGGCCAGAAATGTCTTTTTTAGATGTTAAAGTTCGCCTTCTAATTGAAGTCTATGGGGTTCGCGAACCGTTCGCGAACCGCTCGCATTTTTGCGCAAGTTCGCGAATATGTTCGCGAACTTTTTTTCCGACGTTCGCTACATCCCTAACAATGAGATCTATGTGCAAGAGCTTGGAGGTAATGTAATAATAGGTGCAATATTTGATCCACAACTTGATTGCTATATCAACCTCTGTAGGTTCCATTAACTGGTATGCATTTGAAAGCAAACATTTCATTTGTTGCTATTAGCATTGAGGGTATCTGTCCCATTTCACCTTGCAAAACGGCTGAAAACTTCCCACACGCTCCCAGTGCAAGTTTCCTAGCACTGGCAGGGGGTAAATCTTTAAAAAAAAAAAAAAAAACTACTGTTACCTCCAACTGGAG
Source organism: Xenopus laevis (assembly GCF_017654675.1). Lineage (NCBI taxonomy): Eukaryota > Metazoa > Chordata > Amphibia > Anura > Pipidae > Xenopus > Xenopus laevis. The sequence goes on along the minus strand of NC_054374.1, from coordinate 131,487,183 downwards.
TGTGGGCTCTAGTAGCCCACGCTTTTGGAGATTGGATACAAATTAAAAAACAAAAAATTGTAGAATTAGCCTCAAAAGAAGTTGTTCTGAGAATGTGGTACTGGGGTAGGTCCAACCTGAAGGCAGGTTAGGACGATGTCGCCAAACGAGCAGATCTCTCCCCAATCAGCCCAATGTGTGTGAGGTGGGTGAGTGAGTGATCAGATCAGAATGGAGGCAATACGGCGGTCGGATTGCTTGAGCGCATCAACAAACAGATGCGGCTGTGATCTGACAGGATTTAAGGCCAGATATCAATCAGGGACACCCGTTGGATGGTCCCACACATGGGCCAATATGCTACCAACTTGGTCTATCGTCATCTTTTATCGGCCCGTGTATGGGGGCCTTAACATAGATGTTATTTCATTCATTGTTGTATGTTGACTCGGAGAGTCCAGACTATGTCAAATAGACATGGAATAGTTGGATCTTGAGGGAGCATTTGGAGGAGACATTTTAAGAGGATATAGCAGAGATTTACAAAGTCAGTCTGCAGCTTTTTGGCACTCACTCCCACCTCATTGTATCATAGACCTGTGACACATGTGATGTTTTGACAGCCATGATGCATTTGCAAATAAATCACGTTACCATATCAAAGCATGAGAAACACTATACTTATGGCAAACATAGGCAGTGACAGATTCATAAAAGCTGATGTATAAGGGTATAAGAAATCAATTTCTTCAAGGTAGTGATGTGCAAGGTATTTTGAGAACCACAATAATCTCTCAGAAAAGGACACGTGTCATGTGCAGTCCAATGAGAATAAAGCTTTGCAGTCTGACATTCTCCTTGAGAATATTGCATCTACTATGTCAGATACTTTGCCTCCTTGCTACACTCAAATACTGAGCACCCTAATAGTCAGAAGCATTTCCCCTTCCCTTCAAGTTCTGGCTCAGGGGTCTCCAACATTGTTTTACCTGTGAGCCACATTTAAATATAAAAAAAAAACCAAAACACAATGCAACACAAGCAAGTTACCACAGACCAAACTGTGTACTGCTGTTTATAATGTGACAAGGGATTCCAGCTCCTTTCCCTTTATTTCTGGATATGTATGCTTATGCTATGTGTTAGTAGGTGTGTATAGGCAGTTTTAGTGTAGGGCAGAAGGGGAATTTGCCACAGGCCTCCAGCATCAGAGAGGTTGCTTAAGGGAGAATACAAAAAGAGTCAACAGTGCATATTATTGTTTATCAAAGATTTTTGGTACATATATTTTACATCTGGGATGTCCAACCTGCAGGCCTCCAGTTACTATATATCGTCCCTGAAATGGGGGCCTCCATCTTTCCTAAATACATTTGAGGAATTCTTTGCTAACTCCACCCTGTATTTGAGTGTGTGTGAATGTGTACATTTTATAACTATGTAAATATGTGCACATATATAACTGGGCCGTTCCAGATTTAGCTACTTATTGCTTTTCTTTCTGCTCTTTCTCCAGTTGGGTGAAGAAGAAGGAACCAGAGCCTTGGTATAAATTAGACAGAGCTCTGGAGAGGAGGTGAAGGCCATGAGATGTTTTAATAATGGAACAGGTAAAGCAAAATGAAATGTAAATGTTAATATCCGAATACACTGCAGGTATAGATTACTCAGCAGGTCACAGGAGGAATACAAGTTACCACTTTCACAGCTGAGCAGCTGCCAAACAGATTATGAAAGTTTTATATTTAGTACATGCTGACTCAGACGAGCAACGAGAAAGGCTCAGTAATAAAAACGGGCAGCTTGCACAAGTTCTCAGGTCCGGACACCTCACTGAGGCAGAGGTCTCCAAACTGTGGGGTAACTAAATGAAGGTTAAGTAGGGTGAGAGGAAGAGAAGGTTTATTAGTTTTCCTAGATACAGTACATGTAGGGGCCGATTCACTAAGGGTCGAATATCAAGGGTTAATTAACCCTCGATATTCGACTAGGAATTAAAATCCTTCGACTTCGAATATCGAAGTCGAAGGATTTAGCGCAGATAGTTCGATCGGATAATTCCTTCGATCGAACGATAAAATCCTTCGAAACGAACGATTCGAAGGATTTAAATCCAACGATCGAAGGAATATCCTTCGATCAAAAAAAGTTAAGCCAAGCCTATGGGGACCTTCCCCATAGGCTAACATTGACTTTGGTAGCTTTTAGATGGCGAACTAGGGGGTCGAAGTTTTTTTTAAAGAGACAGTACTTCGACTATCGAATGGTCGAATAGTCGAACGATTTTTAGTTTGAATCCTTCGATTCAAAGTTGTAGTCGAAGGTTGAAGTAGCCCATTCGATGGTCGAAGTAGCCCAAAAAAAACTTCGAAATTCGAAGTTTTTTTACCTTCGAATCCTTCACTCGAAGTTAGTGAATCGGCCCCGTAGTCTTAAAAGCCCAGATGGACTTTGGGATGGCACTCAGAGAAATTCATTTTCCGAAGTTGCCCAAAGTTACCTCATGATGCAATTTTGGGCGACTTCGGAAAACGAAACGTTTCGAGTGCCATCCAGCCGGCGATTTAGATTCTAGCCGGAGGGAAGTCATTTGGGGGAGATTAGTCACCCTAAGAAGAGGCGATTTGTTGCCGGGCGACTAATCACCCTGAATCTCCACGTGTGTCTCTGCCCTTAAGGGTGCCATAGTGTTCATAGTAGATATTTAGGAGCAGCTTTATTAAAATGTGAGATTACAGCTCACAACAATGGTGAACTTCACCTTTCACCCATTGATAAACATGCTTCTGAAAAGCCCATAGAAATGAATATCTTTAATCTCACATATTGATATCTGTGATCCATAGTATGCGCCATTTACCAGGTTAGCGCTCCTTTATATAAGAACACCACACATTAATAAAAAAAAAGTCAATTCCCAGGTTTATTTAAAGATGAACAAGATATTTTCAGGGTGAACAGTTAACAGTACTTATCAGACATTACTATGAAATCCACTACTCAAACAGATTATGTGACAGCTTTTCTCTTAAAATGATCAGAAAAGAATAAAGACAGTTGCACAATCACAGGTTTTATAACGTGGATTTCCTTGACATAGCACTTAGTGGCATAACACACTTTTTACATCTATATAGCATCACTTAGGGGGTTATTTACTAAACTCAGAATGCCAAGAACCTGAAAAATTTGTTTTTTTTTTAGTATAAAATCTGAATTTTTAGTGAAAAAAAATCACAAATTTTTCAGGAATTTATTATACCCCGAGGATGGAAAAAGTCAGAATCCGAAAATCTAGCATCTCAGACCTGCCGCGGTTGCATATAAGTCAATGGGAGAAGTCCCGAAGATTTTTTGATCTGCGCTGGGTTTCATGCAATAATCCGAAGTTTTTGAGGTTTTCATGCAAAAATCCTTTGAGTTGAAATTCCATAAAATTCCTATTTTCACATTTTTTTTGGATTCTTTCCCCGCAAATTCTTTTTAATTTTCAGGAAAATGTATTAATAAATAAGTCGCAAAAACCCATGCTGATTTGGTCGGAGTTTTTTTCAGAAAATATTGAGATACATTTGGACTATAGTAACTTTGCAGTTTCATATAGCACTAAAACATTTACCTATATAAAAAATTTTATATATTTTTTTTAAAATAAGCAAACCAATTTAATAAAATTTCTAATTTATTCATAATAAAAAACAAACAAACCCTGAACATTACATAAATTCAAGTTTGGATAAATAGGCCTTTAATTCAATGAAACTTTTATATGCGGTCAATGAAAATGTCACAACATAACTATTCCCTACCCCAGAATGAAGCATTAAAGGACTAGTTACACCATAAATGAATAAACACAAATAAGAAAAGAGAAATTCAAACATCGCAACATCTGGATTAGAGAGAATAGAGGTATTTGCTTATGTCAGCTCATGCTCCAGTCCTCTATCATAAATAAAGGACCAATCAGACACAATCTTTAAGGACATGCATTTAAAGATAATTTGGGAGAATATAATAAAAGTCAGTAAAGGAAAAATATTCTGAATGCAAAAAGTTATGCCTTTGTGCGAACAAATTTTCCTTTGTGAAAATATAATATAGCTTTTACGAACCTGGCAACTGTTTAGAAACCTTTTTCCCGACAGTGGAAGAAGGTTTCTCAATTATATAGTTTGTGCTAGTGTGCGTTGAACGTATTAAAACTTCTTACTGAAAAAGTTATGTTTGCTCCAAAAGATTACAACGCCTTCAAGCACTTCTTAAAAGTGGGCAATGTGCAATTAAAATTCGCAATGCACTTGCATTATTTAAGTTTAAGAAAGATTATTACATTGTAAAATGCAAGTTTTTATTCTTATTTGTTTTGCTCTTTGCGACTTTTATCACATTCCCCCAATATTTTTAATATCCTTAGACTGAAAACAATGTCATTACACATGAAATATACTCATTGGTAAAAGTTGGCCTATCCATCCATAACTGGGATCCCTGTAGTTTTTCTTTCAGCCTCTTCAAGCATGTTATTCATCATATCCTTATGTCTATAAATTTCAGTTTGGGTTCACCTAATCTAATTAGTAGAATCTTGGCACCCTGAACAATTTTTAAAATCTTTATTCCTTATAAGGGATAAAAAAAAGGCAAACGAGACCTTGGATGAGAGTTCTGTGCATGTAGACAAACAAGCTAATTCTTGCTCAGACTGATTTGCCTTAGATCAGAGTGAATTCTTTGTAACAGAGCTTTTCTTTTTAAACCACCCTAATAAAGCTGTGGTGTGGGAAGTCCCTATTAAAGCATATCATCTAAAGAAGTAGCTTGTTTATTGTCTCTTTTTCCTTTAGGATCTGAAACCCTCCTGTCTGTGAAGTCATTGGCCTATCATAACTGAAGGACACAGCAATTTGAAGATAAAGTTCCTTTTTTTTTTAAACACTAATTTTTCTGCCATAGTGACAGCTTATTGAAATTACAAGGGGATGCTGTGAATTTGTTCCATGGCAACTTGAGCATTAAAGGTTGCCTCCCCTTGTATTCAACTACAATTCCCAGCATACTGTTACATAAATGTGTACCTTAACACGTTTGCTATGAATGTACCCAGACACTCATTGTAAGTATCACATAAGCAATTAATAGATTGCTTAAGCAAAATATACTTTTAGCTTAAGACTGAACTGTCAAGTAATTAGGAATTTTACACTTTATTAGTATTCTACACTTCTTAGTAGAACTATTAATCAATGACATAAAGCAGACATTTATAACATGTACCTCTCATGATGTTGATGTATTACAACCCCCCGTACATCCTGCTCCTGATATAGGGGGGCCACAGGTTGACATACTATATGTTAAAGGACAAGGAAAGGCAAAAAAGTAAAATCCAATTTTTACTTTCTTTAATGAAAAAGAAACCTATCTCCAATATACTTTAAATTAAAAATGTGTACCGTTTTTTAAAAAAACCTGACTGTATGCAGTGACATTCTCCCTTCATTTACTGCTGCAGGGAAACAATCAAACTTATGAACAGCAGGGGGAGCCCCCGCCTTACTTTCCAGCCATGCAGAACACAAGCAGCTTTGTTTATGACGATCCCTAAGCAGCCCAGACCACACTGAGCATGTGCATTGCCTTTGTCAAACAAAGATGTATAACAAAGTTACAAGATGGTGACCCCCTGTGGCCAACTTTGAAAGCATAAATCATTTGTTTGATTAGGCTTGTGGTGCAGTAAGTTCATGTTTATGTTTAGTATACAAAATACAGCATTTCTAGCCTTATTCTATTTTACACTTTCCTTCTCCTTTAAGTGGTGGTTTGCATCCGATTAGTATAGTATAAAGGAAATGTATGTTTGAGTAAAATAATGTGTTTGTAAGTAAATAAATTAATATGGTGCTTTTGTTAACACTGGGTTAATTTGCACCAGGGCAGTAACTCATAGAAACCAGTTGGTGTATAAGCTTTGTCGGCCTACTTCAGCTAGAATGGTGGCAGCAAATTTCATATTTCTTATTCGGTGTCACTGCACTGGTTAAAATGTGAATTTGTAAATGATTCCCAATGTCTCTTTGTCTGTAGCTGTTGTTCAGAACTGATATATCATTGGGTAAACCTGTGAAGTAGGCTGAGAGGTATAGGGGCAGATCTCCTAAAGTGGCTAGTAACTTTTCGCCAGAAATCACATCCGCAGGGACATCGCCAATTCATTAACAGGCACAGACGACAATTCTCTAGTGAAGAGAATGGTTGTTGCTCTGCAAATCCACTAAATTGCGGATTTTACTGAATGTTGCCACTTTCGTCAGAGTTTCCTTCACCACCTCAAACCAGACGAACTGCTGAAACAAAGCTACATCTTCCTCAATCTGATATCAGTGACATCATATCCTGTACCCCGGAAAGTCATTAAAAAGTGTAAATAACCCAGACGACTTTCTATTTTTAAAGCAGGATTGCCTTCAAAAATCCGAACTATTAAAGATTTTTTTAACATATTTGCGGGGCATGCCACATATATTTTAGGGTGGGCTCGTGTCTAGGGCATTAGAGGAGCTTTTATGTGCTTTATTAAGCTCCCTTGTATATTTGTAATATAAATATACAATATATATATATGTATAAAGTGGCCACTTCAAGCATTTACACTACTCCCCTAGTCAAATTGACCTAAGCGTAAAATTAATAGCAAATTTTCGTTAGGCACAAAGGAACGTTAGCAAATCTTCGTTATGAAATGCTCACTCTGAAGAAGTATCACTAGTGAAAAGTCGCCAGCCAGGACGCAACCTCACATTTTAGTGAATAAGCGCCTGGTGAAGTGGTGCGTAATGTGCGAAGCAGTTGCTGGCGACAATACGCCCTTTAGTAAATCTGGCCCATAATGTTTGCTCCAGTTTTTGTAACACAAGGCAACCAATCAGCACATAGCTTGTACTAGTCACCTGTTTACAAGAAACCCTGACCCTGGTTGCTATAGGTCATTAGACTTATATTAGTTGTAGCAGTCAATAGGAGAGATGTGAAGGATACTATCAGCACTAAAGTTGTACTAAACTAAAACTAAGTTGTACTATGGATATCAGTCGATTCGTTGTTCGGGTGCCATCACTCAGACAATTGGGCTGAATGAACAGGACATTAGAAAGGTAGCCATAAGGTATCCATTTGTATGACCTAAAAGCAGAGTGGTCTGAATCTGTACAGGAATGGCCAGTGAATCATCCTTGAACAGAAAACTCTATGAAGTATCACTGCCCTTTAAATCAAAATATTCACTTAGCTCTGAATGCAGCTTCCCTAATCGGCTCTAAAGCCTGTGATAAACACCACGTTGGCTTCTATAACTTTGCTAATGAAACAATTTTGCTAGACTGGCACTAAACAAGCCTGTAATTAGCAGTAGCAAACAACACAGTTTAACCAAAGAAAAAGCAATGCACACTGCTCACATCAGAAAGGATGGTGAGAAGAAAAGCCAGATATTTTAGGTAATTAAGCCTAACAGTTTTTACTTTTCCTTTTGTAGAGTATTTCAACGGATTAGTTCATGTTTAACTGAATATCATACTCTGCAGAGAAAGAGAAAGATAATAAATCATTTGTATGTGTGCTTAGTTGCTTCTACTTGTTTTCCTTTATTCAAAACACCCAAGGCAAAATAACACAACACTGTTAAGGTGGCCATACACGGGCCGATAAAAGCTGCCGACAGACCGTGTCGGCAGCTTATTGGCCCGTGTATGGGGGCCCCCGACGGGCTTCCCCGATCGAGATCTGGCCGAAAGTCGGCCAGATCTCGATCGGATGGGATTAAAAATCCCGTCGGATCGCGGCCGCATCTGTTCGTTGATGCGGTCCCGCGATCCGACCGCCCGTTTGGCGAACGCTAGGATCCGATCGTTGGGCCCTAGGGCCCACGATCGGATCAGCCCGATATTGCCCACCTCAAGGTGGGCATATCGGAGGGAGATCCGCTCGTTTGGCGACATCGCCAAACGAGCGGATCTATCCGTGTATGGCCACCTTTAGATGTTAGAGCTCATAGGATTAAGTTACAAATGGGCTGCACAGAGCGGAAGCTGTTCCATAACTCAATTGATACCTTCCCCTTCCCATGAACTGGAGACCCAGCTTGGCCACTACTTCAGAGCTGGAACAAACATGCTATGTCCCCTGTTTTGTCTTATAGCATGTGAATATACTTGTGGTTTTCAGCATCTGACCAAAGAAACAATGCTGGGTATCAGATCAACCTCGCAAGGGTTGCTGCGACCCACACTATGGATACAAGGGACTCTTAAGGCAAGGAAGAAAATAATACAAAATCAAAGCAAGAGTTCTGATGAAAAGGGATGGGAAGCAAAAATAAAAAATAATGAGACGAGTAAAGATCCAAAAGTATAAAAAAAAAAAAAAAAAAGGAGTGATATAACCTCAAAGAGTACATATCTAACTAAAACGCATAGTGTCCCCAAGGTGATCAAGCATATAGAAACTATTAAAAAAACACAAATGCACATTTTTAATGCTGTTAGAAAAAAAAAAGATCGATTATGATTCTGTTTTATTCAGACCTGCTAGAGGGGTCTAGGAAGAAGATGGGGCTACACCCACTTGAACATTCAATCAACTATTGTTAGACATTAATGTTGTATTGGGAAGCTCGTATAAAAATTGTGAGCAATTAAAAGGGCAGTCAAATTTGTAACAGGAGTTTCCCATTTTGTATTTTGATAGGAGTGTCTCATGGACAAATACAAGAGTCCTCTGCACTCAACCCATTATCAATATATTAAGGACATTGAAACATTTTGTGCCTTAAGCTACTAAAAATGCCTTACCCTTTAAACAAAACAGGGATTGTTTGTCCATATAGTGCAATATATTTAAGCTGGCCAACTACGTCAAAGTCATCCCATATCTGGCCAGTCCTACGCTCAATTTTCATCTGATTCATTAAGAATTCTATTGCTTCATTATACATTTTACACAGGGACTAAGTTTTACCTGCAACTTACTAGCTGCTTTCAAAGTAAAACTCCCAAACTTGTCTGCCCTTTTATTAGACACCAGTGGGATCACCTGACTATAGCTGGGAAGGGTGGGAGCTACAATAGGGAGCTGGTCACTGCGCCTATATGAACTATAATAAACAAGGGAAAGTTGTGCTCACCAGAAACATTAAGCAGGGGTGCAATGAGGTTGTGAGCACAACTTTCCCTTGTTTATTATTGGAGTGTCTCATGCTCAGTGTGGTTTGAGCAGCAGTTTAGAAGCAAAGTTTTGGGGTTGTCGCAAATCATCAAACAGAAAATTGAGGTTTATAACCTGATACTACAGGGTTGATTATATGAATGTCTAATGCTAATTGTGCTGGTTTATCAGCTGTCTTGTACCAATAATGTGACTTACTAATCAGTCATATTTTGACATGTATATTATATATATATTTAGTAGTTGTGGGTTGGCCCTTAGCTTAGGTAAGTGACAACAGCACAGAGCATGTGCAGTGAATCAGGAGAAAAGAGAAAAAGGCGGAGCTACTGGGGCATCTTTGAAGGCACCTATTTTTACTGCTAAAGAGCTGTGGCTGCTTTTGGCTGGTATTAGGGTTGCCACCTTTTGCAAAAAAAAATATTCCCGGCTGGTGGGGGGCGGGTACAGAAAGGGGCATGGTGTGATGCCAAAGGAGGCGGGGTTGTGACACAAAGGGATGGGGCCACTGCGCGGCCAGGACAAAAACCAAAGGACAAGCTAAGTTTACAGGGGATGGGGGTCGGGCCGAGGGTTTTTTTTAAGGGTATTACAAATTTACCGGCAGCTACATTGCCGGTAAATTTGTAATACTGGTCCCGACCTTGGCAGGTGTTTTACCGGCTACGCCGGTAAAATACCAGCCAGGTGGCAACCCTAGCTGGTATAGAAGCCCAATACATAATATACACCATTTCTGCCCAACTTCTGCTCCTTGAAGTTACTCTTGTTTCTTTAAAAAAATCATACTTATTGCTTTACAATGATCAAATGGGTTAAAAGCAGCTCCCTTCATTTGGATATAAGTCACATGTCTGATACTTACCTAATATATAGACATGGAGTCCCTGTCTGGGACAGGAGCAGTCAGCCTCAGGCAACATATGGTTATTACTATCTCAACAGCAGGGAGTGCATACTGAATAAATATGCTTTACATACTAAGTGCCATAGTGTAGAACACAGTCTATTCCACTGTGATTAAAAGAAGACACTGGAGAACAGGACAAAGAAGAACAGTTTGCAACCAATCAACAAAGTAAAATGTTGATTTCATTTTTGCTTGGTCAATAAAAAAAATCAACATTGCTGCCATTGAGTCTGGGAACCAGCATCTCCAGCACAAGTTGTTTTGTCTGTTACAAATCCCACAAGCAATGTGCAATTAATAAAAGGTACGGCGACCTTCCTCATCAATCACATTATTCTTGAATTATATTAACAGCAGTTTGACAATGTTCTTTGATAACTCTTCCTCTGTCATGCATTATCTTCTGTCTGCTGTCCAATTAGGATTTACATCTGAAGTTACAGTGGGAACGCACAGCAATGGCTACAATCGCTTACAGTGTAGAACACGTCAATTTCCAACAAGAGAGACCTGATATAGATGTAAACAAACAGTAAACAGATTTTAGAATCCCTTTGAGAGACCAAGCGTTTTTCAACTTTTTTTTGACAAATTCCTATCTACTCTATTGCACTTTGCCTGGTCTGAGCTGGCGAAGTAAAGTCTGGCGCAAGAGGTAACGTTCAGTAAAATCCGCAAGTTAGTGAATTAGCGTAGTTACGTCCCTTCGCCAGAGCGCAACTCCACCTGGTGTAAGGGTGCGAAGTAGCGATAGAGTAGGTCTACTTTGCTAGCGAATTTACGCCAGCACCCATTAGTAAATCGGCGAAGTGGCAAAATGACGTCACGCTGGCGAATTTTCGCTAGCGTTAGCCACTTCGCCCTTTAGTAAATTTGCCTCCAAATGAGAAGTTGAACATGTGGATAGGAAGAAGGCGAGAAGATTTCTCCTTGATTCTAGATACTTCAACAAAAGGCATTTGATCTACATGTGACTTAAAGTGAAAAAAAGATTGCAAGCTCTGTCAGACAGGAGCTGACTTGTGTAAAAATATACCAATTGAGCAAGTAGAGACAGACAATGCACTTTTCTGGCTAATTATATCCCTGGCAGATTGCAGGAAGATTTTACATTTTCCATGTGGAGTAACCCAAAAGACCTTTGTTGAAGTCCCAGCATCTGCCAGTGTCAGAACACGGAGCTCAGGGCTGGAGGGTCTGTAGAAGCAGCACAAGAGACTTGTCAGGGAGAGCAGATGGCGCAGATCCTTGAAACGTGACTTTGTGCTGACGAGCAGCTCAGTTGGAAGTGTCTCACCTCTACTGAACAGAGAGGCTTAGTCCTTTCACACTCTGGATAAAGCATTACTATCTCTTATAGAAACAACAAGGCTTATAGAGGGAAAGAACAATGAGGAATGTTTCATTCACTGTGTATGATATGCACATGGGTACATGGGGCATCGCCCCATTAACACCTTTACAGGGGCAGCTGTTTTACAACTGTCATATTCAGATGCACATCTTATTTCCAGGGACAATTTCCAACTCCCTGTCCTTGCACTGCTTAACTGGGGCATTGACTGTCTCAGTGCCTCAAACGCATAATCATTAAAGGAGAACTAAACCTTAAAAATGCCATATTTTATATAATTTTATATAATGAACTTATTGCACCAGCCTAAAACTTCAGCTTCTCAATAGCAGCAAAAATCCAGGACTTCAAACTTGTCACAGGGGGTCACCATGTTTGAAAGTGTCTGTAACACTCACATGCTCAGTGGGCTCTGAGCAGCTGTTGAAAAGCTAAGCGTAGTTTCAAATTATGAAGCAGAAAATGAGGTTGGCTTGTAATAAAAGCTGATGCTACAAGGCTGATGCTAACTGGTTTCTGAGCTGCCATGTAATAATTATCTGTATTAATTACTAATCAGCTTTATATTTTTATATTGTGACATTTCTATTCTATGTGTACTGTATAATGTGAGTCGGTCTCTGAGCTCAGTAAGTGACAGCAGCACAGAGCATGTGCAGTGAATCAGCAGAAAAGAAGATGGGGAGCTACTGGGGCATCTTTGGAGACACAAATCTTCCCTGCTAAAGGGTTGCCTTGGGCTAGTACAGACGCCCAAAACATAATGCACAACATTTCTAGCTACTTCTTTAGTTAAGCTTTAGTTTTCCTTTAATAGACAAGTCTTTTTTTGGTTCTTTGTATTGTATTGCTGTTACGGACAGGATACTGATTTGATTAAACTGCATGTCCCAACATCTTCATCACCACAGAATTGTGTCTGTATGTTACCCTCCCATTTAGACTGTAAGCCCTACGGGGTAGGGTCCTCTAGCCTTTTGTTTCCTTGACACTGAGCACTTAATCTGCATTGTAATTATATTTTATATTTATGTGAATTGTAGTTTAAATAATGCACTTATTGTTACTTTTTATTCCAATGACCCCTTGTTTGTTACTACTAATTTATTGTTTTGCTGTACAGTGCTTTGCCCTCAAGGAGCGCTTTACAAATAAAAATATACATACATACCATTAGTTGACCATCAGTTCTCTAATGCATAAGACTGTTTGACAAAGGAGGTGATGTTAGGTAAATATTCAGAGATAAAACTGGACCTAAAAAGTGAAAAATAGTTTTCTAAAAACCTTTGTCTCAGATGCTACCGATATAACAGTAACTTGACTTTATTCAGAGATCGTACAGCTTATCAATCATGGCAAATGGGAAAGAGACCTGAATAAATCCTTCCAGCTTCCTATGCAGATCAGAGCATTCAGTTTTATAGAATCCCATTCCTAAGATATAACCCATTAAGAAAACCATGGACTAAGACTGGTGCTGGGGGCAATTTAATGTACCAGCAACTCATGTATGGTAGACATTGCCTACCAATATACCACTATGGTAAAAAAAAAAAAAAAGAATTTAAGCTCATTGTTATGTTTTGGTAGCGGTGGATGAGTAGAGTATAACAGTGCTTTATTAGCAGGTTTATGCAGCCATTACACTTCAACAGGAACTTTAACTCTAACACTTTAAGGAGTATAGAAAGTACTATGTATGCACAGTTTAACTCTTGTGCACAGTGACACCTACAGGTCATTTGTATAAACTCCACACTCATCTATACCCTAAACCTACTGTATATCCCCACAGTCTTCTGAACTTACAACATGGACTTTCTTCAGCTACTCACACCAGTAACTATAGCTAGACTTGGGGAAGAACAAAACCTTCCAGCATCCTCCAGAATCAAATCAATGGTCTCAATTGGGGCTCATTTATCAACACTGGGCAAATTTGCCCATGGGCAGTTACCTATAGCAACCAATCAGTGATTAGCTTTTTTAAAGTCAGCAGCAAGTAGAACAATGAATGCAGCAATTTGATTGGTTGCTGTGGGTTACTGCCCATGGGCAAATTTGCCCAGTGTTGATAAATGACCCCCGATCGTCCCTAAGTGTCTAAATACACTGACAAATTTCTGTTTCATTGGCAGCTGTATTTGTATCATTTCCCACTTGAAATTCCTGAGTCCTCACCTAGACAACTGCTGAAGCAACCAGGATGAGTACTCTATACCAAGCTCTATACCATGCTCTATACCAAGCTCTACAAGGAAACACAAGCCAACAATCCATGCAGAAGCAGTTTCTTGTCTCAAAGCAATAACACACAAACATATGCTAAGCCCCTGTTCACATATTCTCATATGTAAAAATCACTGGCTGATGCATTGTCTGTCTAGCTTAACTGTATGTTCTGTTTGTTCTTATTGTTGTATACCTTTTTTAAAGCCAATGAAAACTAAATACAAGATACATTTTTTAAAAAACGAATGTCGCAGGATGCAGACAGATAAAAATCCACGGTCTTGAAACATTTATTATATTTCAGTAAAGGTTGTGAGGGGGATGGCCTGGCCTATATTGCCAGCAGTTGTTTGCATGTAGTCTGAAAGACTCAGGAGTATGAAATATTTAATACAATGTAACCCTTGTGTAAAGAAAGTACCTTTCTGGTGGTCTAGTGGGGGTGCAACAGGGAAGCCAGCCACACTCTTCCTCCGTGTCCACCCGCGTCCAAAAGAAAATGACGCGTGTCCACTGCCGTTTCCAGGTTTAACGCCAGGAAAGTTTAAATATTTAAAGGGCTCACACGATAGTGCTCATTGCCCAACGTAGGTCTATTAACTTAGTTTCTGGGTGAGATTCTTGTGTATTCTGATAAGTTCTTGAACCTGCCTGACCCTGACCAACCCTTGTAAGCTGCCTGTCCCGACTCCTGCCTGTATCTTGACCATTCTACTGGATTCCGTTTTTTCTGCCATTTCGTGTACCGACCTAGTCTGTGACCCCGACTATGCCATCTGCATCTGATTTTGTACTGCGCTTCCTGTATTGGTACATTTGACCCAGCCTGTCCTTGACCACGCTTCTATCCTTGTTCCTGTTTAGGTGGGATTTTAGTGGTTTTAGAGGTCTTTAAAACCATGATTAAACTCACAAACTCTAAAACCATAATTGCCATTGAATTTATTAAAAGATCTGAATATAAAAAGTACAAATGAAAAAAGCACTGGCACAAAATACCTCAATAACCTCTAGAAATTTGAGTTTTTCAATTTCTAGAGAAAAAAAATCTGAAAACCACTCAATGGCTGAAATGATTTAGATCTTTTTTGTATTAGAGGTTTTCATGGTTTTTAGAACTTTTAAGAAACATAGGAAAACCCTAATTTGCTTTACTAGATACCACTGAAAGTCTAACTTTGAGGTCAGTGTATGATTTGGGGTAAGCAGTGATTTGCTGTCCTTGACACTCTTAGGACTATAAGGTTCGTTTAGTAAAGTTCGTAAAAATTTAGTCTATTGGAGTCAATTTAGTCTAGATTTGCTGACAATTCTTGCGATAATCTTTAGTAAACCTTGTGAGATAACTTATGTAGTATACAGCGGCGATCCTTACCTCTTCGCCGCCGGAGGCAGCTTTCTTTTGCTGCACGTTGCTAGTGCAAAGAGCGCAATTGCACTCTCTGCACTAGAAGAGCCGATTTTCCGGGTTGGACACACTTACCAGTTAAAGGAGATTGCTGACTAATGTGCCACTATTCTATTAAGTCATGTAAACATATAAACACATGTTAATAAATAAATAATAAATAAATGGATAGTGATGGGCAAATCTGTCCCATTTTGATTTGCCGGATAATTAGCAAAACTGCAAAAAAATTTTTGATATAGCAACAAAAATTTCGACAACGCATTGAAGTCATGGGGTGTCAAAATTATTTTTACGCGCCTCAATTTTGATGCATGCGTCAATTTTTATATGCGCGACTATTTTGCCCAAATTCATTAGTCAATGGGCGTTAATTTTGATGCGTGACAATTTTCACACGCCCCAAATTTTTGTTTTTGCGGCTGATTTTTCGCTGGCGATTTTTTTTTGCGGTGGCGAAACACAGAAATTTTACGCAAATCCATGCCTGCCAAATTTATTTGCCCATCTCTAGTCATGGACTCCAAATAGATGAAACCATGATACCAATAAAAATGTGGAGCGAAGTATTAATTCTGTAACAAATTAGATTTTTGGAAGGCGCACACCCAATTTCAATTTCATAGTGAGGTGCTCGTCCCATGAAGACCGCCCATATAGAGTCTCCAAAACATCAAACAAAAAATAAATATAGGGACTGCGCACTCAGAATTTAAAAAGGCAAAAGTTTATTACATTTACAAAAAGTTACACTCACATGTTCAGCTATGGCCCAGTATTGGCCAATACTGGGTCATAGCTGAACATGTGTGTAATTATTTGTAAATCTAATAAACTTTTGCCTTTTTAAATTCTGAGTGCGCAGTCCCTATATTTATTTTTTGTTTGATGTTTTTTTTTTTTAAGTATTAATTCTGAGCAGAAAGAATGCAGTCATAAGGATATTTGAAATTTGAATATGTGTATATACAAGTTAATTTATACATTACAAGTTTTCCATTCCTTATCCACATGCTGCGCTGCACAGCTCATTATAAAACAGCATAGGGATAACCTGCACCTGTCGTTATAAAGCCATGCAGTGTGTATCTAAATTAATTACAAACCTGTCATGCCACTTGTTGCAACCCTCAGTAGATGCCCCTGTTTATACAGCGCAAATCACAAATCCACTCTTTATACCCCTTGCATAATCCTTTATCCCTGGCCATTTCTAATTACTTACTTTAATGGTGTTATTGAAATTGATAGAACGAGCTACAGATCAAAAGTGTTTGTCCCAAGGGAGATCAATACAAGGTAGGATATTGCTGGAATTAATCTTAGAAGGGAAGCGAGAGACAAGCAGCAATTACCTGATCAGATTAAATTAACTCTTTAGGTCATCATCATCATCATCATCATTTATTTATATAGCGCTGTCAAGATACGCAGTGCTTAGATTTAGGTGCACACTTGTGTCTTACCTGACCTGAATATAAAAAGAACAAAACTGGTGATTTTGTTTTTCCTGACATACAAATGTTAAGAGTCAGCTCACTGAAATAAGGAGTGCCAAATGAAAACATTGGCATAATTCACCATTCAATTCTTTCTGAGAGTCCAGCATGTCCACAGCAATATTTTTTATTGAAGTAATTTTTCAAAATCAAAACCACCCCGTGCACAAAATGAAAAGTGCAAGAGGTGCCCCATCAGCTCTCTTTAAAAAAGAACGAGCCAACTGGTTGGTGAAAATCTCAGACCTCTCAGGCCTGCCGACTTGCTGTGATTGCAAATTTTAAGACCAAAAGAATGAAGATTATAATATTTTATATAGTGTAGGTGAAGTTTATTTTAGCTTCACTAACATCATAAAATAGGATTTGGAATTATTTCTTAGGGTAACAGGTCCCTTTTAAAGAGTTTTTTATGCCAGGCATGATTCCTATGGAGGTCAGTTTTGTTCCAGTGCCCCATGTGATTTCACTGCAAGTGCCAAAAGGTGTTGCATCAAGAATCTTATCCCCAAATCTTTGCCCATGTTCCATTAATTCACTACTAAAGAGGATGCCGCTCAGAACTCATCCCTTGTGACTTTGGCTTTGAAATCCACTAGTGCTTCACTGTGCTTTCACTATACTCAGGCCTGGATTTGTTGCGAGGCCACAAAGGCCGGGCCTAGGGTGGCAGAATATTAGGGGCGGCATGCTGCCCAGCCGCTTTCCGGGGAGCACTTAGGAGCCTATCTCTAAAGCTCTCTGGGGCAGGCGCGCATGCATGCTCACACCGGAGGGTGGTATGCGGTTTGGCGCTAGGACCATTCGGCTGGGTGCGAGGACCAGACGGCCTCGGGGCGAACGCCCACTAAATCCTGCGCGGACTATACTTTTCTGGGTGCTCACTCCACCGTAGCAAATCATCCTTAATTATGGTGGATGATTAAGGGCAGTCCGTCTGAAATGCATAAGACATGATATCCACAGCTACCGACCTAATAAAAAGCCACTCTTCCTATTGAAGTGCCCACCATTCAGGCCGGCCTGGCAATCTGTGGGTTCTGGCAAATGCCAGAGGGGCTGCTATAAGGTCCCCTAGAAAGTCACTATTTAGTGGGCTGGTAGGGGCTGCTTGGGCCTCTGTGTGGGCTGATAGGGCCTCTGTGTACCTGAAACGACAGGGCCTATTTTAATTCTCAGTCCGGACCTGCCTCCATTGTTTCGCTTTAAGACATGCTCCATAAACGTCAAATGCAGCCACTTGCAGTGACTCCGACTATTTCGTTGCTTGTAGGTCAGCTTTCTATAACGCTTACTTGAAAAAAAACAAAAAAAACAAAGAAAAGTTGCTCTTTACAAACATAGGTTTTGCGGGTAATCCAATTTTTTTTTGAGCCAATTAAAATATTAGGGCAATAGCACACTCAATTTTAAATAAGTTTCATTATTTTTCTTTATTTTCTATTACAGGTGGCAGCTATAAATGAAGCTATAGCTTTAGTAATAAAATGCTTTTTTCTATTAGTTTGTACGTTTTTATTGATTTTATTATAACGGGTTGGTTCTCCTTTAACTTAACTTTTAGTATGTCTTAGAATTACTAGTTCTAAGCAACTTTTCAATTGGTCTTCGTTTTTTTCTGTTATAGTTTTTAAATTAATTTGCCTTCTAATGGACAGGGAGGGGGTGGGCACTAACCCCATTAAAAAAATGTTTTATATTCCAGTCCAAGCCATGAGTACCTTGATCCAAAGAAAAAAAAGTGAAAGGACAAAAGTGAGAATTAATAAATAGAATTGTTTGCTATTGGTCATTAGTATATGAATATATGAACATACAATAATTTCGGAGCTTTATTCTATATACCTCTGAAGCAGAAATCTGTGATAAGGTTGACAATGCTTGTTCTCTCTCGTATAGGGGTTCACGGACAATGGATTGGAAGTCTGCTGTACTTCAATAATTATCTATTATTAGCAAATATCTCATACAGGGACATTAACTTAGAATGTAGAAGAAGTCTAATTTTTTTTAGTCTGAAATCTTTACGGTATAGCAGTAGAGACAAAACAGAAATGGGCATCAGTTCTGGGATTCATGCTTTTATGCACAACTGCAGAGTGAGCTCTAAAGCCTTGTAGAAAAGAGAGCAATACCTGGATAAAGCAGCACACAGCTCTGGCAGCACGAGGATTATCTTCAAATAGAGGAAACAAAGAGAAACATAATTCCATTTCTGTTTTGCTCATCTTCTCTATGCCTTGGTGTCTCTGTGTTGCTTTTATTCCAGTACTCAATTTAATATAAATCTTTTTCTTCTTCCCCAACGCAAATGAATAGTTCTGTAGGACTCAGCAAAACTACTTACACTCCATAGAGGCACACTTGGCATCTGACAAAAAAGGGTGTACAAAAGAGTAAAGATTATATATGATAACATAGTTACATAGGTTGAAAAAAGACATGAAGTTCAACCTTTTAGGTCTACATATAACCTGCCTGTTAGTTGACAAAAAAAACCCTGTTTGAAGCCTCTCCAATTTGCCTCAGAGGGGAAAAAAATCCTTCCTCACTCCAAGATGGCAATCGGACCAACTTGTACTATGAGCTATCCTCCTTAACTCTTTAAGCCATCCAACCCCTTCTTAAAGCTATCTTATGTATCAGCCTGTACAACTGATTCAGGGAAAGAATTCCAAATTTTCACGGTTTTTGAACCGCTACAAGCAAGTTTATTATCTACAAGGACTCCAAGGTCCTTTTCCATTATGGATTTGCCTAGTGAAGTTCCACTTAGGGTATAAGTGGCTTGTATATTTTTCATCCCAGGTGCATGGCTTTACATTTATTGACAGTGAATCTCATCTGCCACTTAGCCACCCAGATTGCCAGTTTGTCAAGATCGTGTTGCAAGGATGCCGCATCATGGATGGAATTAATTGGGCTGCATAGTTTCCTGTCATCTGCAAACACTGATACCTTACTTACAATACCCTCCCCTAAGTCATTAATGAACAAGTTAAATAAAAGTGGACCCAATACTGAGCACTGAGGGACCCCACAAAGAACCTTACTCCAAGTAGAGAATGTACCATTTACAACCACCCTCTGTATCGGATTCTGTAGCCAGTTTCCTATCCATGTGTATGGATGGGAGAATTTGACCTGTTTCGGCAAAAATTTGCCGACGGCGAAATGTCGCCGACACCCATTAAAGTAGCCAAAAAAAATTCACACGGCGAAATTTTTTTTGAAGCACGTCTCTTATTTTGACGCACAACGCCATACAAGTCTATGGTCATCATTTTTCCGGTGAAACAAGGCGAAAAAATTCGCCCATCCCTAAACCATGTGAAAATGACTTCATTAAGCCCAACAGCCCTTAGTTTAGAAAGAATTTGTTTGTGGGGAACTGTATCAAAATCTTTGGCAAAATCCAAATAGATCATATCTACTTATGCACCTCTGTCCAGCATTTTACTTACCGCATAATAAAAAGCAATACAATTTGTCTGACATAACCTATCTTTCATAAAGCCATACTGCTCATAATGCCATTCACCAGTACACAATTTTGAATGTGATCCCTTAACAAGCATTCAAATAATTTGCCCACCAAGGATGTCAAATTTACTTGCCTATAATTGCCAGGCTGAGATTGTAATCCCTTTTTAAACATAGGAATATCAGATTTCATCCAATCAATAGTTACCATACCAGATGAAAGGGAGTCTGAGAAAATCAGAAATAGAGGCCAGTCTAAAACTGAATTAAGCTCTGTTAGTACCTGAGGGTGTATTCCATCTGGCCCTGACGCCTTGTTCACATTAATTTTTAAGCTTTATGAACCATATCCTGAGTCAGCCACTGACTAGTTTGAGGTGAGCCTACAGTGCAGCTATGAGGTGGGTCTTGTTACTCTGGCTTTATTGTATACACTGAAGAAAAGTACTGATTTAGCACATTTGCCTTTTCAGTATCTGTTACAACCATGCTGGTACCATTATTTAAATGAGCCACACTCTCAACCCACATCCTTTTACTATCAATACTTAAAAAACTTTTTTTGGGGTTAGACTTAGCCTCTGCTGCAATGCACTCCTCATTTTCTTTCTTTGCCTTCCGGATTGCTGTTTAATATTTATTATAGTGTTTATATTCATTAAATGTAGCTTCTGTCCCCACAGACTTGTTTTTAAATGCCTTTCCCTTCTTTTTTTTATTAACTTATTTCCTTCTATATAAAGCCACATAGGGTGGTTCTTAGTGCTTCTACATTTAATTCTTAAGGGAATAAATTGAGAACAATAATGATTTAACATAATTTTAAACAACTATTTATGGTCTGCGTTTTTAGCAGAAAACAAAATGCCCCAATCTGTGCACTGAAGGGCAGCCCTTAAGGAGCGAAGATTTGCTTTTTTGAAATTCAGGGTTTTTGTTGCCCCCGTGTATATTTGGTTTTTGCATCAAACACTAAATGAGATCACTTTATGGTCACTATTACTCAGGGGTTCAATTACTGGCACATTTGCTATACATTCTGGGTCATTAGACATAACTAGATCTAGTTCTACTTGTACAGCGTATATACATAATTTCTCACAGTCCAAGCTTAATTGTGTAAACTAAGATTGAAGGAGTACACTTGCCAACCATGTAAAGAGATAGGAAGTGTAATTGGATGAAGTATCTCATTGCAAAAGTGAGTTTAATGCATAGTAGCCAGACAAAGCCACATTTTGTGGTTCTATCATTTCTGCATTGTTATGTTTGATCATGTAACAGTATTTATGGTGAGTAATGTGAAATGAACCTTGAATTTTATAACAGAGAAGGAGGCTGAGACGATCCATCAAAATTATAAAAATGAAAGGGGAAATTAAGTATTTTTTCTCCTGATCATGTATAAGGGTTTAGTATTGGTTGGGCTACAGGTCTTAATGGGGAATACATATTAGGAGAAAATTAGATTTTATTTTTTTCAGATTTCGAATCTGTCCTTTGGGGCAAATTACATTTTAAATACAATCAGGTTCTCTTAAACTACCAGTATCCAATGAACAGCTTTTACTTACATAGTTAAAGGGATCCTGTCATCGGAAAATATGTTTTTTTCAAAAGCACCAGTTAATAGTGCTACTCCAGCAGACTGATTCACTTTTGAATTTTCTTTTTCTCATGACAGTATCCCTTTAAGTTGGTTTGAAAAAAAAAAAACATCCATCAAGTTCAGCACTGTATGTGCACTGCCTGGGCTTTATGTGGAGGGACATGATGCCCAGGCAATGCACATACATGCACACTGATACCAACCCCTTACATAAACTATATATATATATATATATATATATACCAAATTATAGATTTTAGTATCACAATAGCCTTGAAAATTATGCTTGTTCAAGAAATCATCCAATCCCCTCTTAAAGGGGTGGTTCACCTTTAAATCAATTTTTATTATGTTATAGAATTGCCAATTCTAAGCAACTTTTCAATTGGTTTTCATTATTTATTTTTTATAGTTATTTGCCTTTTTCTTCTGACTCTGTGCAGCTTTCAAATGGGCATCGCTGACCTTAAAAACAAATGCTCTGTAAGGCTACAAATGTATTGTTACTTTTTATTACTGATCCTTCTATTCAGGCCTCTGCTATTCATATTCCAGCATCTTATTCAAATCAATGCATGGTTGCTAGGGGAATTTGTACCCTAGTTACCAAATAAAATTGAAGAGCTGCTGAATAAAAAGCTAAATAACTCAAAAGCCTTCAATAATAAAAAATGAAACCAAATGGCAAATTATCTTGGAATATCACTCTCTACATCATACTAAAACCCCTTTAAAGGAATTAACAGAATCAGCCATCACAACATCATCCAGCAGGGCATTCCACAACCTCACTGTGAAGAACCCCCTACACTACTTCAAATGAAAGTTCTTTTCTTCTAGTCTAAAGGGGAGGCCTCTGGTCCGATGTTCCTCTTTATGGGTAAAAAGGTCCCCTGCTATTTGTCTATAATGTCCTCTAATCATGTCCCCTCGCAAGTGTCTTTTTTCCAGAGAAAACAACCCCAACCTTGATACTTCTTCCATCCCACTAACCAGTCTAGTTGCACGTCTCTGCACTCTCTCCAGCTTGTTGGTGACAATGGACAATTCTTTAGATAAGATACAATTAAAATGAAAATAATGTTTGCTTTGTGTGAGTGTTTGAAAACAGTACAGGTACCGTACCTGTTATCCAGAATACTCAGGACCTGGGGCGTTCTAGATAAGGGGCCATTCTGATCTCCATAAAATAACTCTTCACAGAAAATGAATGTGGCTAAAAATGCCATATTCTATATACTGAACTTATTGCACCAGCCTAAAGTTTCAGTTTCTCAATAGCAGCAACAATCCAAGACTTCAAACTTCTCTCATGGGTCACCATCTTAGAAAGTGTCTGTGACACTCAGATCAGCCTTATATTGACATTTATATTCTATGTGTACTGCATATTGTGAGTGGGTCAGCACAGAGCATGTGCAGTGAATCAGCAGAAAAGGAGATGGGGAGCTACTGGAGCATCTTTAGAGGCACAGATCTTTAATATCTAGCTAAAAGGTTGTGGTTGCCTTTGGCTGGTACAGAAGCCAAAAAAAGCATAGGGGGTTAGATACTAAAATCTGAAAATTTATCACAATT
The DNA here is from genome assembly GCF_017654675.1 of Xenopus laevis. Taxonomy (NCBI): domain Eukaryota; kingdom Metazoa; phylum Chordata; class Amphibia; order Anura; family Pipidae; genus Xenopus; species Xenopus laevis. Next base: position 131,463,903 of record NC_054374.1, on the reverse strand, counting down.
TTCTTAAAACCCCTTCGACCAAACTCCCAACCACATTTTTACCTTATTTATCAATAAATTAACTCAAAAAATTCTGGTGCAGGAAAAGACTCGTGAAAAATACTCATGAAAAAAAAAATGAAAACGCCAACATTTTTTGGATATCACCTGAAAGCCTAAATCAAGAACAGATCATGATATTTTTTATTGTAAAAGGGACATCTTTAACAATGACCTCTGCAGGTTTGATATGGAGTACTTTTTTATTTTGACTTTTAGCAGCACCAGGGTTAAATAAATCTAGAAAAAGTCCAGTTTTTTTCCCTATGGGAAAAATAGTGTTCATCCCCTGTAAAACTCCACTCCACAATATAAACAGACTTTAGTAAATAACCCTCATAATGTACAACATTCCTAGCCTAGTTCTTGAGTTAAAGGAACAGTAACACCAAAAAATGTAAGTGTTTTAAAGTAATGAAAATATCATGTAGTGTTGTCCTGCACTGGTAAAACTGATCTGTTTGCTTCAGAAAAACTACTATAGTTCATATAAACAAGCTGCTATGTAGCAATGGCGGAAATTGAAAAACGGCTATATGGCACAGGTTAACAAATGGATAACAGATAACACCATTAGACACACAGAGCTTATTTGCTATCTGCTGTGTAACCTGAGCCTTTTCTCCTTTGAATGGCTGCCCCCATTGCTACACAGCAGCTTATTTATATAAACAATAGTAGTGCTTCTTAAACAAACACAGCAGTTTTACCAGTGCAGGGCAACACTGCATTATACTTTCATTACTTTTAAACACTTTTATTTTTTGATGTTACTGTTTCTTTAAGCTTGAGTTCTCCTTTAAATACACCCGATAGGATTATTTTGCCTCCAATAAGGATTCATTATATCTTAGCTGGGATCAAGTACAAGGTTCTGTTTTATTATTACAGAGAAACTGAAAATCATTTTTAAAAATTAGAACTTTTTGGTTAAAATTGAGTCTAAGGGAGATGGCCTTCCTGTAATTCAAGGCTTTCTGGATATGGTGTTTCTGAATGACAGATCCCATACCTGTACATAAAAACATTGCTTAACCAGCCATTTAGCCATAGTTCTATAAATTTACAGCACAATGAATGTAAGTTCTACCAAACTCTTGCCATTCAAGATGAGTTTCCAGTAGTATCTAGGGCATAAAAATAAGAATTCTAACCAAATATGTGCCTAAGTGGCCTTGAGTAGGGATGGGCAAATTTTTTCGCCAAAAAAATGACGCCCATAGACTTGTATGGCGTTGTGCGTCAAAATAAAAAGACGCGTGTCAAAAAAAGTTTGCCGCGCAACAAATTTTTTTTAAAGTCTATGGGCGTCTGTGACATTTCGCCAGTGGCAAATTTTTGCCGAAACGGGTCAAATTCGCCCATCCATAGCCTTGAGGTCGGGACCCCCTAGAGGTGCCTGTACAATAGTTTGGGAAGCACCAGACTGTAGAAACAACTAATGCCACTTGACATTCAATTTTAATTGAAACTGCATAACACAGAAGGTATAATGGATTTAGGGCCTGAAAAGACCCATTTTGGACCAGTACCCACCTGAATCTTCTATGCAACAGAGTGCTAGAATAATCACAGTTCTGTACAAGTAATTGTGGTGGGGACGATATGCTTGGAATCACCCTGTGTGTAATAGCTATTTAGCAGCTAGTCTTTTACAAAATCATAGCAAGTTTAACATTTTTTATATAGCCAGTTATTTTTGTTAAAAACCAACCATTTCAACCAATGAAAATAAAAAAATTATGTAGTTTTAATTTTTAAGATGCAACATTGAGTAAAGTTTTTACCATGACACTGCAACTGTTAGAATGCAGCTTTCTGTCCGATGCTTTTTCCTAAATTGATAGCCAACAGGGGCCTGCAGAGCATTAAATTCCTGGTCCCCCTTCAGCGAGAGGGGTTAATAACACAGAACTGTGTATCTCACCCCAGGCAGCAAGCAGATGGGAACATTAAGCCAATACACAGTCTCATTTCATTACATTTACTCTGTTTGTTTGTTAATCGATTTTAATTTGACCGCCGGGATAGTTTAAAAAACAAAAACGAGAGGAGTCTACTTCCCAAGCTGTTGCTTTCTCTTTCCACGGACGCAACACAGCCACAGCCTGGGGGCAAATACAATTTCATCTAACAAATTGAATTTGCTTGGCGATAATAGTGCTCTGGCTGTGATGGGAAGTTATGGCTGTAAGCCCTGCATTGGGAGGGGGGAAAAGTAAAGTCACATGATGGGACACCAAGCAGGTCGGTCGCTTGAACTAAGCCGTCTCTCATTGAGAGAAAAATCACTGTAAGCAACCTTATAGTTGGGCAATTATTTCTATATAGTAAGTAACTGAACGCAATTTGGTACTGGTGATACTGTATAATAATGAACAGAAAGGGGGGAGTGAGGCCACAGCATGTTTAAAGGAGCCATTTGCAGGAAGAGACCCACTTGTGACTCAAAATACGCCGTTTACGAAGATTACTTTAAGATCTTTCTGAAGCTAAACAGACAGCTTTCCTGCCACTGGAAGACTAATGGTGATAGCTACAGTAACAGCCAACAATCCAATTGCATTATCCAAGATCAGGGGTTCCCAACCTTTTTTACTCGTGAGCCACATTTAAATGTAAAAAAAAGAGTTGGGGTGCAACACAAACCTGAAAAAGTCCATGGGGATGTCAAATAAGGGCTGTAACTAGCTGTTTGGTAGCCACTATATGGACTGGTAGCCCTCAAGTAGACTGTACACGTTTATTATGCAACCAAAACTTGCCTCCAAGCCAGGAATTCATAAAAAGCACCTGCTTTGATGCCACTGGGAGCAACATCCAAGGGGTTGGTGAGCAATATGTTGCTCGCGAGCTACTGGTTGGAGACCGCTGCCAAGATTAAGCCATTATAAGCTCATTCTCCAGTTAATACACCTACTTTGGTTTGTGTAACAAACCCTCGTCATGCAGTTTTTCATGATTCTGTTCTTGATCAAATTAACACATGAAAAATTTTATTTTAGCCTTTAGTAAAACTTTACTTTTCTAAAATACTATATGTAATTTTATTTGTTCATAAACCTTTTTTTCCTGTAGCAAAAAAAAAAACAACAATTCATTGATTTCCAGGGCTGACTGGCTAATCCTAGCATAGTTTTTTTTTTTGGCAGGATAAGAAAGTTAGGTCAAATGCATCTTAAAAACTATAAGAAAAACCAAACCCATTTGCGTTTGAAAGCAGGGGTGCACAAGATATTTCCTATGTGCTATATTTGGTCCACAGAAATTCTCTTCAGCTCCAAAAGCTAATGTGTAATTATTGCCTAGGTGTTATTATTGCATATTTATTTGCCTTTATTATGGCTCACAAATCATGAGGAGCGTGAAATGCGAAAGTAAGGACCAATAGTAGGGCAGAAGGTAATTTTTTGAATATTGTTTCAATGTTAAAGGGGTGTTTTGTCTTCTTGTTAACTTTTAGTATGTCATAGTCACTGATTCTAAGCAACTTGGTATTCATTATTTATCTTTTATAGTTTTTGAATTATTTGACTTTTTTCCAGTTTTCACTGACCCCATTTAAAAACAAAAGCTTTGTAAGGCTACAAATTTATTGTTTTTCCTACTTTTATTACTCATATTATTATTCAGATACTCCACTAATTATGTTCCAGTCGATTTTTAAATTACTGCATGGTTGCTAGTGTAATTTGGACCCAAGCAACCAGACTGCTGGAATTACAAACTGGAGAGCTGCTGAATAAAGAGCAAAATAACTCAAAAATCATAAATAATAAAAAATGAAAACCAATGGCATAATGTCTCAGAAAACCACACTCTACGTTATACTTAAATTTAACTCCAAGGTGCACTACTTTAATGATGGTAGGTGTTGTTTTGGGGTTGAAAGAATATCGGTCAGTTGTCCTTTAATTGTTTGACTGAAAAGAGCTCCCACGCCCTGCCACTTTCACTTGTTTGTTTTATTATGAGACAGAAAGCCAGTTTGGAGGACTTTATAAAAGGGATAATATAATGATTTTTATGGTGTAGTTTTAACTTTAAAAAAAGAATGGCACATTCCCCTAGTATAATTCGATTTAAAAGTTTTTGGCTTTATTAGAATAAAATGCACTTACACAGTTGTAGGCATCAAAAGGCTCATCAATTTGTGATAAAATCCGCCCAAAGTGTTTCGTTACAGATCCATGACTTCAAAGGAACACGATCGCTAAAAATCGTGGCAAACACAAACTGCTCTGTTGATGCCTACAACTTTGTAAGTGCATTTTATTCTCATAAAGCCGGAAATTTTTAAATGGAATTACACTAGGTGAATGTGCCCTTTTTACTTGCTTTCAGGCAGGCTATTGTTTCTCCTACTCAATCTAACTGGAGAAGTGACGGCAGGACTTGGATTTTTACTACTGAGTGCTATTCTCACATCTACCAGGGAACGGTTATCTTGTCTAAGGGAAATATTATCTGGTTACCTTCCCATTGTTCAATTGTTAGTTAAACATGTAATGTTCATAGCAAGAATAAAGATGGGGGTGGCTCAAGCAACAGCTAAGGGTATTATTTTTCCGAGCAAGCCTCATTTGTGCCTGGTCATGGCTTTTTTTTCCACAAAAGGGCAGTATTGTTTGATTTAATCGGCTGCTGCATGGAAGATGATTGCGTTTTCTGTAAAGGGACAATTTGGAACCATGAACAACTTAAGTTTTATCATTTTATTAACAAACAGAGGTTTAGGGATATTGTACAGTGTGTCTTTGAATATTGTGGTTACCAAGGTATGATGAGGGGAGTCCAGAATCCATTTCAGCATTTTCAGAAGCTTTATCAGCATTTTCTAGACCAAGTGGACATGGGCAAATTATACCTGACAACAAATTTGCATGGGAAACACTATGCAACACTTTCTCTGGTTTCATTCACATGTACACAAAAATGACACACTTTGGGGCAGATTTATCAAGGGTCGAATTTCAAAGTAAAAAATACTTCGAAATTTGACCATCGAATTTAAATACTTCGAATTCGAATATCAAATTTGAACTTTTTTCATCGAATTTGGGTATTCTGCGGTCGAAGTAAAATCGTTTGATCAAACGATTCGAACGATTATACCGTACGATCGAACGATTTTACTTCGACTTAAAAAAACTGAGAAAAATGCTGCAGAAGGTCCCCATAGGCTAACATAGCACTTCGGCAGGTTTAATTTGGCGAAGCATTGAAGTCAACGTTTTTTTCAAAGAGACAGTACTTCGGTTATCGAATATTCAAACTATTTTACTTCTAATCGAATTTGAAGTAAATTCAAAGTCGTAGTAACCTATTCGATGGTCGAAGTATCCAAAAAATTACTTTGAATTTCGAATTTTTATACTTCGACCCTTGATAAATCTGCCCAGTTATCCTTACAGCCATAATAGACTAAAAATATGCATTTTAAATTGGCATAAACCACTATATGTAAACTTCCTTATACAAATATTTTAAAAGATAATGGCAACATTTGATTTTACTTCTAGACATAATACTATAGGTATGGGTTATCCAGAAACCTGTTATCCAGAAAGCTCGGAACTACAGAAAGGCTCCCATGGACTCAATTTTATCCAAATTTTTAAAAATGATTTCCTTTTTCTCTGTAATAATAAAACAGTAGCTTGTACTTGATCCCAATTACCGTATATACTCGAGTATAAGCACCTCGGCTTATACTCGAGTCAGTACGCAAAACCGAAAGGCTGCGCTTCAGGAGAACAAATGGTGTGTGAATGGAGCTGTGACGTGACATACAGGGGCAGCAGTAATTACCGTAGGCATAGCACACAGCTTCTAACACAAAATGGAGGCTTTAAATGAGAAGGAAAGGCTGGAGACACTTGGGGGTGCCAAACGTTAGGCACCCCCAAATGATTGTAGCGACTTACCAAAAACCCAGGGCCGGTGCTCCTATCAGGAGAAATCTGCACCGGCCCAGGGTTATAGGAGTGAGCACCACGGAGAAAGCTACTGGTACTTCCGTCTTCACGCAGCTGCGCATGCGCATTAGAATTAGGTACCTCGGCTTATACTCTAGTATATACGGTAAAATACAATTAATCCTTATTGAAAGCAAAACCAGCCTACTTACTGTTTACACGATTTTATAGTAGACTTAAGGTATGAAGATCCAAATTACGGAAAAATCCATTATCCGTAAAACTACAGGTCCGGAGCATTCTGGATAATGGGTCCTATACCTGTATAGGTTAATTTTCCTTTGGTGACCAACTGTCTGCTTATTAGTTCTTAAAGTAGCCCTTGTGATACAGAAACAGGCAGCCATGTGTTATGGATCGACAAGGTGTAACAGAGAGACAAGGAGATGCAAGGATCACTGTACCATGATGTTTTTGTTTATTGCTTCAACAGTCTCTGCAGTCTACCTGAATATGCTCTGCCGCAGAACAAATCCCCTTTCCCCACATTGAAATTTCAAATGTGGAGTTTTGAGACTTCATTATGGAAGTTCTGTGGGTCACGGAAATGACAGAGAAATATAGCTGCCTAGTTCTTCATGCAAAAGTGCTGCTGGAGAATATGTTTGCAAAGCCGAAAAAAGGTCCTATGCTGGGTCACTGACTGTATGAGAAAAGAGACAACTAAATTTATGATGCGGGAATAGAATGCACTAGGAAATTGGCAGGACTAAGAGAAAATGCAATGCGGCAAAAGGAAGAGCAAGAAGAAAATAGAGAGGGTGGAATGGTTTGCTGTTCTTGACACCATCAATTTCCATCTTAACGCTCATCAAAACCGGGCATGGGAAAAGCACGGGCAAACTGCTCTACTTGCTTACGCAGCTCTGCTATCCGATTAACTGTTTCCTTGTCCTCAAGAAGGAAATTCTTAAAGTCTTGCAGTTTATCTGAAAAATTAAAGAAATATGATAAAAGATTGAAAGGAATACTGTAGATTAATATCTTATCTTGTGGCCTGGAACAGGTCCCAGATTAATATTTTATACTAGGAAAGCGAGTGCAAATATTTTTTAATTGGATTTATAAGTATAACATGCTGCAATGCAGAACACCTAGTTAACAAAAACTATGTGGGAAATGTAATAAAATTCTCAAAGAGAACAAATTTGCGCACAAATAAGAATAAAAATTTGCATTTTGCAATGTAATATTCTTCATTAGACTTTATATTAGATTGTGAATCTTAATTGAGCATTGCGAACCTTTAACGCCTGCTTGAAGATGGTGCAAACTTTTGGCGCAAAAACAACTCTCTCATTAAGAAGTTTTATTAAACTCGCAAACTAACATTTCCAATCCATACCTACTGTCGCGTGAGGGGCAAAGTGTTCGCAAAGGCAACATTTTTCATTTTTTTTTTTTTGCGTTAGCCAACAACATTTCATTCCTCCATCTCTGGGCAATGTACAATATAAAATAATAATGTTTAAGTTTATCTGTAGCCTTAATTACAATACAAAATATGGTGTTTTGGTGAGGTCTGGATAAGACATCGGATGGAAACAGACCAGGAAGGCGTAGTGCTATGCTGCAAATTATCCTTTTAATAGACACTACGGGGCAGATTTATCAAGGGTCGAATTTCGAGGGTTAATTAACCCTCGATATTCGACTGTCGAATGTAAATCCTTCGACTTCGAATATCGAAGTCGAAGGATTTACCGCAAATAGTTCGATCAAACGATTAAAATCTTTTGAATTGTTCGATTCAAAGGATTTTAATCCATCGATCGAACGGTTTTTCTTCGACCAAAAAAAGATTGCAAAGCCTATGGGGACCTTCCCCATAGGCTAACATTGACTTCGGTAGGTTTTAGGTGGCGAACTAGGGGGTAGAAGTTTTTTTTAAAGAGACAGTACTTCGACTATCGAATGGTCGATTTTTAGTTCGAATCGTTCGATTCGAAGTCGTAGTCGAAGTAGCCAATTCGATTGTCGAAGTAGCCCAAAAAAAACATTCTAAATTCGAAGTTTTTTTTATTCTATTGCTTCACTCAAACTAAGTAAATGGGCCCCTACATGTTTTGAGCAAAGTGGCCCTTTATAAAGTTTATATTTGTAAAGTACACTTGATAAAGGGCAACTTTGCTCAAAACATGTAGGGGGCATATTTACTTAGCTCGAGTGAATGAATAGAATAAAAAATACTTAGAATTTCGAAAAGTTTTTTTTGGCTACTTCGACCATCAAATTGGCTACTTCGACCACGACTAAAAATCGCTCGACTATTTGACCATTCAATAGTCAAAGTACTGTCTCTTTAAAAAAAACTTCGACCCCCTACTTCGCCACCTAAAACCTACCGAACATCAATGTTAGTCTATGGGGAAGGGGCTTATTAGCAAATTTCTGATCGAAGGAATTTCGTTCGATCGATGGATTAAAATCCTTCGATTCGAAGGATTTAATCGTTCGATCGAACGAATATCGCTAAATCCTTCGACTTCGATATTCGAAGGATTTAACTTCGACAGTCGAATATCGAGGGTTAATTAACCCTCAATATTCGACCCTAAGTAAATAAAAGGAAAATTTGCAGAATAGCAATGCACCTTCCTGGTCTTTTTCCATCCAATTTCTACATCTAGCAGAAGAGCAACTATGAGAATGCTAAGGACATACAGCATTAACTATAGAAACCTGCCATGATTGGTACTGCTCTCTCCCAACAGGAACCCATTAAATAAATAATACTAAAAACCATAGCATGCAGTCATTGTAGATTATGATTTTTCTTTTGGCGGAGAACTGTGCTGACCAAAAAGTCTGTGCCTCGAATTCTTGTGAAACAGAAACACAATGTCAAAGCATTTTAGATTTTTGTTGCAGGTTATCAATATTTATGTATCCTACAGTATATCAATTAACTACATGTTACATGCAGAAAAGATTGTTCGCTGACTATTCAGTCTGTAAAACTGTATTGTTGGCTTATGAGATAATAGATTACAAAGCAAAACCACATATTGCAACAGGACAGGATAGTGCTTCAGTGAACATTGCTTGTGTCACTGATCTGTAATGTAAAACTTTTGTTTTTATACACACACTTTGCAAATACACCTACAAACAGCAAGGTCAAATAACACTCAAAAATTAAAGGTTTTTGGATGCATTGAACTTGAAAACTATGTATTAGTGCTGGGTTTGCCATTCCAGTTATTCAGCAAGGTTGTATGGCACACAGTTGGCATTGCAGATGCATGTCCTTTAGGCCGATGTAAACAGGAGCTTTCTGCATGTCTGTATGATGAAAGTCTTTTTCATATAAAATAGGACTGTTACTGCCAAGAAATGTTTAATTTACAGGTGCTAGCCCAACAGACATTAGGGCTCACTTACAACTGGAGGAAAAGCACAAAAAAGACAGGCATACAATTTATCCTGAACATCATTCAGAATGAACAAGATAAGAGCACTGAGGGATTAGGAAAAAAACAGAAGTCGTGGGCTCCCTTGCAACTGTCAGCACTTCCCTCTATATCTTGCGTCAGCAAGGTGCAAAATGCAACAGAAGCAACGGTGCGCATGCCAGAAGTTGCAACTTTAATCTGAACTTTAACAACAATGCTACTTGCAAAGGCTAAACTGAGTGGGAGCCTAATGTATTATTTCTCAAAATGCGTGATTTTATTAATGCCAGTGCCACTGTAAAGTAAGCATTTTCAAGCCAAAATCTGCTGTGGATCACCCTTTTTCACAGGTGGAGAAAACCGCCACTCTGAAGGCCAAAACAGTCACTGCAGATCAAACAAAAAATCTTCCACAGAATTATTTCAGGAAAGGACCAAAATGTACTGTATATGCACATTTTTAGTCCGTTTCCAAAAAGAAAAAAATGGGACCCCATAAGGACATAACTGTTTAAACAATGTCAAAGCAACAGTAACGGAAGCTGAGGAAGGGACAGGGTTACTCACCTCCAGAAACATTGTACTCGGTGTGATTTTGGGGTCATGTAAAGCTACTTTGTCCACAAGTGGAGTTACACTTTATTTTTCTGCTGGGAGGTACCAGAATATCTTCACTTGTGCCCCATAGTTTTTTTTTTTTAATCAACCAGAGACAAACTGTACTAGCAATACACATTAAAATACATCGAAAATAAACCAGTTGATGTTTGATATACGAGATCATACAGAAACCTAAACTCACTTGTTTTGCGCTTAACATCCAGCCCAATACGGATACCTTCATCAATAAAATCAACCACTTTTTCAAAGTCAGCTTCTTTAAAATTCCGAGATGTCAGAGCAGGGGCACCTGTGAGAGGAAAACCAGTTAACTCCAACAGCATAATAACCCACCAGAATCTCTAAAAGGTGATGACACCCACATGCCCATTCAGTGGGAAGTCATTTCTAGAGGTTTTGATAACAAAGCCAGAGAGGTCACCGTTTCTAATGCCTTTGTACTTTGAGTCTTGTAGACAGACATAATCTAAACTCATCTATTCTAGTGTTTGGATTAAATCCCCATCAATGTTACCTCTTTCCAACTGGTTTTTATACACACACCCTTCTAACAAATGTTTATACACAAACCAAAAAGTGTCCTGTGAAAACAGATTTTCATTCTTGGTTTAATAGCTTTATTACATGTAACGTAAAACTATTCAAACACAAATGGAGAAATGTAAACCAATTTCTACTATTTTTATTAACGGGTTATACATGAAACTACATTTTCTCTTAATATTGTATCAGATGAATCAGATGCAACCAGGTACTAGTGAACTAGTGAATCAAGTACCCTGAACGGTTATGCAATATATGCCATATCAGTCGCATACACATTAAAAAAGCAAATGCAGTATTTAGCAGGTCAAACCAGACAACATTCAGATTTATAGATGTGTCCAATGGTAGGAAATAGTTGCTGTTCTTACCTAGTCGCAGCCCTCCTGGGGTAAGTGCACTCTTGTCCCCCGGGCAGGTATTCTTATTTGCTGTTACTGACACAAGCTCTAGCACCCTCTCTGCTCTTGCACCATCAATACCTTTGGGTCTCAAGTCTACTAGAACCAAGTGATTATCTGTCCCTCCTGGAAAAAGAAGAAAAAACTTACTGCTAGTTATAATTGCTGTATATTATGAAACTGCAGCAGATCAGTCACAAATATCTAAGGAATATGCATAAGCAGGTGTTAACAATGACAGTGGAACAAAAAGTATAGGAAATGACAGACCCTACCAGGACTGAAGCATATACAGGGTTACAGCATTCAATATACAACTGATAGCTTGCCTTAATAAGTCTTATCTTTGAGAACAAATCACTTCCAATTTCTGCATTATTAACCCTTAGGGCTTAATTGTCTAGCATAATTAAGGCAGTTATCAGTGTAGTTCTTTATGGCTTTTCACGGAGGTGTCCAGCACCCAGCCAGGTATGGCACATAACTGTGTTGTGAAGGGTTAAGATCCCAGCATAATATAATTGTGCAATCTCTCTCTTCCCACTGCCGTCATTGATAAGAGATGAGAAAATGTGGCATTAAAGTGCTGCAATACACATTATCACAGGGGCAAGTGCCCAATAACAAAAAAAGTGCGCCCATTGCAATTAAACAATGCGCCAGAACTAGAGGAGTGTGGATCAGTGGGCAAGCCATTTGAACTTCACTGGGGCTATTTTTGCATGTTTCTGTCATGCATTTTAATGGATATAATTTAAAGTGTGTCATTATGATATCAGAAGACATGAGCCCCTTTTATGAGTATTTCTCATATGTTTTTCTGCTACAATAGGGTACTGCCTTTATACTTGGGGCAGCTCCCACTGAATTTTCAGTGGTAAAAGGCTGCTGTAGCAATTTTTGTGTGGACTTATGGTTTGTAGGTATCCCCTTTAATTGAGAAGGAAAGTTTAAAACTTAGCAAACTTTATCGGAAAGTTTTATATACAGTAAATACACCAGTAAACCCTCAAATTAAAGCTGCTCCAGAGAGTCCTCTATCAAAAGAAACACAGCATTTATTCTCAGTTTGTGCCTATACCCCTCCCTGCCTCCCTGTTGTAATCTGAGCCCAGAGCTATAAGTGAGCAGGGACAGACTCAGGCAGGAAGTGATGTCACACCAAGCTAATATGTCATCTGCTATCCTAAACAAACAGAGAGAGCTTCTAGAACTGTTTACTCAGGTATCGTAAAGCATTTTACAGAATAAATATAGTGTTAAGCACTATTGTGGCTAATCTATTGGCTTTCCTTATCCTTTACTTCAATGCTGATACCAAGCAGAGTCCTTTATTAGCTAACCTGTGAGTTGCTAGCATGATTCGGGAATGTAGATATAGGTGCAGGTCTGTGGGTCATGGGTCTCATATATGTTTTACTCATTTACAAACCCCATTTTTGCATCCACCAACTGATGTAGCTTACATCTGGTGGCAGGTTGTGGGCAAGAAAGTTGTGGGTTGCGTAGCAGCTCCAGATTTTCAAAATTGAACCCACACAGGAATCTAATGGAATGGGTGCTTGAGTCTAGAAGGGATAATAACATAACTAAACATTATGTATCACAGGCTGCCCCTCACTTCTCTGTGTAACTGAGAGTTCTGTGTTCCCTTATAATAAGCCAGTGTCTATAGTCAAATGAGGGTGCTTTGTGAATCTTGCTTGTCTGAACATCTGAGGATTCTACAACATGACAGTGAAACACAGATAGAGTTGTCCATCTTACCATAACCCAAAGATAAATCTAGAGCAGTACATTCAATTATTGAAAAGCATAGGGGCTCATTTATGGACATTGGGCAAATTTGCACCTGGACAGTAACCCCTGGCTTTCCAAATTCAGGCAACTGCAAGCAAATCGATCAAAGCACAATATTATAAGTTACTACTCAGATGGAAATCTGCCCCTATTAATAAATGAGCTCAGAGTTACTGGTAATATGGGCCTTAGTCCTGTTAATATCTCTGTACAAACACAGAACGAGACATTTAACCAATGTTTTTTTTTTATACTTGATGACTGATGCCAGTTATATAAAACTTTCATACCTGACACCAGCGTGTAACCCTTGCTTAGCAGAGCAGCGGCCATGGATTTGGCATTCTTTAGGACTTGTACTGCATATTCACGGAACATAGGAGAACTGGCCTGGAAATCAAATGCTGGTTAATAGAAGTTGTAAATAACTGTAATTTATAAAGTCTCAGCAGAGAGCACACCGCACATCAAATAAATAACCAAGTGTGCTAAAACCAAAATACCCTTCCATCTGTGGTTTATACACAATGCATGCCCCTTAAACTGTGTCAAATGCGCTGATCTTATTAGGTGACCATATGGTGGCCAGGAAGGATGCAGTGGCTCTGGAAATAGGGGAATTTATCACGTGTGTGAAAACATAATACAAAGAAAACAGGATTTTCCAGAACATGAGTGTATCTTGTTCTTTATTTGGGAGAGAAAGAAATATTAAGAACCAAAAGAACATGATAGCAGTAGGGGGAAGCATAGGGGTACTATCCTTCTGGCATTCGCAATAACTCCGGGGATTTATTTCCAAAACTTTTCATTCTTATTTAAAATTATTTTATGGAAAGAGACAACAGATGACTCTTGGCCCGTGCATATCAGCTCTAACAATTTTCAGATGTCGTACAGGAAAGGAAGTGGAAAGGAGCGAAAATCACTTTTCTGCTATAGCGGTTTGTTTTCATTTTCCACAACCACAAAAATTTGATAAATTCTATTTTATTTCCTACTGGAGCCATCCTGAATGTTACTGTCAGCCAGCAGGTGTTTCATAAATAAAAATTGTAATCCAATTTAACAACGATAAAGGCTACAGAAGCACAAATCTGGCTACAATGCAAATCACCCCATGGGGTTATCTTGCGCAGGAGGACTTTTATTACAAAATCAATCTCGAATTAATATGCATCTTTGTCAAGTACGTTAAACCTGGGGACTCCCTGCACACTGTATGTACAATATTAATAATTTACTGCCTGCTGGGAATACATCACCAAGTTTGAACAGCAGGGATAAACAATGAAAGTAACTGACAACATAATGCACTCTGAAGCACTGCTCTGAAATGCCGATGGTATTACCTATATAAAATCATATGCAGAGACCCAGCATGGAAAATGCATTTGGAGACTGTTGGATACACAAAAACAATGAGAAGCAAAGAATATTTTCCACTGGGATTTAGATAATAGGTCTTGAGAGACTGCCGGACCAGTGGACAAAAGGATTAAATCTATACACTCTACTAGAGAACTGAAGCTCAAACTGAGAAAATGATGTACACAAACAAGACTGACCCAAACCTAGTTTGCCATTTATCAACCATTTGCTATTGTAAGTATTTTGCGGCCTTTCCTCCAAATGGAAAGAATAAAACACTTGAAATCGCCTATCCTCTAAGTAGCTTAAATATGCAGAAAATAGGAAAATGTAATAAAAAACTTTAAAATTCTTACACTTGTCTAAAGGACTAAAGGGGTGGTTCACCTTTAAGGTAACTTTAATTATGTTATAGAACGACCAATTCTATGCAACTTTTCAATTGGTTTTCATTATTTATTGTTTTATAGTTATTTTATAGTCTTTGCAGCTTTCAAATGGGCGTTGCCGTCCCCTTCTAAAAAAACAAATGCTCTGTAACGCTACAAATGTATTGTTATTGCTACTTTTTATTACTGATCCTCCTATTTAGACTCTCTCCTAATCATATTCCAGTCTCTTTATTAAAATCAATGCATGGTTGCTAGGATAATTTGAGCCCAAGTTACTCAATTGCTTAAAATGCAAATTGAAGAGCTGCTGAATAAAAAGCTAAATAAGTCAATGATAAAAAAATATGACAACCAATTGCAAATTATCTCAGAATATCACTCTCTACATCATACTAAAAGTTATCTCAACAGTGAACAACCCCTTTAAATTAGCAGACCCCACACAGTTTAACTGTGCAACTTCACTGTAAGAAGCATGGCAAAAAAGCATAACATTTCAGTGCATAATCCACACCTCCATTGGCTGATGTAGACATGCTGCAAAGGTACTTGTTCGTTGCAAGCAATTTGTTTCTTCAAACCAATGAATAATTGAATGGTATTGATCCCAAAATGCTGTTTTTTAGGACTGGGAAAGTGGCTGTGGGATAACCTTGGATTATTAGCGAAGCTTGGTTATTACACATGCAAATGAGCTTATTAATTAGTGTTACCTGCTTTAAAGCCACAGCAACAGCTGCAATTGCATGATTGTGAGGTCCCCCTTGGATCGAGGGAAAGACTGAAAAGTTGACTTTGTCTTCCAAGTTATAAAGTATTTCTTTTCCAGTTTTCTTATCCACAGATTTGACACCTTTTCGGAAGAATATTAACCCAGACCTGAAAAAAAAAAAAAAATGCAGATTAGGAGGTTATGGGCATTTTTAACAGGAAAATGAGAAAAGGGAAATGCAACAAAAATGTTGCAAAAATATGTGGATATTAGAATGTGTGCTGCCCATCAATTCATAAAAATTCACTCTAGTCACTCCAATTCAGTAATCTTTTTTGATGATTATATCAATAAAATTGTATTATACTTGCCTATATTAAAACAAAACACCAGAGATATAACCCACTGCTGAAGCTCAAGGGATGCAATAAATCTACACATTTTTGTTGCTTTTATACCCCCCCAACAGTATCTAGCCACACTCTAGAAGATAAAAATTAAAACTGATGGGCAATTTATTTGTCATAATGGCAAAACAGAAATGCTTTTCCTTAATTTTTTGTTTTTGTCTAAATCAGTAGCAACATATCATGGCCTTGTGTCCCCTTTCAGCTGAAGCAATTCAACTACCAATGGCTGGTCTTGAAAAAGAACTATAAAACCAAAATTTATGCTACAGACCACTCAGCAGAATGTTGCAGTCAGATAGTGGCGTGTTTAGCACAGTTAACGAGTCCCCTTACCAAAAGAACAAATAACTGGGGCATGTCCATTTGTGGCACGCAGTCAACATACAGTACATTACTTGTCCAGAATTGAATTAATGTTACGGTTAAGTTCTCAATTTGCTCTCCCTATAAATACGTTTAGTAAATGACATTCAAGGGGGTAAAAATATAAATCTAGAATTTTATAAATATAGACATTCTAGTTTATTTCATATTAGAATAGCTTTAAATCTGAAAGCAATTTTATAAATGTCCCACTATGTTTGAGTTGCCTTGTAGTGTAGAATGAGCAAACCTGGCAGAAACACTTAGGGGCCCATTTACTACGGGTCAAAGTGAATTTTCGAATTAAAAAACTTCGAATTTCGAACTAAATTTTGGGTACTTTGACCATCGAATAGGCCAAATTCGACTTTGATTCTAATTGAAAATACTTCACAAATCCGACCATTCAAAAGTACCGTCTCTTTAAAAAACTTCGACACTTCGCCACCTTAAACCTGCCGAATTGCTATGTTAGCCTATGGGGACCTCCTAGAACCTATAACCTTTGGCTAAGTTTTGAGAAGTCGAAGGATTTTTTTTGTAAAATCGTAAGATTAAATCGAACGATTCGAAGTATGATTGTACGATCTTAAAAATCCTTCGACTTTGAATGTCGACTAACCAATCGATGGTCGAATTTCAAAGTTTTTTTTTCACTTCAAAATTCGACCCTTGATAAATCTGCCCCATATTGTCTCTCTGCAAAGAGAACCTAAAGCAGGTAAATAAGTAAAGGCAGGTAGCTCTCAAAGCCTGAATCTGTTCTATTTGCAGTACACTGCAGTAAAGCTCATTTCTTCCTTCTGTAAAAATTTAAATTTTCTGACAGCCTTCTGTACCAGAGGAGAGGTAAATGAAGCGCAGCAGGAGACCTGCAATGCCCTGCTGCTCAGATTCACACAGTTTTCCACTTCGCTCCAGGGTGTGAAGTCGACGGAAGCACAAAAGGTGCAAAAAAAAAAAAAAAAAAGCCAGGGATCGTGAAAAACAGGGGAGGCGAGGGCACAGGGCAATGGGTGCCGAGGACTATATGTTAATTGGTTTGATTAGTCAGTATAGCGCAGAAATGCTGGCTATATTCTCACTGTGCTGTGAAGAGATCACTTATATAAGACAGGATTTTGGATATCATACTACTGAGGGAACAATCCTGGCATGCATATAGTACTGCTGCTGGATACTCTAGGCAGCATATATACAATATAAATATATAAATAAAGTAAACTCATAAAGTTAAGCGGTTCTATGATAATGTAGATACATATACATAAATATAATGAGTTTGGACTTTTCCCAACTGTGCTTTATTGACTTGGAGTCATGAACGGACTAGACACAAAAGTGGTTAATAATTTTTCCCTTTCACATATTTTATTCACTAGGTGCCTTTTCTGTGGCTTTAACTTTTAGGTTTGTTTCAATTTGTTGTTAAGTTAAAAAATGTGTTTATTTTTTGGTTTTAAGTATTATACTTTAAGAGTCTGTATAATTAGATTGAGGTCCACACCTGAATGTGTAGTATTTTATATTTTACATGTAGTTGAATGGGGGAGGCGGTTTCCATTTCTACACATCCATGTGGGTTCCCGCCAAACTGGGTATAATAGTAGAGGTTTGTTACATATTTTTTTTCCACTTTGAAAAAGGCTGTTGTTTCAGCCGAAACGTGTGTGCGATTAATAAAGAAACATTTTTTCTTCAATAAGTTCTGAGAGTGTGGTTTTTCTGATTTGTGCTCTCCAGTCACAACCTGCTCAGAGCAGTGGGAGCTAATTACTAGTGAGCATACATAGCACCTTGGCATGACGCCATACATACAGATGTCATGTATAGTCCATTATACATGGCAACGTTAAGGGCAGAGACACACAGCAGATTTGGGGAGATTAGTCGCCCGATGACTAATCTCACCGAAGAGATTTGTCACCGGGCGACTAATCTGCCCGTGTGTTTCTGCCTTAAGACGACCTAGATTTCTTGAGTAATGTGGCTGTCAGAGATGGCAGAAAAATAAATGTCAAGGGAGTAAAACAAGGGAAAGGATAATGGAAAACAAACAACAGGTGACTGATTTGAGATCACAAGGCTTAGAAAAAATGTACCTTGCACCTCGCAAAGTCTTGTGTGTTGTGGAGGTTACAATATCAGCATGATCAAATGGAGATGGGATCACACCAGCTGCTACGAGTCCACTGATATGAGCCATATCAGCCAGAAGGTAGGCTTTCACTTCATCGCAGACCTAAAACAAGATCATCATAAGAGTTCTTGGGCTGTTCAATAGCAAAAATAAGCGTTACGGGAAATGCTTGTACCCTACAGATTTGCCGAAAATAAACAGGTTAATCGAAGACATACCTTTCTCATCCTAGCATAGTCAATTAGGCGTGCATAGGCACTGGTTCCAGCAATGATAAGCTTTGGTCGGAAGAGACGAGCAGTCAACTCCAGTTGGTCATAATCGATTAACCCTGTTCCTGGCTTAAACACATGGCAGACATTAGTCCTTAGTCATTCATATTATTTGGTCATAACTTATTAGAAGCAGTAACACATCTCCAGAAGTTCAGCAGAGTCAAGAGGCTCACGTAGAAGACATTATAATGTCACGTACCACTACTGTATAATGAACAACAATAATGTATGGAGTGATGTAGTAACATATGAGGTGGTCGGAATAAATATTACTTGGACGTGGAGATACACATGAATAGCCTAAACATTCCCTCAAGATATTCTGATGTTCATATAAGATAGCAGGCCTAGATGTGTAGAGTTAAGACGTGGAAGTCGGAGGATGAAATAGCAGGATCAACCACAAAATAATGGACACTATGAAAAGAGAAAGCTAGAATAAAGTGCTTGGTGTATTACTTGACCATATCATTGTTGAGGAAGAGAGAAACAAATAAAAGATAAGGGTGTCCAAGCAAACAAATTCAGGACAGGCAAGGCCACACTAGTTCCAAAGCATTATGCTGCTAACAGAAGGCTACTTATTAATGAAGGCCCTTAGGTCAACTTATTTATAACATGTTCATTAAAGACCTTGAAGCTGGTGTGAAAAGTGCTGTCCACTCTTGCTGACAGCACAAAATGATGCACTGTAATAATCTCAGAGCATGCACTTTCTACTCCACAGAGGGATTTAGACAAAATGGGGGTAAATAGCAGATGATGAACAAGGTCACACATTTACGGTTATACAGTACATTCTACCTGGGACTAGGTTAGGGGAATCCATAATGGAGCAGGATTGGGGAAGTATTGAAGATGACAGGATCTGCAGCAGAGCTCAAGGTCAGCAACACTTCATATATAACTCTCACAATATAAATCTCAGAAAATAAAGACAGGAAAAAATGGAAACTTGGAAAAAAATTGGTACAGATTTCTAAGAAATCAATGCAGTCTTTTGTGCATAACCTATATGAATATGCAGCAGTTTTAAGCTCCTATTCGAACTGTAGCACAGAATCAAATGGAAGAGGAGTTACAGGGAATCTAAACTCAAAAGATGACGATGTAAAACTTGCTTTTTCTAAGCAAGTTTGCAATTTACACTTGGCTTCTATTTTAGTGATTTCTGTACTGCTACGAATTGCCTAATTATAAAGAATTGTGTGTCAAATCCCCAACCTCAGTTATTTTGAGTTGTCAAGAGTAAAGGTGTGTGATGCACTATTATCCAAAATAGAGACCTGGGGTTTTCCAGATAAAGGATCCTTCCGTAATGTGGATCACCATACCTTATTAAAAGATGAATTAAACACAATAAGATTGTTTTGCATCCAATAAAGATTCATGCAGCTTAGTTACTATCAAGTACAAGTTATTGTGTTATTATTACAGAAAAAAATTAAATCATTTGAAAAAATTTGAATAATTTGCTTAGAATGGACTCTATTGGAAATGGCCAGAAAAAGATAAGGGTGCTTTCAGAAAAATGGGTTTCTGGATAAGGAATCCCAGATCTATATGATAGCACTTCATCTATGATAACTTTCTCTATTCAAACCACAGTACTTATGTGCCTCAATCTAAATCAAAATGCAGTACAGGTATGGGATCCGTTATCTGGAAACCCATTATCCAGAAAGCTCTGAATCAATTAGAAGTGAATTGAAAAATAAATTTGGGCAATTAAAACAAGGCAAGAAAGTTAAGAATAAAACAAGTTGGTGCTCTAAACTATGTAGCTAATGAATTAGTCGCTCTTCTTCAGGTCAGGAACCTTTCCAAGGTGTGGAAAGCGACCTGTTATCCAGAATGCAGGGGACCTGGGGTTTTTCAGATGACAGATATTTCCGTAATTTGGATCTTCGTACTTTAAATCTAGTAGAAAATCATGTAAACAGTAAGTAAACCCAATAGGCTGGTTTTGCTTCCAATGAGGATTAATTATATCTTATTTGGGATCAAGTACAAGGTACTGTTTTATTATTACAGAGAAAAAGTAGATCTTTTTTTAAACATTTGGATTATTTGATTATAATGGAGTCTATAGCTGGCCATAGATGTTGAGATTTTTAAAAGATCAGATACTGATCGTGAGACCACGATCTTCTCAGAACGATCGTACGATCGTACGAATTGACCATCAACTAAAAAGACCAATTTGCCAGGAAAACAAAGATTGCACTGGGACCGACAAAGATTTTTTGACCTGGCCGATCAATTTCCTGACAGATGTCGGCCGAAAAATCGTAAGATGTCCGATTGTTCGAATCCCACTAACCGCACGATAATTTCGAAGGATCGGTCGGGCTTCCCTAAAATCGGTCGTTCGGCAAGAAGAATAGTCGCGTCTATGGGGAGCTTATGGGAGAAGGTCTTTCTGTAATTTCGAGCTTTCTGGATAATGGGTTTCCATATAACGGATCCTATACCTGTATATGAGAACTTATGTTTACTTAATGCAACATTTTGGCACTGGGGTTTTTAGTAATCCGGAACCTGCTGTAAATGTATGATGCACTATTCAGGATATGCCAGAAGAGTATATTTATTAGAGTACCATTTAGTTTGTAAGCACCTTTTTTCATTAATTGCAGATTACAGAGTGAGTGCATACACGGTTTTTTTTGTTTGTTTTTTTTGCTCATGGGACCAATGAAACACACAATAGATTATTCAGAAAAGTAATTCAGAAGAGCCTAAATTACTTTAAAAGCATAGAGCTGTTCTGCCACTTCCCAGAGCCAGCAGCCATGTGCCAAATCAGACAGAACCCACTAAACAGCTTTGCTTATCATCTGGGTTTCAGAAGCGTGGGGCTCCCTCTCCAGGGTTGGGGAGCTTTAGTTCTCCTCCAAAGCACTTTTTCATGTTTTGGATATGGCACCACTAACACTAAGCAATTTGTTTGATCAAAAACACATCAGAAATATACGCTTCAAAAAATATACTCCCCTGCTAAACTAGGCAAAGCGCTTTCTCCAGCACAAACAAATTATTATGAATTGTAAATGTACAGTATTGTCAGAGTGTCTGGCTTGTAATAAAGCAAACTGAAGCCAAGCCAAAAATATAACCAGTGAAAAATGCATGAACAGATCATTCCTATTCAATGCATGTAAAAGCAAAATGTTATTGTACAAGCTTGGTAATGCCACATTCTATCCAAACTTGTATTGCTGTATTCCTTTAGCAGGAAGCAGAGACTTCTAGTTGCCCAACTAAAGCCCTGCATGGTTCAATATATAGAAAAATAACAGAGCTTTTAAAACTATGCTTTGAACCTGATCTCACAAAAATAAAAAAAAGGAGTTTAGCAATGGAATAATTCATTATCCTGGGTACATTTCTATATCAGCTGCAAAAAGTCTTACTGATCAGACATTTTTTCACTACACACAACTCCAGCAATAAACTTTCACTCAGAAAAGCTCTATAGGAATGCTAAGAGTTATGTCTTACACCAGCTGGAGATTGCATTTATTGCTATATAGATGGAACAAACTTTTGTTTTGTCATTACAAAGTACACAACCCTAGATATGCCTTAGCATTCAACAGCAATAGATCTTAAAGTGATACTGACAACAAAACTATTATTCAAAATATTAATGCACATCAAAAGTTACATACAGGTCATGTTGATGAGTTTTCACTCATAGGGCTGCTTTTGTAAGTAATTGTTACTTGAAGTTCCTAAACCGGACTGTTTTGCCAACCTGACTGTCCCTTCTCAACATGTCAGTTAGATTTTCTAATGCTAATGGACTCCTGCTGCACAAATATGGCAGCCCCCTCATACAGGAACATGGGGGGATCAGATGGATAATGTAAAAGCACCTTTAAAAACCTTTATTTCCCTTTAACAATAAAACAGTAGCTTGTACTTGATGGTACCTGCACTACATGAATCCATATTGGTGGCAAAAAATTATTTCTACTGAGTTTATTTAAAGGGGAACTCCTGCTTCCAAACCAAAATTTGATAAAGAGGCCAACATAACACAGAAACCCCTAATATACCAATCACAGATACCAGTTTCTTCAAAAAGTATGAATAAATGCCATTTTCTATGCTGAAATTCAGCTGTTTAACAGGTCTCTTTCTGCAACATTTGAAATCCTGGCAGGGAAGGAGGGACTAAACACGGATGTTATAAATTGTAACAACTTCTCCACCGCTTACAGACAGCATGCAGGAACTACATAACCCACAATGCATTGCACTGTGATGTTGCGTTCCTTATTGAAATCACGTATGCAGGGAATTGTGGGGTTTGGAGGATGCAGGCTAAGGACAGATGGCTGTTGATACAAAGTAACAGTCATCCAGCTCAGCATAGTAGTCAGACAGATCAAAAGGTGAGCAGGGGGCTAGCCTTAGGGAACTGTTCCAAACCATTACAAATCATGAAAAGTCTGCATATTTTTAATCGATGTATATAGCAAAGTTTCTTGAAATTATGTTTACTTTTCAAAAAAGCTTAAGTTATGTTTTTGTGGAGTTCCCCTTTAATGTTGAAACCATTTTTAACAGACAAAGCATGACATTTTTAACAGACAAAGAACCAAATTATGAAAGGTTTCCCTTAATCAGGAAAACACTAGATTCCAAAAATTCTGTTTGACATTCAGGGCACAATTTATTCAACAGATATTACCTTTAATTATATATAATTGTGTTTATAATAACATATGCATATTAGCAGACCTTATCTGACTATATCTCTATATCCCATTAAATCACTTTCTGTACACAAAATAGTAACTTGCACATCACTGCCCTCTGACTCAAAGGGATGGCCCACGCTATACAGTATATGAATCTGCCTCTGCATTAGACTGCCGCCAGCCATTCAAAAACTAAAAAAAAAAAAAAAAGATAAAGAAAAGGAAATATAGGCACAGTGAACATTTGTACTATGAGGTTATTGTGTCTACCCCCCCACCCCAAAAAAAGACAGAAACAAAACATTTGATGTATACTTCTACTTACATTTAACTTATAAGGCATGGATTCAAAATATATGGACGTAGCAGAAATGCGTTTCACATCAGACATGTACCCATGAGTCAGACTGCGGAGAAAAAGAAAAAAAAGAGAAATTGCAGGTCATAAGTCACATATAGTAGGAAATTATCCCATGAGGGAATCTACCATATACCGACTAGAAACATCTTGTTTTTTTGTGTTGTATTATGTGTGTGGTTTATTATGAGTAAAAATTATGAAAATAATGAAATATTTTTTAGATTTATTGGGGAAGCCCCAGCACACATAGATCAGTTCTCTGGGCAAAGAGTTTGTTATTTGTTATGAAGTTTTGCAGCCCCACTGTATCAATAACCCCACCAGACACATAAGACAAACAATGAATCATTTCTATTTAGGAGATACTTACTGTCCCCCATCAGGAAGGTCTAGGCCCATGATGCGATCGTGTGGCTGTAAGACAGCTGTGTATGCTGCAAAATTGGCTGGAGAGCCTGAATATGGCTGTACATTAACTCCCCATTTTTCTGGGTCCAAGTCAAAGGCATGCAAAGCTCGCTGTTGGCACAGTAACTCAATCTGGTCCACAACCTCTGCACCCCCATAATACCTGCAATAAACCAATATTTATTGAGTACAACACACAACACTATGATTCATATATTATATGAGCTGTGCCACCCCATTCTAAATTAACTGTTTTGTACACCCCAGCAGACATGGAATCTAACCAGCTCATAGAGAGAGCAGCTAAACACCCCCATTAGGCTAGGACTTCACGGGCGATTTCACAGCGATCCGACGCGCTGCGCAAAATCACAGGCGTCACGTCGGATGCGACGGAAACAAGGTAAGTAATGGCAGTGTTGCATTGTTGATGCGACACGACTGTCGGATGCAGACGCAGCATCTGCATACGACAGTTGTGTCGAATCAACAATGCGACAATTGAATTACTTACCTTGTTTCCGTCGCATCCGACGTGACGCCTGCGATTTTGCGCAACGCATCGGATCGCGGCGAAATCACCCGTGAAGTCCTAGCCTTAGTGAGTTTATCTATTATGTCACTATTTTGTTCCTACACAACTGCTGACATTTAGGGCATCAGCCGTGCCCAATATGTTACCTCTTCCCTGGGTAGCCCTCGGAATACTTGTTGTTGAGGCAGGAACCAAGGGCTTCCAAAGCTGCCCGGCTACAGAAATTCTACCAGAAAAAAACAGGTGCATCATTATATGAAGGTACACACCATGCACTATAGACAGAGCAGATATAAGGTGATGAGGAAGCTACTATAATTAAAGACTCGCCATCTTCGATTGAACTGCTCTAAATACTACGGCATATTGGAATGTTTTGGTCACAACTACAGTAAACAAAATGCCTGATGTCAACCATAGACAGCTTCCAACTGAAATCCATATGAAGTGTCACAAGTTCTCTGTGTCTTTCACTAACCAAAACCACACACGAGCCTACTCCTCATTGATATCAACAAAAATCTCCAAGTAGAAGGCATTCATCCCTGTATTCATCAAATGTAATCAAAATGCCTGGTATGCTATTTGATATGGGGGTGGTATAACCAGTTTCTGCCTATTTGATGATCTTGTTGCAATAAACAACAGGTATAAACCTGCCATTGAATATAACATCTGCATTTTACAGCAAACAGTGCCAGGGAAATGCTGTGTGTACTTTTCTTTCTTCGAAAAGAAGAACAATAATCACATTTATTTATTATGAAAAACCTGGTTATAAAAGTTATAATTGTATCTTGCCATAGTATATGTGAATTAATTGCCCTGTTTTAAACATGTCAATTCATCAAATGTGGAAAGTCGATACAATCAAAGGTAAACTGGAGGCATGGTTCCCTATGTCTGGGATAGTCAGCCTCACCTTAAAATGATTATTCTGGTTGATGGATGCATGCATACCTCTGAGGCAATCATCTCCAGCCCTCTGCACTGTCTGTCCTTCTCTTTCTGTACAAGGTTCCACATCTCAGGATCGCCCTCTGCCAAACTTTCCTGTCCAGTCCAGACTTGGTTTCCAGCCTGTGTCCAAGCTTGGCTGTGCTGACTCCGAACATGGCAACACCTCCTCAGGGGCTGATAAAGAACAGACAGTACAGTCAGAGAGTGGGGCACTATATAGTCAAACAGGTAGGACCATTCCAACTGCAAATCAGTCTAATAAAAGGTTTCTAGACAATTGACAACTATGCAGTAAAAACTTGGAACTAAATGAGACTTAAGACAATAGTGTAATTCTGATATTTAACCAAAACATTACCTTTTTTCCTTTGTTTATTATGTTGTCTATTATTTATGCTATTATGTAATAGAAATCCTGTACCACACACAAGTCTCTTTTGGCACCTCTTTTTGGAGAGTTGCAAAGTATTTGCCAATTTTTAGTACTTCAAGAAGTCCCACACCTTGATGATAACTTAATATTAAATTTTCTGTCCTTAGTAACTGGTCATCATGATTTATCTACTTTTTTGTATAGGTTTGCTTTCCTCTTTCTTTGCAGCTTACAATTTCGGGCAGAGACACATGCTGCTATGTTGGGAGAATAGTCGCCCATGAACAAATCGCTTCTTCGGCCAAATCTGAATCCTCAAGAAAAATGCCAAATCCTGGCCTTGTCCCCCAAACCAAATCCTGGATTCGGTGCATACCTAAAGTATATATATATCTACACAAACAAAACTGTATACACAGGTATGGGATCCATTATCCGGAAACCAGTTATCCAGAAAGCTTCATATTTCTGAAAGGCCATTTCCCATAACTGCACCATTTTATTGAAATCTAATTTTTTTTCTAAAGGATTGCCTTTTTCTCTGTAATAATAAAACAGTACCTTGTACTTGATCCCAATGAAGATATGATTAATGCCTATTGGAAGCAAAACCAGCCTATTGGATTTATTTAATGTTTAGATGATTTTTCATTACCAAAATCTTTTTTAAGTTCCAAGATTAGTGCCCCCAATATGGAGGCTGAAAAGAGGCAGAAGGAGCAAATAATTAAAAATCTATAAGTAATACAATTTGCTGACACATTAAACTGATTAATAACAGTACACATAATACGCTAATCTTAACGCAAAGGTTAGTATTTATTGTAAAAAACGTGTACTGCCGCTGTATGCTTCCTAGTTCCTACTAAGATTTTTTTTTTTTTTAATTTCAGCAGAAATTACCATGTATTACTATAAGGTAATTTCGACTATAGAAAACCACTTGAGACCATTCATTACTAAAATGAAAAACATTTAACTTCAGTTTGTCTAATTCTGAAATCTCACAGTTGCACAATACAGATATGAACCATGTCTCTCAGATATATAAACAAAGAATCAAAGTACACTAACCTTTGCAACTTTATCTTAGTCAGCTCAAATAAGATATGACAGTACAGTACAATGAATTTAAAGCTTAAAGAAGAAGGAAAGGTATAAGCACTGGGCACCCATCAATGGTTCTAATTGCTTCTGTTAGCTTAAAGGGGTTTTTCACCTTTGAGTTAACTTTGAGTACAATGTGGAGAGAGATATTCTGAGACAATTTGCAATTGGTTTTAATTTTTTTTTAATTATTAAGCTTTTTATTCTGCATCTCTCCAGCTTCTAATTCCAGCAATCTGGTTGCTAGGGTCGAAAGTCCCTTAGCAACCATGCATTGATTTGAATAAGAGACTGGAAAATGAATAAGAGAGGCCTGAGTAGCAAAATGAGTACCAAAAAGTAGCAACATCAATACACTTGTACCCTTACAGAGCATTTGTTTTTTTAGATAGGTCAGTGGCTCCCATTTTAAATCTGAAAAGAGTCAGAAGATAAAATAAGAATACAAATAATGTAAAAAAAAACAAAAAAAATAAATAATGAAGAACTGAAAAGTTGCTTAGTGTGGGCCATTCTATAACATATTTAAAATTAACTTAAAAGTGAACCACCCTTTTAAAGCTTATGAAACAATGAACAAATAGGCAACAGAACTGCTATTAGAGTTTATCGTCTCCAGTTTTGGAAACCCTGTGTCAGTGATACCTCCAACTGGTGTTGTGGCTGGGGGAGCTACAGATATGCTGAAACCTGCTCTCCTAGTTGCATCAGCCCCCAGCAGCAATCTCTGCAGCACACACATGGTTTCCCATATATCGTATGTCCCTGGAAACAAGTGTGATGTGATAGAGATGTACAAATGTTAGCTTACACTAGATACAAATACCAGCATCCAGTGTTACATGTAAATCTTTAAATTATATCTTCTATATTAGTCATTTCCACCTCACAAACATCATGAATTATCTACCACTAGAGTCAGATCCAGTGAGCATAATAAAAGTGTGGGAATACACCCCAAAATACCTTGCATGCTACAACTGGGAGATGAAGCAAAGACAGGGCAGGAAGACCGCGAGGACAAGAGGGACTAGAAAAGTCACTGACTAGGGCTATAGTTTTCCAGCATTGTACCACTAGGTGAAGAAACAAGCCAACATTTATAATCAATAACACAGAGTCTGTGGTTGGGGCAGAAATGGCCATGGGATGGAGGATCTCTCTTGAGTTTTCCAACCACTGGGCATAAGCCAAATGGAAGGACGCAGATGCAAGGCAAGAGAAGAAAAATGGAAATCATAAATGAAAGGCGTGAGGTGTACAAACTAGGAGGATACCAAGGAGGGACGAGAATAGTGGAGAGTACAGAGAAAAAAAAGAATAGAATATAGCAAAAGAGAGAGAAAAGGCTTAAAGGTTTCATAAGGGGAAACAGATGGTTTTTGGATTTTTTGTCTGTGACCCCTCTCACATATATCCAAAATCTGGCAAAGGCTACCTTTAAGAGTATAACAACTTTAGAGAAATAACACTGTATAAGCCATTTAGCCACCACTGAATGAATCTAAGCGAGCAAATCTATTTTAAATACTGATCCGTGGGTTGGTGCCCATACCCATGGGCTTAACCACTGATCAGGCAGGTTCAGGCTGACCAATTTCCTCCAGCGATGGATTGTGGGCCATATTCGCCTCCAGTCTATGGACTCACTGTCCTCTCTGCAAACCTTCTGTCTCAAACCCAATAGTGAAAGGGTGTTGCTTGTTTATATACTTGCCCTGTCCCCTCCAGCGACATCAGACAAGGGTCAGGCATGGTTATATAAAACTGCCAGATTCAGGTTGGCTAGGGTTGAGCACGGGTAGGGTTGCCACCTAGCTGGTATTTTAGCAGCCTGGCCGGTAAAAATCATGGTTGATCCCAATGTTATTAATAGGGAAAAAAGATAAACATATAGGAAGGCCGGTATTTTTTTCCGGAAAAGGAAGCAACCCTAAGCATGGGTCACAAAATCTTGTTACCGGCACCAATTTTCACCCAATCTCTCAATACAACTAGCCTTAAAAATTAGGTTTTGTATATATATCTAAAATAACGATAAAATAGGCATTCTGCCCAGTTGTGACACCGTTTGGCACCCTGACGGTCACCCCTGTAGGCCCATCATTTGGGAACTGCTGCTTCAATTATCGGACTAAAAAAAAATAATGTAGTATTAATTTGCTTTATTTAATTAATGTTGAGTAAGCTAATTGAGCAACATAGAGGGAATGTGATTTGTCACGTTTCATTGTAAGCATAGCCCTGGGGGTTTCAAACGCAGCCCGAACGTATCCCCCATAGGGCAAGCACTGGCAGATTAATCAGTCCATCAGTCATTTTAACAGATGCACTGAAGCTCAAGCAGGGATATCAGTAGCGGTGGCGCTTAGAGCTCAAGATAAGGGAGATACCCTGTGGGACTTGCTAAGCCTACAACTGTATGTAATTGTTTGACACAACGAACACCCTCTCAGATTAATGTGTGTTATCAATCGCAACACGCTGCTGCCCTTCAGGGAGCAAAGCAATTTGTGCAAAGTTAGGCTACTATTTTGCATATTTATCTAGTTGCAAAGTTATTTTCATATGGGGAGTCTGAGCTTGGGCAAACTACCAGCAACATGCTCTGTGCTGATTACATGAATAGGTGGTGCAGGCTGTAAATTGCTTATGAGAAATAGTCAAATGTAAAAGTAAATGTTTTCTGTTTAAGAACCCCCCCCCCCAGCTATCTCCCTGTGTATCAACAGCAGTAATATCTCCCCAGCTTCTCTGATAGGTATTTATTGACAGAACTGTTCCACAGAGAGAGAATGAAAAAGAAAAGCAAAGTTTACAGTCAACAAATCCTTTCACTTGATCCGTAACAGAGTTCGAGTCCAAAGAACAATAGCAAAGCTTCTCTGGTTAGTGCTCTGCTCAGTGGGTTGGTGCAATATCTGCTTCTCTATCTCTCCCCTACCAACGAGACACCGCAAACTTACAATCAAGGTCCAGTGCTTCTAGATAATAGGAAAAACACATGCAATCCAGTTACTCTGCAGCTACCCAGCTGTGGCTACTGCAAAATGACATTTATGCAAGAGATGTGCAGACACATCCACAGCTGCAAGGTAGAAAGGCTACAAAATTGGGCTATAAAGCCAGCGGAGCGTGGCATGTCTCTGAAGAGATAATAATAGGCCTATTTCCAACTGCTTCCTTTCACACATAATGCTCCACTCATTCAGGTGGGGATGCCAGTCATGATGATTCTTAACTCTTATGCACCAGGAAAGTCCTGTCGGATCTCAAACTTCCAAACCTCCAGCAGTCTGTAAATTGAGCCTCCCTGCATGCTCAGTGGTGGCTTTGCCATTAAGAGCTGCATGTAAGCTGAATACTAGCCTCACTACTCACAATGTTCTGGTTTAGTCAACGTCACATTGAGTAAACACCTTCTAGTAAAACCTTGGAAGGGATTGGGGCAACAGACAAAATCCTGCCAACTCATCAAGGCCAGAAATGCAACAACACTACAAGGCTGATGTTTATATTATTCCTTAAAATTCTTATGGGTCTTATGGGCCAACCCGATCCTGCCCAAGGCAGTAAATCTGCATAATCACCACAGCTATCAGTATAATTTCAGGACATCAAGTAAGACTTGAAACCGACGGCCTCAAAAACACTGGCATTTCCAGTAGTGAGGTGCGGGCTGGCCCGATACCTGCAGGTCGGCGGGTTCAGGCCGACCTCGCACTCTTCTTTGCGGGTGCACCATCAAATGCCAGCTTCCGGGTTTGTCTTTTATAGAAGCTGTGCCTGCTCGCCCCTCCCCTTTTGTGATGTCATTGGTGGGACGGGGCGGCAGGGGTCTATAAAAGCCACCCGGAAGTCGGATGTAGGTGGACTAAGGTGGGTCGGGATTTTCCCGTATATGCCCAGGGCTGCTTAAGGGGAACTATCACGAAAATTATACTGAAAGAATAAACTTTCTAAATACAATCAATTAAATATTCTACATTGTTTCTGAAATAATCATGTTTATATTCCTCTCTCAGCATCTGTTTCTCTTCATTCTGTCTTCATGCAGCAGTCGCGTGTCAGATAAATGATCCAATATATCTTATAGGGGGGCCCCCTTTCCTAGCAGATGAATTAGAGCTCAAATAACTGATTCCAGTAAAAACAAACAAACAAATCTAACAAAGTAACTGCCTTTTGCACAAATTCTGCATGTAGAGAGACATGATTTCTGGTGATTTTAAAGGGGACCCGTCGCCCAAACAATATTATTCCAAATCCTATTTTATCATGTTAGACAAGCAAAATTAACTATAATTACACTGTATAAATTATTTGAATATTGTTTCCATCAGTCTGGGAATTCATAATTATAGCAACCAGGAAGGAGCCATTTTGTGGACACTGTTATTAAGGCAAGCCTTGCATCATCTCAAAATCTTGTTTGTGCACCAGGGGACAGGGACCCAATGTCCATCCTCATGCACTGGTTACACAATTAAATTAAGAGAGCTGGGGG
Source organism: Xenopus laevis (assembly GCF_017654675.1). Classification (NCBI taxonomy): domain Eukaryota; kingdom Metazoa; phylum Chordata; class Amphibia; order Anura; family Pipidae; genus Xenopus; species Xenopus laevis. The sequence goes on along the minus strand of NC_054374.1, from coordinate 131,432,500 downwards.
AATGCAGGGAGAGCTGTGACATCTAAGAAGTGCTGAATGGAAAGTGAAAGTAATTGTTTGCCCCGCCTCTATACCTAGGCATAGAGGCGGGGTAGGCAATATTTGATTGACAGCTGATATTTTTAAATGAGTTTACAACAGCTATGAATGCTTTAATAAAATAAAAGAAATTGGATTTCATATTTAATTTAAAAAGGACTTTTATTATACAGATTTTTATGTCTGGGTGAAGGGTCCACTTTAATAGAGTGAGTTCTAATACAACTTCTAGGCAAAAGGAGCCTCACCTATAAGATATATTGGATCTAACTGTCAATGGATTATCTGACACCCAACTCCTGAATGAGGAGAAACAGATGCTGAGAATCTAAACTTGATTATTTCAGAAACGGTACAGAATTTTTAATTGATTGCATTTAGAAAGTTTCTTATTTCAGGATGCTGAAGCCAATATGACATTTTCATTTTCGCGATAGCTCCCCTTAACAATATTGGCATCTACCCAGGGCCCACTGACTGTGCAACATTTTATTTAAAAACATTTTTTACATTTTTTTCTATCCACCCTGGGTCCCTCCCTGCCTGGCCATGATCTTTCCGCAACCTGACCCCAACACCAAGCAGGAGACTGGGTTCAAGGGGGAGCAAGAAAGTAGCATTATTTGGAGAGGAACGGAAATGTATGTGTGGCAACTTGCCGTGCATTTGGTAGTGGTCTGCATGTATAATGTATAAACATATGCTTCTCCCATCAAAAGAAAACATACACTCAGTATCTCCCAACAAACTGAACTTTTACAGCCGCATGATCCCTGTGGTTTTAATGGCCCCCTTCAGCCACCTGACCTGGCACTAAATCGACTTTGTTAGTAAAATGATTGCATGACTGTACTGGCAGCAACTGCTGACATGCAACAAGTCGCACTAAACCACAAAGACTGTTCCCCACGAGGATGTATTTTTCATCATACTGTGAGTGAACAGGTGCCAGAGCAAGCAAGTTCTTTGCAATACTTAGCAGAGCAATAAAGGGGCAGTAAACAAGCTGGAATGCTCCATATGCCACAAACTTGCACAACTTTGCAGGTCAAAGCAGTAAATGAGAATGCTATATGGCTTCATAAGATATAAAGCCAAGAAAAACAGCCAATGTACAGGACTAGCATAGTGATTACTGGAAAGCATCAATCTACATAGGATTCTGCATAAACTCCTGTTAGGGGACACCAACTATAGAATAAATGTCATTTCTAAGTAAATGCCAAATCAGTACTTATCCTTTACTGTTAGGCTCCATGCAGACAAGCTAAACACACACTAAAACTAGACACAAAGTGCAGAAGCCACTATCTATGCTATGAGCCTTCCGAGGGATCGATAAGGGCTCCTTTAATTATGTTACAAGTCGTTTCAGAATCCATGTCTCATATCCTTGACCTTCTATCCATTCACATCCCTTAAACCCGTGTGTTTAGTTGTGGATTGACCACTGAATATTGCATGCTTCTTATTGTAAAAAGAAAAAGCGAATTCTTGAGACCATAGGTTCTCCAGTAGTCATATCCACATATGCCCTGGGAACCTTTATCTTCATACAGAATGAGTGCTTTGGCAAACACTGGAATATTGATGGCTATACAGCTTGGATACCTACGTATTTTGCCTGTACCAACCAGTAACTCCCCCCCCTTTTTTGGTATTTGATGGTTTGGTGTGGGGGGGGGGAAAACATATGCTACTGACTACACAAAGTGGCTTGGAAAGATAATGAACCAGGGGAGACCTATTATCACTCCCACAGTAATGTGATGCAAGTTGTATCTGATACAGTTATGTGTAAGGTGCAACCCCACTCCAGGCCACCCTAATAATACCACTGAGTGCCTTGAAATGAAATGCAGCATTAATTCTCCTCTAAGTATTTACAACATTAGTATTAGGAGTTTAGCTGCATTTAAAGTTTAGCTGCATCTGGGTTTCAAAAGTAGCTTAGTAACCCGTTCGATGATAGGGATCACACACCTGTTGCCCCTCAGTTAAAAGTCTCAGCTGCTCAAGAGAGGATGCTGGGAGCTGTAGGAACACAAACAAAATCTGAAGAGCTGGGTAATCTAATGGCTACAAAGGGTTAATTGTTCCATTTAAAAATTAGACCTGAGATCCCCTAGCCCCTGCCACGATACAGCATCCTGTGTGGTTTATATAACAGCACCCACATGACAGTTTAGGCTTTCCCTGACCTATGGCAATCAGCAGGACAGCAGTGTTTTAGCAGCCGCAGCCTGTGTTCTAAGCCACGTACCTGTGCCAAGCGCCGTATAGAAAACGTTAGCATTTCTATTAGTCCCCGGGACAGCACTGCAACCCCACTCCGGCCTCTTGCCCCCGTATGGATCAATGCACACGTGTGATCATGCGCACTGACACCTGCCACGCTTCCGCAAGGGGGCATCACAATAAACTGCTTGCATAACGCTGGCATGCCGGGAATTGTAGTTTTTATTAGACGCTATCCACTGAGTTTCGTCATCAATAGGACTACAACTCCCGTAATTCCTGGGCCGCTGACATTTCACCAATAACTTGGCAAGCGCTGGTAGTTAGCGGCGTCACTTTGTGCGAATATTTAGAGTGGGCGTACTGTTCATACGTGCGTGTAGCCACTTAGCCCTGTGTAAATTATGCGAATTTTTAAAAATGTGCCACGAGTGCTGAGGCTTTATAAAGGGCTGTGAACGCAACGTCCCTTTGACAAGCATAGTAGTTTGCCTGTTACCTCGCTTACAATTGAAAAGTAGTTGCACTTCGTCCTCAGAAATCTCTGCAACCCAAAAACAACTGCAATTGTTTCAGCTTTATCATTATATTACAATGGAGTATAATACAGTGCAAACAGTGGAGTTACCTCAGCTGCATAGAAATATAATACAACAGGCCCTGCAAGAGCCAGGAGCAGTGGTGTAAATAGATGTTACTGGGCCCCACAGCAAGTTTATTTTAGGCCCCCCCCCCAAAATATCCAGAAGTTGTCCTATTCTCCCAATATATATATAATATATAAAATTGCCCATTAATTAGTGCCTCATGGGGTGCCCTATACCCCCTGGTCCCTCCTGCAGTCGCAGGTAGGGTTGCCACCTTTTCTGGAAAAAAATACCAGCCTTATATATTTATCTTTTTTCCCTATTAATAACATGGGGATCAACCATCATTTTTAACGGCCAGGCCTGTAAAATACCGGCCAGGTGGCAACCCTAGCCGCAGGGTCTGCTTTCTCTATAGTTACCGAAATAGAATTATTTGAAGCTACAAACCGTTTCTTGAGTGTTTGGGCTGCTCAATCCAACAGTGATCTGATTTTGTCACTTCCAGACAGGCCCGGACTGGCAACCTGTGGGTTCTGGCAAATGCCAGAGGGGCTACCATTAGATGCCATAGTAAGTCACTATTTAGTGGGCTGGTGAGGAGCTGATTGGGCCTCTCTGTATTGGAATGCCATGGCCTATTTTGACTCCCAGTCCTGACCTGCTTTCAGAATGTATATATGATGTAGAAAATGAAGGTTCACTGGAGAGCAATTGTGTTCAATTTAAATTGCTTTTATTCTGGGTGCATAGCACAACATGTTTCGGACCTCTTGGGTCCTTCTTCTGATGCAGTTGCAGAACATCTGGTGCAGTTGCAGAACTGCACCAGAGGAAGGACCCAAGAGGTCCAAAACATGGTGTGCTATGCACCCAGAATAAAAGCTATTTAAATTGAACACAATTGCTCTCCAGTGAACCTTCCTTTTCTCTATAGTTACTATGGTTGCCAACTGGCCGGTATTTTTACCGCCCTGGCCGGTAAAAATGATGGCTATTCCCAATGTTAAAAAAGATAAATATATAGGAAAGCCAGTATTTCTTTCTAGAAAAGGTGGTAACCCTAATAGTTACGCCCCTGGCTAGGAGCCCCAAAACTAAGTTTAGGGGGTTGTCTAAACAGAGCAGCTATATATAGAGCATATATAGAGCAGCTTAATAGAACATTTACTCCAGGGGGGATGATAAAGCAGCATTTACCTCCCATTTTTTCACACGTGGTACTTTGGACCCCCTCCTGCTGCTAAATTTATATTTGTCTAGTGCCTATGAATTATAAAGTGAATACTCACTCTCCTTATCCACTAATAAACAGGCTCTCCAAAAATTCCATAGAAATGGATACAGGGTGTTGGAGTTTCACCACAAAATGAGCGCTCATTGCATCTTATCTGACATTTAGCAGCTGAGTTCGCCCCTTTGTGGAGATTCTAATGCAGGAGTAATTAATTTATTAGAAAATATATATTGCTATATTTAACCCTTTAAATGCCACAGATCGTAGTATCTACGTTCTGTGGCAAAGGTACTTGAAATGCCACAGAACGTAGATTCTACGTTCTGCAGCACTTCCGGGTTCAGAAGCGGAGGAGCGGCTGTTAGAGCCGCTCGCTCCGTTCCTGCTCGATCCCCTGCCCCTAGGCAACGAGCAGAGCAGGGGATCGAGTGGCCCCTGGGGCGCGATCACCCAGGGGCCCAAAAACAGCAGCAGGCACGTGTTACTTACGTGTCCTGCTGCTGCAGCCTGCACCGGATCGTCGATCTCCGCCCCCACAGCACACAGACAGGAACCACGAGGCAGATGTCTTCCAGGGGCTCTTCCTGATCGCCTGCAACAGTCTCCAGCGATTTTTTAAGGTTAGTGCAACAATTACACACACAAACACACCAACACACACTTATTACAGTAATACACACTTAGATTCACACTTACACACACTTACACATACATTTTTGGGGATTGGTGGGGGTCACTTACACTCACTGCACTTACACACATGTGCACACGCACACATAACATGTAATTTACCATTTGTACACACGCACACGCACATACATGGCATTGTGGCGTTTTTTTTTTTTTCTTATCGCATCGTCTCTTTTTTTGGCTGAAAAAAATGTTTTATTGCCATTACGAATAGCGTATTCGCTAACCGTACTGTGCAATACCTTTTGTATGTTATTTCGGTGATTATATTGCAATTTTGGGTATTTTGGTGCATTTTTAGCCATTTTATTGAATTTTTAGCCATTTTATTGCATTTTCAGCTCTGCATATGTTGTGTTCACTTGTTTCTAGCCGTAGAACCTGTTTGGCCCAGCTAAAATATTCAAACTGTGATTCTGACGGCCGATAACACTAGTCTGGAAAAAAAAACATTGATTTTTGTGGTTTTATTGGATTTTTTTGCATTTCACTCTTTACTGCCTTATTTTGTTTTGCCTTGTAAATTTTATATACTATATATCCATTTGGGGGTCTCTGTGCACCACATAGTTTGGTAAATCTATGCATATTGGGCATCAAAGTGTTCAGTAGACACCTGGCGTTCATATTTAGGATGTTTTATGCTGATACGTTACGAAATGTGGGGCATATAATGGGGTAAAAGTCAAGCTTTCTGCCAATTTTCAGAAATTTGATAAAAACCGTTATGTTCAGCATTGCTTTGCAGTTTGGCAGTTTGCAGTAGAAACACATATTTACCCATATTGGATTCGTCAGAATGTGTACTTTCTGAAAATATATGGTTTTCTGGGGTCTCTGTACTGTTAGGGGGGTCTAATGTCGCATAATACACACACCAGGTGCTTATATTGCAGCAGCCAGCGCGTCAGCCGTGAAAATGTATATACACTATTGTCATTTGGTGGTCTCTGTGCGCCACATAGTTTGGTATATCTATGCATATTGGGCATCAAAGTGTTCAGTAGACCCTTGGCGTTCATATTTAGGATGTTTTATGCTGATACGTTACGAAATGTGGGGCATATAATGGGGTAAAATTCAATCTTTCTGACGATTTTCAGAAATTTGATAAAAACCGTTATGTTCAGCATTGCTTTGCAGTTTGGCAGTTTGCAGTAGAAACACATATTTACCCATATTGGATTCGTCAGAATGTGTACTTTCTGAAAATATATGGTTTTCTGGGGTCTCTGTACTGTTAGGGGGGTCTAATGTCGCATAATACACACACCAGGTGCTTATATTGCAGCAGCCAGCGCGTCAGCCGTGAAAATGTATATACACTATTGTCATTTGGTGGTCTCTGTGCGCCACATAGTTTGGTATATCTATGCGTATTGGGCATCAAAGTGTTCAGTAGACCCCTGGCGTTCATATTTAGGATGTTTTATGCTGATAAGTTACGAAATGTGGGGCATATAATGGGGTAAAATTCAAGCTTTGTGACGATTTTCAGAAATTTGATAAAAACCGTTATGTTCAGCATTGCTTTGCAGTTTGGCAGTTTGCAGTATAAACACTTATTTACCCATATTGGATTCGTCAGAATGTGTACTTTCTGAAAATATATGGTTTTCTGGGTTCTCTGTACTGTTAGGGGGGTCTAATGTCGCATAATACACACACCAGGTGCTCATATTGCAGCAGCCAGCGCGTCATCCTTGAAAATGTATATACACTATTGTCATTTGGGGGTCTCTGTGCGCCACATAGTTTGGTATATCTATGCATATTGGGCATCAAAGTGTTCAGTAGACCCCTGGCATTCATATTTAGGATGTTTTATGCTGATACGTTACAAAATGTGTGGCATATAATGGGGTAAAATTCAAGCTTTGTGACGATTTTGAGAAATTTGATAAAAACCGTTATGTTCAGCATTGCTTTGCAGTTTGGCAGTTTGCAGTATAAACACTTATTTACCCATATTGGATTCGTCAGAATGTGTACTTTCTGAAAATATATGGTTTTCTGGGGTCTCTGTACTGTTAGGGGGGTCTAATGTTGCATAATACACACACCAGGTGCTTATATTGCAGCAGCCAGCGCGTCAGCCGTGAAAATGTATATACACTATTGTCATTTGGGGGTCTCTGTGCGCCACATAGTTTGATATATCTATGCATACTGGGCATCAAAGTGTTCAGTAGACCCCTGGCGTTCAAATTTAGGATGTTTTATGCTGATAAGTTACGAAATGTGTGGCATATAATGGGGTAGAATTCAAGCTTTGTGACGATTTTCAGAAATTTGATAAAAACCGTTATGTTCAGCATTGCTTTGCAGTTTGGCAGTTTGCAGTAGAAACACTTATTTACTCATATTGGATTCGTCAGAATGTGTACTTTCTGAAAATATAGGGTTTTCTGGGGTCTCTGTACTGTTAGGGGAGTCTAATGTCGCATAATACACACACCAGGTGCTTATATTGCAGCAGCCAGCGCGTCAGCTGTGAAAATTTATATACACTATTGTCATTTGGGGGTCTCTGTGCGCCACATAGTTTGGTATATCTATGCATATTGGGCATCAAAGTGTTCAGTAGACCCCTGGCGTTCATATTTAGGATGTTTTATGCTGATAAGTTACGAAATGTGGGGCATATAATGGGGTAAAATTCAAGCTTTGTGACGATTTTCAGAAATTTGATAAAAACCGTTACGTTCAGCATTGCTTTGCAGTTTGGCAGTTTGCAGTAGGAACACATATTTACCCATATTGGATTCGTCAGAATGTGTACTTTCTGAAAATATATGGTTTTCTGGGGTCTCTGTACTGTTAGGGGGGTCTAATGTCGCATATTACACACACCAGGTGCTTATATTGCAGCAGCCAGCGCGCGTCAGCCGTGAAAATGTATATACACTATTGTCATTTGGGGGTCTCTGTGCGCCACATAGTTTGGTATATCTATGCATATTGGGCATCAAAGTGTTCAGTAGACCCCTGGCGTTCATATTTAGGATGTTTTATGCTGATAAGTTACGAAATGTGGGGCATATAATGGGGTAAAAATTCAAGCTTTGTGACAATTTTCAGAAATTTGATAAAAACCGTTATGTTCAGCATTGCTTTGCAGTTTGGCAGTTTGCAGTAGAAACACTTATTTACCCATATTGGATTCGTCCGAATGTGTACTTTCTGAAAATATATGGTTTTCTGGGGTCTCTGTACTGTTAGGTGGTCTGTCGCATAATACACACACCGGGTGGTTATATTGCAGCAGCCAGTGCGTCAGCGGTGAAAATGTCTATACATGTTGTCATTTGGGGGTCTCTGTGCGCCACATAGTTTGGTATATCTATGCACATTGGGCATCAAACTGTTTAGTAGACCCCTATGTTTATTTTTAGGATGCTTTATGCTGGTAATGATACATGGACAATACGATGCTGGAAAGTTGAAGCTTTGAGGCAATTTCCAGATATTTCACCCAAACCGCCAAATTTGGCAAAGCCTTGCGACGCAGTAGTTTGGAGCAGAAAGGCATGGGTACCCATTTTAGATTCTGTAGAATGTGTACTTTCCAAAAATATATGGGGTTGGGGGGTAAACATATATTTCTGTGTTTTTACCCCACAAAAATGCAGTCAATGTGTTGATTTTTCATTAGCTGAAGTTACCCACGGGACTGTTTGTATGCGCTAACTTCATTTTGGGGCCTCTAAATGCCAGATACTTTGGTAAACTTATGAACAATGGCCACCAAAATGTTCAGAGGAACCCTGGCAATCATATTTAGGGTGCTTTTTCTTAGTACGTAATGACACATGGGTGATATGGTGCTGGGAAGTTGAAGCTTTGAGGCAATTTTCAGATATTTCACCAAAACCGCCAAATTTGGCAAAGCCTTGCGACTCAGTAGTTTGGAGCAGAAAGGCATGGGTACCCATTTTAGATTCTGTAGAATGTGTACTTTCCAAAAATATATGGGGTTGGGGGGTAAACATATATTTCTGTGTTTTTACCCCACAAAAATGCAGTCAATGTGTTGATTTTTCATTAGCTGAAGTTACCCACGGGACTGTTTGTATGCGCTAACTTCATTTTGGGGCCTCTAAATGCCAGATACTTTGGTAAACTTATGAACAATGGCCACCAAATGTTCAGAGGAACCCTGGCAATCATATTTAGGGTGCTTTTTCTTAGTACGTAATGACACATGGGTGATATGGTGCTGGGAAGTTGAAGCTTTGAGGCAATTTTCAGATATTTCACCAAAACCGACAATTGTGGGAAAGCCTTGCGACTCAGTAGTTGGGAGCAGAAAGGCATGGGTACCCATTTTAGATTCGGTAGAATGTGTACTTTCCAAAAATATATGGGTTTTGGGGGGTAAACATATATTTCTGTGTTTTTACCCCACAAAAATGCAGTCAATGTGTTGATTTTTCATTAGCTGAAGTTACCCACGGGACTGTTTGTATGCGCTAACTTCATTTTGGGGCCTCTAAATGCCAGATACTTTGGTAAACTTATGAACAATGGCCACCAAAATGTTCAGAGGAACCCTGACAATCATATTTAGGGTGCTTTTTCTTAGTACGTAATGACACATGGGTGATATGGTGCTGGGAAGTTGAAGCTTTGAGGCAATTTTCAGATAATTCACCAAAACCGACAATTGTGGGAAAGCCTTGCGACTCAGTAGTTTGGAGCAGAAAAGCATGGGTACCCATTTTAGATTCTGTAGAATGTGTACTTTCCAAAAATATATGGGTTTTGGGGGGTAAACGTATATTTCTGTGTTTTTACCCAACAAAAATGCAGTCAATGTGTTGATTTTTCATTAGCTGAAGTTACCCACGGGACTGTTTGTATGCGCTAACTTCATTTTGGGGCCTCTAAATGCCAGATACTTTGGTAAACTTATGAACAATGGCCACCAAAATGTTCAGAGGAACCCTGGCAATAATATTTAGGGTGCTTTTTCTTAGTACGTAATGACACATGGGTGATATGGTGCTGGGAAGTTGAAGCTTTGAGGCAATTTTCAGATATTTCACCAAAACCGACAAATTTGGGAAAGCCTTGCGACTCAGTAGTTTGGAGCAATAAGGCATGGGTACCCATTTTAGATTCTGTAGAATGTGTACTTTCCAAAAATGTATGGGTTTGGGGGGTAAACATATATTTCTGTGTTTTTACCCCACAAAAATGCAGTCAATGTGTTGCTCTTTCATTAGCTGAAGTTACCCACAGGACTATTTGTATGAACTAACTTCATTTTGGGGCCCCTAAATGCCAGTTACTTTGGTAAACCTATAAACAATGGCCACCAAACTGTTCGGAGGAACCCTGGCAATCATATTTAGGGTGCTTTTTCTTGGTGCATAACGATACATGGGTGATATGGTGCTGAGAAGTTGAAGCTTTGAGACAATTTTCAGATATTTCACCAAAACCGACAAATGCGGGAAAGCCTTGCGACTCAGTAGTTTGGAGCAGAAAGGCATGGGTACCCATTTTAGATTCGGTAGAATGTGTACTTTCCAAAAATATATGGGTTTTGGGGGGTAAACATATATTTATGTGTTTTTACCCCACAAAAATGCAGTCAATGTGTTGATTTTTCATTAGCTGAAGTTACCCACGGGACTGTTTGTATGCGCTAACTTCATTTTGGGGCCTCTAAATGCCAGATACTTTGGTAAACTTATGAACAATGGCCACCAAAATGTTCAGAGGAACCCTGGCAATCATATTTAGGGTGCTTTTTCTTAGTACGTAATGACACATGGGTGATATGGTGCTGGGAAGTTGAAGCTTTGAGGCAATTTTCAGATATTTCACCAAAACCGACAACTTTGGGAAAGCCTTGCGACTCAGTAGTTTGGAGCAGAAAGGCATGGGTACCCATTTTAGATTCAGTAGAATGTGTACTTTCCAAAAATATATGGTTTTGGGGGGTAAACATATATTTCTGTGTTTTTACCCCACAAAAATGCAGTCAATGTGTTGATTTTTCATTAGATGAAGTTACCCACAAGACTATTTGTATGCGCTAACTTCATTTTGGGGCCTCTAAATGCCAGATACTTTGGTAAACCTATGAACAATGGCCACCAAACTGTTTGGAGGAACCCTGGCAATCATATTTAGGGTGCTTTTTCTTAGTACATAATGACACATGGGTGATATGGTGCTGGGAAGTTGAAGCTTTGAGGCAATTTTCAGATATTTCACCAAAACCGACAACTTTGGGAAAGCCTTGCGACTCAGTAGTTTGGAGCAGAAAGGCATGGGTACCCATTTTAGATTCAGTAGAATGTGTACTTTCCAAAAATATATGGGTTTGGGGGGTAAACATATATTTCTGTGTTTTTACCCCACAAAAATGCAGTCAATGTGTTGATTTTTCATTAGCTGATATATTATTCAAATTGCAGGTGAGTGATTGCTCACCAAAGTTAATCACATCTCAAAGGAGATAATTAACTGATTAAAATACAACTGTCACTTAAATTAAAGTGCACTTAAATATGGAGTGTGAGAATTGTCTGAACAGAAACCAGGTCTGGGGATACTGAGCAAAGTACCCCATCTATTGCCCACTGGTCAGCAAATTCTTTCAACCGACCAGTAAACACTGCTTGGGTGTACTCTGCTCGGATGCGGGAACGCACCAGCACTCGGAACAAGACCTCTGCTGGCAGAGGATTCCCACCTTCCAAACATTGCTTTCTAGATTTATGGATGACTAATTTAGCTAAAGCCAGGAGCAAGTTGGAGAGAAGGTCTTTCTCTTTATTGTCCCGGGATACTGGGCGTCCAAAAATATAAACATGAGGGGAAAAGTGTAACCAGAACTGCAGGTAAAGCTTCCTCAAAAGAGCCAATAGAGGTTGCAGTCTGGCACACGTAAAATAAGCATGAAACACAGACTCTCCTTTGCCACAGAATGGACAAGCAGCTGGGGAGTCTGTAAAACGAGCTAAATACTCTCCCATGCTCAATGCACCATCCAACTCAAGTCTCCAGTTGGTCTAGGCACCAAACTGGAATAAAGAGCTTGCCACTGAGGTCCTTCACCCTCATTAAGCACACGTCTCCAGATGGTATCATATCGGGAGATGAGGGCAAGGAAGTGTACAGTGTGAAGCATTAGAGAGTACAACAGCTTTCTTGTTATATCATGAAAGCGTGTCAATGGAAAATTCTCCAACTGGCTCAAGTTGGGGGAAGGAGGTGCTTGGGGGGATTGACGGGTTTTAGGTGCTATTATTATGTCTGGAGGTGAGGAGTTCCAAGGTGGACGTGGCTCTCCAGCATGTAAAACCCCATCAATGAAGGTGTGAGAATCAGGAGAGATTGTGTCCTTGATTTCCTTGAGAAGACGGTGTGGAACCCTAGTGGTGAGGAATCCCATGCATTGCATAACTGCTTGAGAGTCCACCCAATCTGATTTCTCAAAATCCAGGAGATCTCCAACTCTGGTTAACCGAGCCTGGCAAAGGCGACGTCGGATGCTGATGGATTCTAACATCCTAGTCTTAAAAGATGGATTGTAAAGTAGGGGCTCATTTAGAATGTCTTCCCCTTCAATGGCTCCTTGCCTTAACACGGATACCATGCTCCAGGTTTTTAGCGTGTCTTGGTAGTAAGCCGGCAGGGTTGAAAGGTTTCTTAGGAAACCCTCAGGTTCAATTATAAACAATTGCCGGTCATATCCCATATTTCGTACCTGGCGATAAAAACTCGATGCTAGAGTACACCACTGTGGAGAAGGATCTGCATGCAAGTATCTCTGTATTTGCTGGAGACGGAAGGTGTGCACTTGAGAACGTATACACACGACTCCCTGCCCTCCCTCTTTCAACGGGAGGCTTGAGACACCTGCAGAAACCCAATGCTTTCCTATCCAGAGAAAGTCCAGTAACCTTCTCTGGATCTTAGCAATGAATTCTTGGGTTGGGCTAAGACATATCAGCCGGTACCAGATCTGAGAGGCCACCAGCTGATTAATCACCAAAGCTCTCCCCCTCATAGAAAGTACTTTAGCAAAACCTTTCCACTTTCCAAGGCGCGTTAGAACACACTCCTCAAGTTCAATGAAATTCTGTGAGACAGGATACTCCTCAGCTGATAGGTAGACGCCTAAATATTTAATGATTTTACTCTCCCACGAGATGTCACGAAAAGCAGGAGGCAGGAAATCTACCTTTAGAGAACCCTCCAGAAGGCCTGAGCTCTTGGACCAGTTGATCCGGGCAGATGAGGCAGCAGCGTAGACTTCTTGACACTCTTGTGCCCGCTCAAGATCAACTAGGTCCTGGGCCACAAGAATTACATCATCAGCGTAGGCTGAGAGAACCACCCTCATGTCAGGTTCTTTGAGCACCAGTCCCGTGAGCCTTTTCCTTAAAGGGATCCTGTCATCCGAAAACATGTTTTTTTCAAAACACATCAGTTAATAGTGCTGCTCCAGCAGAATTCTGCACTGAAATCCATTTCTCAAAAGAGCAAATAGATTTTTTTATATTCAATTTTAAAATCTGACATGGGGCTAGACATTTTGTCAATTTCCCAGCTGCCCCTGGTCATGTGACTTGTGCCTGCACTTTAAGAGAGAAATGCTTTATGGCAGGCTGCTGTTTTTCCTTCTTAATGTAACTGAATGTGTCTCAGTGGGACATGGGTTTTTACTATTGAGTGTTGTTCTTAGATCTACCAGGCAGCTGTTATCTTGTGTTAGGGAGCTGCTATCTGGTTACCTTCCCATTGTTCTGTTGTTTGGCTGCTGGGGGGGGGGAGGGAGGGGGGTGATATCACTCCAACTTGCAGTACAGCAGTAAAGAGTGATTGAAGTTTATCAGAGCACAAGTCACATGACGGGGGGCAGCTGGGAAATTGACAAAATGTCTAGCCCCATGTCAGATTTCAAAATTGAATATAAAAAAATCTGTTTGCTCTTTTGAAAAATGGACTTCAGTGCAGAATTCTGCTGGAGCAGCACTATTAACTGATTCATTTTGGAAAAATTTTTTTTCCCATGACAGTATCCCTTTAAGAGACACAGGAAGGGCTCAATGGCCAGCGAGTACAGTTGTCCCGACAAGGGGCATCCTTGCCGAACTCCTCGTCCAAAGGCCAGAGGTGCAGTCAGAGACCAGTTGATTTTAACTAAACACTCTGCAGAGGCATACATTGTTTTCAGGTAGCCCACAAACTGTGGGCCAAAGCTATAGGCTTGCAGAGTGCCTATAAGATATTGGTGATCCACCCTGTCAAATGCCTTCTCTTGATCCAGAGAGAGAAAAGCAAGAGATAGACCAGTCCTTCTCGCAAAATGTAGTAAGTCTCGGATTAAAAAGACATTATCAAAAATTGTCCGACCGGGGACTGTATAGGACTGGTCAGGATGAATCACCTCTGCCAGCACAGATTTGAGCCTAAGTGAGATAGCTTTGGCCACGATCTTATAGTCTGTGCTAAGCAGTGAGACTGGTCTCCAGTTCTTAATAAGACGGAGATCCCCCTTCTTAGGAAGTAGTGATAACACTGCTCGACGACACGAAAGTGGCAACTCACCTTTCTTGAAGGCCTCAGTTAGGACCCTATGGAAATCAGGGCCCAGAGTATCCCAAAAGAACTGGAAGAACTCTATGGTCAGTCCGTCAAGCCCAGGAGATTTATTGTGGGGCATTAAACGGAGTGCTTGAGAGAGTTCATCTAGAGTGATTGGTGTTTCCAACCTCTCTTTTCTCCTCTCACTGACCACTGGAAGCCCATCCCATAGCTCCTCACAGGCATCTGGAGAGATGGGATCTGGAGAAAAAAGGTTTTGATAGAAGGACCGGGCTCTGTCCCGGATAGCCTCCGGATCCTCAAGGGGGGTTCCATCCTCCGCAAAAAGGCATGTGATTTGTTTTCGGTTCCCCTTCTTCCTCTCCAGAGCATAGAAGAATCGGGAACCACGATCCATATCACAAAGTAACTGCATCCGGCTTCGCACAAAGGCACCACGAGCCTGTCGTTGTTCCATGTTACGCAGCGCTTCTTTCCTTTCTAGATATTCACACTGAAGGGCTTGGTCTTCAGAGCCTGATAGCCTTTGCTCAAGATCAAGCACCTCCCCATTCAGTGCCTCAATCTCTGCATTGCACTGCCCGCTCACACTTTTGGTATACTCTTGACACAAGAGCTTTAGGTGAACCTTGCCTACATCCCACCACTGGTTCAATGTGGCAAATTCATCCTGAAAGGCCCTCCAGCCTCTCCATGTATCCCGGACTGACTTTGCAAAACCCTCATCTTCTAATAAACTGTTGTTAAAGTGCCAGTAAGCAGCTTTTGGCAGAGATGGTGCGATTGACATTCTCAGGGATACACAATTGTGGTCTGAGAATGGTGCCAATCTAATGGTGCTCGACTGGGCTCGTGACATGAGATGGCTCGATATATATATCCTATCAATCCGGGATTGAGAAACATGACCATCTCTCACCCTGACATAGGTAAAAGCAACCGTCTCTGGGTTCTGTTCTCTCCAGACATCAACCAAGGAGAAATGAGCAATTAGTTCTCGCAAAACGGACTCAGACGAGTCTCTTTTCTTGGGTACATTGCGATCTCGAGCATCAAGGGTGTAATTAAAATCACCCCCTATAATCAAGGCTTCATCAGAGTCAATTGTCTCCATGTAGGCTGACAAACTTTCAAAGAACCGTGCCCTCTCTGGTCCGGTAGTAGGAGCATACACATTCATTAGATTATATGTTCTACCTGACTCCCGGACCCGAAGATGCAATAGACGGCCAGGGATGACAGAGGTAGCATTCAGGACCTCTGGCTGGAAGGAATCTGAGAAAAGGGTCACCACCCCCGCATGATGTCCAAGTGAGGTGATTAAAAAAGACCCTTCCCTTCCACTCCAGATTCCAGCTTGCTTCAAGCTCTGGAGTGGTGTGGGTCTCTTGGAGGAAACTCACAGAGTACCCTCCTTGACGAAGAAAGGAGAGTACCTGAAACATTCGGAAAGGATTCCGACAGCCATTAGTATTAAGTGTGCTTATACTCAAGGCCATTACTGAGTCTTAGGAAGTGCTTTAACCTTCATCAAGGTCTGATGAGACAAACATTTTTTGTGAAACTTCATTATACGGAGATATTCCGCTGTTCCATAGTTCTTGGCCTCTTTTATGACCTTAATGTATTGTCTCACAGAATTGATAACTAAAGGCAAATCATGCCACTTCTCCAGAGCCATGTGCATCTTCTTCTCTAATTTAACACCAAGGGTGCTCTCAAGAAACTTTTTGAGTTCCTCAGCAGGGATGATTGGGGTAGAAGGATTTGCCACTCCTATGTCAACCTCCTCTTCGATGTTCCCCTCATCCATGAGCTCTTCCTGGCTAAGGGATTGATAATCTCCCCTCTCCACTAGAGCTTTGAGAATCTCTCCACAAGTTGTTACAGGAAAAGTATCAGAATCACTTTTCTGGAGACCCTGCAATGGCTCAGGTGTTCCCTCAACTTCACTTGAAACACATTTGGAAGTGTTTGACACAGGAGCAACAGAACTAATTAGCTCCCCAGCAACAGGTAGAGCTTTGGAGGCTCGATGGTTAGCCTCTGCCCTCTCTACTACCTCCTGTGCTTTCTGGATGGCAATAACATTTGGGTCAGTTGAAGACAAGGGAGGAGAGATTTTAGCATGAACAGTAGAGGTTGTCTGGCTACCCTCCACCGTATTTACAACTCCACCCTCACCATCCTTCCCAGCAGTTTTATCTGTAGGGTCCTGTATGGGGGTTAGCCCAATATTCTCCCCCTCCTGGAGTGAAATACCCTGAGGCACTAAAAACTGAGGCTGGTTGCAGTTGCCAAATCTCAGCACCTCAGGAACACTGACTGCCCACTCTGCAGGAGTCTCATTAGGTGTCTCTTTACACTCCAAGGGAAGATCTTCCAAATGATTTTGAGGCAGATACTGCACCCCTGACTCTGTGGGGAAACCAACACTGCCATGTTCACGGCCATGCAGACCATTAACCTCATTATTCCCCACCTGGTCTGGAGGCAAGAGTGCATGGTCTGACAACGGTTGATCGTGACCAACAGTTGGGCCAGACAATGTCACCACATGAGGAGCAGAAGTTTTGCTACCCTTTTTACCCTTGGATGGGGGTGCCCCATCATTAACCACTGATGCCCATTCCTCAGGTACCAGCCAGTTTGATTTAAATTTCCTCTTTTTCTTGGCATCTGAAGAGGAAAGGCCACTATCTGCCCCAACCCCAACAGGTGTTGCAATCATGGGTACCCCCACACCTTCAGGGGTGCCCATAACAGGGGTACACTTTTTTGTGGTAGGAACAACTGTGACCCTGGGGGAAGCTTTGACATGTTTTCCCCCCTTCTCTTTTGCCGCAATTGTAAGACATGCTGCAGCCTTAGATGTCTTAAGTGAAGAAGGAGGAGGTTTGGATGTTGTAGAGGTGGGTTGTGTAACAGCCACCTTGAGGTTCTTTAGTGAAGGAGATATCCCCTTTGAGGACCCTGCTGAAATAGTCCCAGCAGGATAAGATGTTTTATTTGAGGCACTGGGAGCAGGAACAGGGGCTGTGGTCTTAATTTGCCCTTTGGGGCAACTCTGGCGAGTGTGCCCCAGGTTCTTGCAAAGGAAGCACCTCACTTCCTCTGTGCTGTAAAAAATTTTATACAGCACCCCTTCAAATGGAACCCCGAAAGACCCCTCAATAGTGTCTTGCCCCCGAGGTAAAAGTAGTTGCACCTGCCTTTTAAAGGAAAGGACGTGCCTCAGTCTGCTCTCCTTACATCCCAGGGGAATTCTAGACATATTTGATTTTAACTCCCCAAGGGCTTGCAGGTGGGGGTACAATAAGTGGTCTTGCAGGAAGGGGGGCACATTAGATAAAACCACCCTTGTGCCCAATCCTTCTAGGGGTTCTACAGGGACATAACTCCCTCCCACTGTGATACCCCTCTGTACCAGAGTATGCACTGCAGTTAGAGTACGGGCAAAGATTATGGCTTTCCCATACATTTTACTTGCTGCCACTACTGCAGAGTGGCCCACCACTTCAGCTGCAGCCTTTATATAAGCCTCTATGCCATGAGTGCTTGACATTAGGCATCTGACCCCATGCTTCCTTGTAAGCTTCTCTACCCCAGCAGTGACTTGGCTTGGGTTGCTGCCAGTAGCTACCGCGTGTGCAAATGTTTTAGCAGGGGTCACATTGGCTGCAGCAGCAGAAGTAGAGGCAATGGGGCTTTTTGACATGGGCTCTGACTGGTGTTTCCTTGCAGAGCTACAGCTGGGTTTTTCAGGTCCTTTTGCTTTAGAACCAAGAGATGTTTTTTATAACTTTCCTTTTTATTCCCTCCCATTATTTTACACAACACCACACAAAAAGAAAGCTTTATACTATTGATTAACAAAAAAGTAAGTTTTAAGTTGAGAAGCTGTGGCAGGGAGAGGGTTAATGTGAGCAGGTGCCTGGGAGCTGCACTGCTGCTGCTGGAAAAGATTTTATATTTATACTTATATTAAATCCTTCTCCCTTTAGCTTTCTCTCCTCACAGAACTGAGTGCAAAATCAAAATATCCACTCAATCTGTACAAAAATTAAACAATTTGTGCTGAAACAAGAGAAAAATGCAAATGAAACTGACACCCAGGTGCGGGGGAGGGGTAGGGGATCTAACAGTGAGTTTGTAGCCCAGAGCAAGTGAAAGGAACTGGGCTAGGAATCACTCACCTTCAGGGTCAAAAGAAAAATCGATTTTTAGTAAAGAAAATCAACTCAAAACTTCCCAAATTTCACCCACCAAGTGGACAACACATTCACACACCAAGTGATAACAAAAAATCCTGTCTCAAACAGGAATTTCAATGCTTAATTCAGCACTAAACAGAGAGCTTTCTCCTGTGTGTTGATTTTTCATTAGCTGAAGTTACCCACAGGACTATTTGTATGCACTAACTTCATTTTGGGGCCTCTAAATGCCAGATACTTTGGTAAACCTATGAACAATGGCCACCAAACTGTTTGGAGGAACCCTGGCAATCATATTTAGGGTGCTTTTTCTTGGTGCGTAACGATACATGGGGGATATGGTGCTGAGAAGTTGAAGCTTTGAGGCAATTTTTAGATATTTCACCAAAACCGACAATTGTGGGAAAGCCTTGCGACTCAGTAGTTTGGAGCAGAAAGGCATGGGTACCCATTTTAGATTCGGTAGAATGTGTACTTTCCAAAAATATATGGGTTTTGGGGGGTAAACATATATTTCTGTGTTTTTACCCCACAAAAATGCAGTCAATGTGTTGATCTTTCATTTGCTGAAGTTACCCATGGGACTGTTTGTATGCGCTAACTTCATTTTGGGGCCTCTAAATGCCAGATACTTTGGTAAACTTATGAACAATGACTACCAAAATGTTCAGAGGAACCCTGGCAATCATATTTAGGGTGCTTTTTCTTAGTACGTAATGATACATGGGCGATATGGTGCTGGGAAGCTGAAGGTTTGAGGCAATTTTCAGATATTTCACCAAAACCGACTCAGTAGTTTGGAGCAGAAAGGCATGGGTACCCATTTTAGCTTCAGTAGAATGTGTACTTTCCAAAAATATATGGGTTTTGGGGGGTAAACATATATTTCTGTGTTTTTACCCCACAAAAAATGCAGTCAATGTGTTGATTTCTCAGTAGCTGAAGTAAAGTCCTGAACAATTTGGATGTGCTAACTTCATATTGGTGTCTCTAAATGCCAGATACTTTGGTAAACCTATGCATAATGGGTATCAAACTGTTCAGTGGACCCCTGGCAATCATATTTCAGGTGCCTTTTCTTGGTACCTAATATAGTTTGGGATATGCGGAGCAGCAAAATAAAACCTTTGAAATGATTTTTCAGAATTTTGAATTTTTTTATGAAAAACCGCTATGTTCAGACAAGCTTTTATGTTTGGTAGTTGGGAGTAGAGAGACATAGTTACCCATTTTGTAATCGGCAGAATGTGTACTTTTCAAAAATGTATGGTTTTCTGGGGTAAACCTACGGTTTCAGGATTTTTTGCCTTGGAATCTAAAGCATGCCGTTTTCTGCCTTAGTGCTTTCAAAATTCGTTAATATACTGCCGGGAGTTTTTGAGGTACAGAAGTCCTAAATCTCCCTAAAACTATACATATCTGGTATTGGCACGTTCGAGAGACATAAGGCTTTCCAAATCAGTTGGATTTTCCTCCGTAAAATGAAATATTTTTCTGGTATAAATTGATATACGATGAAAAATGGTAATTTTTCTTTTTTTTTGGTATTTAGCACTATAAATTTTTTTGCACAGGTGGAAATACATGAAAACTCAGGCAGATTTAGAAAGCTCAGTTTCTACCGAAAAAAACAATGTATAGTTTTCCTAGGTAAACTATAGGTTTCCCCTCAGAAAATGCCCCTAAAGTGAGAGAGCACAAAATGTTTCAAAAACGGCTGGCATTTCGCGTAACCAAAATGTGAAATTCTGCTGGCACTTAAAAGGTTAATAAACAACTATTTGTTATGTAGCCTTAAAGGACCAGTAACATAAAAAAAAAAATTAAAAAAATTTGTTTCTACTTAACGAAAAAAAAAACCCACCAAGGCAGTTTTAACTTTAAATTCGCAAAGTAAAAATTATTATCAAAAAATTACTTACCGATTCTCTCCTCCCTGGCTATCTCCTATAGAAGTCAGGGAGGAGAAATCGAGTGCCGCACAATGGATCTTCACCCTGACGCCATTTCTGAAGAGGAGCGCAAGCAGAGAATCGGTAAGTAATTTCTTAATAAAAACTTTGCTAATTAAAACTTAAAACTGTCTTGGTGTTTTTTTTCGTTAAGTAGAAACGATTTTTTTTTTTTTTAAATTATGTTACTGGTCTTTTAAAGGAGAAGAAAAGTTGTTTAGCACTTGGTGGTGCTAAATGTTAGGCACCCCCAAGTGAATGTTTTTACTTACCTGAAACCCCGGCCGGTGCTCATATCAGCAGAAAACTGCGCCGGCCCGGGGTTATTCCAGCGAGCACCACCACCAAGAGTGCTTCTCTTCCGGCTAGGGTTGCCACCCGGCCGGTATTTTACCGGCCTAGCCGGTAAAATACCTGCCGGGGCCGGTATTACAAATTTACCGGCAATGTAGCTGCCGGTAATTTGTAATACCTATAACAAAAGCCCTTGGCCCTCAGGCAGAAACTTACCCCTCCGTCTTCTGCCCCTCTTGCGATGGGGCCCGCCCCCTTTCGCGTCATGCTGCATGTGTCTCCGCCCCTTTTTACGTCACACTCCGCCCATTTACCCGTGACCCCACCCCTTTTTTCATCACGGCGTCACCACCCCCATCACTGGCTGGTAAATTTTTTTAAAATAGGTGGCAACCTTACTTCCGGCTTCTTCTTTAATCGCGTGGCTAGAGTGAAAAGCCGAACTTTAAGTAAAAAGTCGGCTTTTTCATTCTACTGCGCATGTGTCTGTCCCGGGAAATTTGAAGAAAGAAGAAGCCGGAAGAGAGGCGATCCGTGGTGCTTGCTGGAATAACCCCAGGGGGTTTCAGGTAAGTAAATACTTCACTTGGGGGTGCCTAACATTTGGCACCCCTAAGTGATAAACGACTTTCCTTCTCCTTTAATATAATAAATATCTGAATGGAAAGCATGAAACAGGAGGATGATATAGACAAGCTGATTGCTGACAGTGTCTTGAGATGTTCTGACCCCCAGCTGAAGGTCTACTGGTAGATCCCAATCTACCTCTTGGACACCCCTGTCCTAATGCAAGGATGTCACACACCAGATAGGTTTAGTATAGTTTTGTATCATTGCTTTCAGTGCCAGTTGGACCATAGTCAGTGACAATGTGCCAATAACTACTCCCTGTACAATATGCAAATAATACCACAAAGACCAATAAGAAACTTATGCAGCAATTTATTAAAAGCCTTGAACCCCACTGCCAGACATTAAGGCCAGTATGTTTTTTTGACATAATCTGTCCAACATAATACATAAAGATTACTAGTTATAGTGCAAGTCTGCAACACATAGGGGTCTATTTATGAAACCTCAAATTTTTCTGGTTGAGTAAAAAGATTTATTAGCTCTGGAGCTGGTAAAAAAGCCAAATCAAAAAAGACTCCAGCTTAAATCTGTCAAAGTCTGTTAAACCAAATGGGCAACGCAGTACCAAGCAGAAAACAGAAGCAAATTCGAAAACACAGAGAAATAGCACACCACCACATCAGGATCCGTAGAATAGTCAAACACAGGCAGGGGTCAGTTCAAGCAGCAAGAATGCAAAGTCAGGGACAGGCAAGTGTCACAAACCAAATATCAGACTAGGAACAGACTAGAATGCCCCCAAGAACTAGGAAAGAACCTTTACGTTGGGCAACCAACATTAGGCAAGGGGTTCTTTAATATTTGAACTTCGCGGCACTGTGTGTCACGCGGTGCACTGAATATGGGGGGAGATACCTGTGTAACCAGGAATCGGCAAGACTAGTACACTAATTATACAAGAGGTGGTGGGCATCCCCACAGGAGAGACGGCAGGTGTCCCCGCTGCATGGCAGGTATTTTCTTTACAATAGCAACGGCTATGCTCACAGCAGAACACTTCGCCAGGCGTCAATTCGCCAGGACAACGCTAATTCACTAAAATCCGAAGTTGCGTCCAGGGCACCAAACGCTGGCGAAGTTGCGTCCAGGGCGCCAAACGCTGGCGAAGTTGCGCTAGCGTTACTGCACCAAGCAAAACTAAGTTGCGCTAGCGTTGGCCAATTTGCATACGGTGGGAAGTTAAAGTTTAATGGACATTTATGTTGCAGCAAATACATTACACTACACAAGCCTTGGAAACCTAAATAAATAAAAATAAAGTTGTTATATTGCCCTACACATGAGCCCAGTGTATAGTATATGTGCCATATGTTAGGAAATGTAGGGGGGAAGCCAGTTAACCCCCAAAAAAATGTATGCTCTTTTTCAGCCTATCACCCGGAAAAAGAAAAAGACACTATTTTTTGAGGAACTCCTATCTATTCTGTTGCACTTCGTCTGAGGTGGCAAAGGCAAGTCTGGCACAAGAGGTAACGTTCAGTAAAATCTGCATCTTTGTGAATTTGCGTAGTCAATTTGCCCCTATGGGTCCTTCTCAGGCTGACTAGCCAAATACGAGTAACAACTGCATCATGTTGGATTAAATACCAAAAGATACCTATCTTTTGCTATTTGTCATGGGTGTGACAAAACTATGGGTTATGTAATAAATGGCACTACATTTGCCCAGGAGCAGTAACCCATAGTAACCAATAAGCAGATAGGAGTTACTGGTCACCTGTTTAAAAGCAAACATCTTATTGGTTGCTATAGGTTACTGCTTCTGGGCAAACTTTGTGCCTTTTATTACATGTTGGGGAAGTGTCATAATTTTATTGAAGCATCAGAGTGAGCTTTCCCATTTCGATACAGGACGCCCTATAGTGATAGAAATGTCACCCAATGTTTTCATTGAGACTTGTCTGCTGGTATGGGAGCCCAGTCATATTGTCATGAAAAAAACATGTCCAAAGGACAAAGGAGAAGAAAAAGGCAAAAACAGCCATACGTGCAGTTTATGTATAGATAGGATGGTCAGTTTTAACAAGAGACAATTAATGTAGCTGTATGTTTTTGGAAAACCCAAGCAAGCATAGAGAAAATATACAAAGTGAACCTAGAACCTCTGGATCAAAAACTTTTAGGGGTTTTTTTTTACTGATATTTGATTTTTTTCCGGTTGGAGTTTTAAAGGGGAAAACTCAATTTTTTCATAGCAAATTTTTTTTCTAGACTTATTGTATTCCAAGGCTGCTAAGAGTCTGAATCCAAAATACTCCATCTCAAACCTGCCGAGGTCATGTAGAAGTCAATGGCAGAAGTCCCTTTTACAATTGGAAGATATGATCTGAGCTGGGTTTCATACCATAATCCAAAAAATGTGTGGTTTTCCGGCAATAATCCGAGTTTTCCGGCGTCAAATCTGAAAAAATCATATGTTTAATTTTTTCGGCAACTATATAGAGATTTTATATATTTATATAATACACAAAAGCCATGAATATCCTGTAAATTATATCCTTATAAACGGTGAGTAGTGATGTCATCAGTTATAAACGGTGAGTAGTGATGTCATTTCTGTCACATGACTCACTAAAATTTGTGTATTATAATAAATAAAGTACCCCCAGTTGTAAAATATGAGGATATTAGAAGTTACCTCGGAGTTCCATGACCTGTATAAAAACACTCGGCCTTCGGCCTCGTGTTTTTATATGGTCATGAAACTCCTCGGTAACTAATAATATCCTTATATTTTACAAGAGGGGGTACTTTATTCACTATATATTTTATATTGAGTCTTTTTCCACACCGAATTTTTCCAATTAATTTATTGCTAAATAAGGTAAAATTGTGGATGGGAGTTTGGTCAAAGTTGTTTTAATAAAATAATGAGGAAAAATTTGGATTTTAGTAAATAACCCCTCCAAGAAATCACTTTTTGAAGTTACTGGTCCTTGTTTTGTTTTAGAGGTTTGAAATTTACTGGTACAAGTTTGGGATCCATTATCGGGAAACCTGTTATCCAGAAGGCATCAAATTACGGGAAGGTCATCTCCCATAGACTCCATTTTAGTCTCAGATTTTTTAAAATGATTGATTTTTCTCTGTAATAATTAAACAGTATCAGGTACTTGATGCCAGCTAAGATATAATTCATTCTTATTGGAGGCAAAACAATTCTATTGGGTTTATTTAATGTTTAAATAATTTTTATAATACTTAAGATATAGTGATCCAAATTATGGAAAGACCCCTTGTGGCTTCTGTTATTCTAATGTTTTTATATTTTTTCTCTGCCCAATTCTATTTGTTGTTATTGATGTTATGCATTCCCTTTGAAGTTGTCTGTGATCTCTGGACCCTTGGACCCTGATGTTTTAAAGGGATGTGGCATAATCTCTCTTACTGATCTTTTATCTAATAGTCCAAGTGGGGAGTATGAATTATCTTTACTATATCTTATCCTGTCTATATTTATCCTATCCATCTATTATGGTCCCAGTGATAAACATTTTCCCACCTCTCATTATTATTTGATGGAACATCTAAAATACCACGACTAGTATTAAAATCATTAGATTACTTCACATTTATCCCACTTTCTATTATGGTCCCACTGGTAACCATTTTCTCATTATTATTTGGTGGAAAAAAATGTAAACACCACAACTAGTATTTCATAACACAACTAAACTGATGTGGTCTTCTGGTTAATGTATCTTTTTTAGGGCAAAGACACATGCTCAGATTCAGGGAGATTTAGTCGCCAGGCGATAAATCGCCTCTTCTTTGCGGCAACTAATCTCCCCGAACTGCCTCAGAGCAATTCGTTTTCCAAAGAAGAGGACATTTGTCGCTGGGTGACTAATCTCCCTGAATCTGAGCATGTGTCTCTGCCCTTAATGGATTTTGACCTCCTGTTACATATCTTTTTAATTTATATACTTATATATCTGTGTTATCACATTTCTGTTTTCTTCACTCTCATTACCGGTATATGGTTCTAGTTTTACCTTTAATTTACTTATTTCTACTTAAAGGTTTTGCCATTCTGCTTAAAGGAGAACTAAACCCCTCCAAGAGCTGGTCTCCCTCCCTGCCTTCACCCTGCACAGTGTTACCCCAGAAGTGTCCCCTCTGGAAATACTGACTGCACATGCAACAGCGCAACGGAACACAGAGGTCCATATATTGCACATGCGCAGTTGGATCCGGAAAGCTGCATAAATTATTAAAAGGCAAGAAGAGGATCCGGAAGCCGGGGCTGGCAAACATCGCGCCTCTGTGCTCCACTGTACTGTTCTGCGTGTGCGGTCAGTATTTCTAGAGGGGAGGGGGGCCAGTGGGGACTTTTGACTGTGGGGGTGTAGATCTCCTTTAAGAGATGGGATAACCAGTAGCTCAATCTCACGTGATCCTGCAGCTTTCTTTTAGACAGAAGAGAAACTGCACACAGACACCATGCTTTTCTTGCTTCAAGAAGACATAACTTTATTAACACTTCTGCATTAGCAGACAAAGATCATGTCACATGACACTGTATCAGTATTATATCAGTATTATATCAGTATGAGATCTGTAGGAGAGCACACACATTGATACACATCTTAACGAAAGGCAATAAATATTTTGAAAAAATGTATTTTAAAACATCATGTTTTAGGGTTTTTCTTTGTCTTTTTTTAATACACTTTACTTGATAGAACACATAGATGAAATATTGCTTTTTCCTGGTATAAGACAATGACGGAAATTAACAAGTCATACAAGCATGCCAAATATATAGCAGCGACTGTAAAAGTGGAAGTTTTAGTGCCTTTCTCATCAATGAATTGTTGGCCTGATTGTGCTTCAAAGGAGCTGATTGAATTTGTAGAATCAATTTGTCAATACCCTGTCTGGTTTAAGTATTTAGATGGATGGTATAAGTTTCAGGCATCTGATCAAAAGCTGTTTCATTTATGTGGACAGGAGAGAATGGGAAACATGACTTCCAGGGTTTGTATTGCAGAAATCCACTATCAACAGCATGTGGCTGCAGGACTTAGCTGCTTTGATTTCACTAATCTCTTATGACATGCATTGTTTTTCAGCTGAACTCATGATAACAGCAAGAAAGAATCATTACCTTTACAACTGGTACATTTTACCTCAAAATTAACATTTATTTGACAGATTGAGCTTTCCAGAGGGCTATTTGTCTTTTTTAGTCTATAGAATCGGTAACAAAAATCGCACTAGGGACACAATTGAGAAAGTGCCTTACCCCTAAAGCTCATAAAGAGCTGTTGCTTCACTTTAAGTTGAAGAAATATTATAGCCATAACTACACCTCACAGGTGTATTCCTTGGATGTTGGTTGTCGTAAAAAAACAAATGCAGGCTATAATGAACATGCTGTTTTTTACAAGCAGTCTAACAATGGTGCCTATACACCAACTGTGCATGATTATCATTTTCAACATTGTCATCTGTTCTCTTATTGGTGTTTGAGACATGAGGCTTCATTTATATTTGTAAGTTCAATGTGTATAAACAGGTGATTGAGCTTGTAAAGATACTATTAATAAAGTTACTTGCACTGTACATACATGTGGTGCATCAATATGTGGTTTAGCCTTCCTGGACCTATCATAATTCCAGGGTTCCCTTCGTTGGTTGCACCATTAGCTTCTGACACACGGTCTGATGAATATGATTCTGTTATTAACGGGGTTCACCAGAATTCAAGCAATTTCAATAGGGAAATAGATTGTGCTGACAATTGTGCTGAAAATCTAAGGGAAAATACTGTGGTTTGGGCACTGTGCTTGTAATTGGGGCTTTTAGCACACAACAACAGTATTCAGGACGTACGGACCTTAAGGCTAGGGCGACATGATATTTATTTTCTACATGGCTGAGAACCCACTGCTCCTCTTCTGCTGCGCTGCAGGAGCAAAAATGCAGGTTTCGGAGCAAAATGCAGAAATCCACCACATCTGCCTGCACTGAGTGGAGGTAATGATTCGGGGTGCAGGCAGCGCAGAAGAAGAGGAGCAGCAGGGCCAGTGTTTCTCCACAAGCCGAGAACTGTGTCATGTGGCCCTAACCTTAAGAGACCCAGTCGTAGCATACTAATCTGATACTTTTGGTCACCAATTAGGGATTTGTGTATTCTTTAAGAGCTGAATGATAATTTACCCAAGTGATATGTCATGTAATATGAAATTCCAAGATTCTTTTCAAAGGGATTCTGTCGTGCTTTTTATGATGTAATTTTTATTTAGAAATTACACAAATAATTCACTCTACAATGTAACATTTTATTCCTGAACCAGCAAGTGTATTTTTGTTCAAGTTATAATATTGGTGTGTAGGCAGTCATCTCAGGTCATTTTGCCTGGTCATGTGCTTTCAGAAAGACCCAGCACTTTAGGATGGAACTGCTTTTTGGCAGGCTGTTATTTCTCCTACTCAGTGTAACTAAATGTGTCGCAGTGGGACGTGGCTTTTACTATTGAGTGCTGTTCTTGATCTACCAGGGAGCTGTTATCTTGTGTTAGGGAGCTGCTATCTGGTTACCTTCCTATTGTTCTGTTGTTAGACTGCTGGGCAGAATGGGAGGGGGTGATACCACTTCAACTTGCAGCACAGCAGTAAAGAGTGACTGTATGAGAGCACAAGTCACATGACTGGGTGTAGCTCGGAAACTGACAATATGTCTAGCACTGTGCACATATGGCCTGCAGTTGGTGTATAGGGGATATCTATTTTTTTTAAATCACCACAGTCATGTCAGGCATGTTTATTTTTTTATTAAAGTTTAATCCTTGTATTCCTGATCTTTTGAATTTGACCTTTATTTTGTTCCTTTTTTAATAGGTCTATTGCTTTCCTTTTAATTGGCTATAAACAGGCCAATATTAACGGCTGACTTTGCCCCTCCAGGCCAAGTCAGTAGCTTATTAACCATTGCATGGGGCAAGCCAAGGATCAGCTCAACTGATATCTGGCTGAAAGTCAGACAAATATCAATTGGGCAGGTTAAAAAGCCAAAGTGTATGATGACCATATCAGCCTGTTGATGCCGTCCTGATGGACTGCATAGATCCCTGTTATCCAATAATTGACCCAGGGATCAGATAAAGAGATCAGCTCTAATGTGGTTGGTTACAAACTGCACAGATCTTGCATTCCATTCAATGATTTTTTTAAGCAAATACGTGTACCAATGCAAAGCACACAACTACTTTCTGTTATGTTTTGATGTGACTATATTGGTGACGATTTTATTGTACCTAAGAGCAACTTCCAGCTACGCTATCCTTTTTTTACAATAGTATTAATAAGACAGTACCCCCCCAGATGGAAATGAAACATCAAATAAACATTGTCACATGTCAGGAATGAAGCAAGAATGTGGTAGAGATGGGCTCCTGTGTCCTTAAAATGGCAGTCTGAACTTTTTGATAACATCTGGCTATATTACAATGTTTTTGGTCCACTTTGTTTTTTTGATCTATTCCAAAAATATTTCCCAACGGCCTTTTTATACAAAACATCTTTGAAACCTTTGAATTCCGGATCTGATTTTGGATTTGTCCGAATCCGAGCTATTTTTAGCAAGATTTCGGCCAAATACAAGAGCCTGGCCGAACCCTATCTAATTGAAAGAATTGAGCATGCACTCTTTGCACGTGCATCCGCTTGTGCCTCTGCATTTTAAGTGCTGCTGAAGTGTTCCGATTTGGTTCAGTATTCAATCAAACCAGAAAATGGAGGGTTTGTTGCATCCGTATATGAAATACTCAAACCTAACATAAAGCTTTGCCAAAGAGCAGGTAACATCAGGGAGATCCACTGCTTTTCTCCAACTGCTATCTCATTGTCACTATGATTTATTTTTGGCAGGCAGAAAATATTTTATTTCAAAACTAGGAATGAGCCTAATGATGTCTAAAAACTGAATTTGTAAAGCAATGTGACTGAGCGTGAAGGACAGTAGTCCAATTCCTGACATTGTGAGAACACCATCTCAGTCCTTGTCAAAGCAACTTGTCTAAAACACAAAGATAATGTTCCTGGATGCAACTTTGGATTGTAGTGAATTAGCGGTGTCCTGGTGAATAGTGATGGGCGAATTTATTCGCCAGGCGCAAATTCGGATGGCAGCATCCAAAACAAGACGCCGGCAAATGGGACAAATTCGTCCATCACTACTGGTGAATCTACACCTGCCGAAGTGTTGCGCTGTAAACGAAGCCGTCGCTGGCGAATTTTCAGAGGTTAGTGAATTTGCCCCTCTGAGCCTTATTCTTCTGCCCGATTTCAGTTGCTGACCTCTGCCTGTTCCTATTTATGATCCTCTGCTGCCTGGACCGACCTCTGCCTGTACCTGATACTGTTTGACCACTGCCTGGACCAGCCTCTGCCTGAAATGACCACGCTTCTGGGAATTCCTTTTCTCAGCACTCCTACCATTGCTCCTCTGAGCCCCAGATCTGTTTCCAACCTTAGGTTCTGGTTCTCCTGTGCAAATTGTAGGAGAGGCTGTACATCTCTTGTGACTCCATGACCAGGTTTGTGACAAATGAACAAACTTGTCCTTTACACAAACAAATTTAGTGCTTTAAAAAAGGGCTTACCACATTACCATGCTGCTTTAATAAGGAACTGATAAAAACCTTTATTAATGGTGGAATCTGACACAACAGAAATGACCATCAATTACCATTAATCAAATGGAAACATTGGTTATTATACATTGCAAGGAAATCAAAGGTTCTGACCAAGATGCAATTTATGCTGTTTTCCCCTTGTGCTGTATCCTGAATTGTTGTTTCTTCTTATGCTTGCTTTAGTATGATTATGCAAGCTTATGTGTTGCAACTCTTTGCACTTGAAATATTGTTTGTATCTTTATTGCTTTTGTGTTGCGCTATTTGTTTGATTTACTATTCCTTTTTTGGGGGGAGAATATAATGAATTCACACAAGAATTGATACTGTCCTACGAAGATTGTGTTAATGCAGCAGCTCAGTGAATAATTCTGCTCCAAATGTTCTCTCAGCTGCTTCTGATATGATGAAATATTATGTTTGTACTTCTCCGAACCTTGTACAATCAAGGAAATATCAGAAAGAAGGTTGATAAATGTTTAAAATAATCAAAATAATAAATTCTATTGAAAGGTTGTTTGCTAATAAATGGTTTGAAATGCTGCTGATTATTACCCAGCACTACTGAGTTTTCATAATTTATGAAGCTGGCCCATGAACCACTTCAAGGAGATTGGGACACTGAGAACATGGTACAGAATGTTTATTATTATATAAAAATTTTATATATACAGTATACACTAACACATCAAATAATAGATCAAAACCAAACGCTAAGATTACTGCAACAAATCAACTAAAAGATTAAAGCCAAAGTAGAAGAAGACCATAGGTTGGTTACCTTCACTTTGGGTGAAAAACCCTGCACTTAGCATAGAAAGCCTAAAGCTTGCAGTATGAGTCAGGCTAAATTAATTCTAAACAATAAACTATTATTGCAGATTGGGTTTTTGTATACATTCAATACTTGTATCTAAATCTATCCCGTAGTCTCCAGAGGGATTATTTCAGTACAGAGAACTGCAGGTATAATACTTGAACTCATGCTAAAAGCTAAAGCTGAGGTTAAAGATTAAAAAAAAAAAAAGTTTCTGAAGGAAGACCAAAGGGTGATGAAAAGTCAGAAAATAATTTCCTTAAATTTAAAGAATATTCAGAGACTAAAACAGCTTTGTTTTGACTGAAGCATTTGTGCTTTATAAATTTCAGTACCAAACCTAAAATTAATTTTGTAGTTCAGGCTGAAGAAAGTGAAAAATCTCAATATGCAAAAATATAGATTACTTTAAATGAACTTTTCGTATTATGTAGACAGTGATATTATGAGACAATTTGCAGTTTTTTTTATAGTTTTTAATCACAGGGATTTAATTTTATCAAATTCAATCTAACACATCAAAATTCAGATTTGTGTAATTTTAGAGATTTTTTTTCAACCCTGACTAATCTCACATTTTTAAAAACCATGAATGTTTACTTATTTTTTTAAAAGATCCAAATATAAAAAGCAAAAACGAATGGAACAATCTGAATATGAATACAAAAACCTTAAAATTCTCACTTTCTGAAGAATTTTTGTGCAATCACAAAAAAGAACCTGAAAATTTCTAAAAGTTCAAAGCAAGGAAAAAATTTTCAATTGGAGAAGGACAGCTCCCATTGACTTATACATCGCCAGCTTTTAGATGGGAGTTTTGTATGTGTTTTTTGTAGTTTTTAAACTTAATACATACATTTTTTGTGATTTAGAGTTATTCTGATACATGATTTTTAGC
Source organism: Xenopus laevis (assembly GCF_017654675.1). Lineage (NCBI taxonomy): Eukaryota > Metazoa > Chordata > Amphibia > Anura > Pipidae > Xenopus > Xenopus laevis. The sequence goes on along the minus strand of NC_054374.1, from coordinate 131,400,689 downwards.
TCTAAGAAGTTCGATTTCAGGAAACGAAAAAATACAAATACCAAATACAAACTGGCCACTTAGGGTCCAATTTGCTCTTGAAACGAAGCATTGGTATACATGAGAAACTGGAATATCAATAGAAGAGGGTCTGAATACTGTAGTAATTTAATGTAACAATTATTAACCTAGATGAATGGTTGTATAGAATAAGCTCATGTTATGAAAATACTCTCTCACAGGTCTATTCTCTGCCAGAATTCTAGCCACTGGCAGAACATGCGCTTCTTTATAGTTTTAACATTTGTCCACCTTTTGCAGGGCAACTCCCAATATATAAAAAATCCCAAAATGGAAAAACTGTATTAAAATATATGATTATCAAGGATTTTTGCAGGGACTACCACCATCTGTTGCTCCCTTTGCTCAGTCTTACAAAGATCTTGGGTCCTGCTGATGTATGCCTATGTCAGGACTCTTGGGGACTCAAACCCTGGCCTGCAGGGTATTCAGCAGGTGTTGTATCCTGCTCAGCCACTGGAGGCATTTACATTTTGCAGTTCATGACTGTCTATATAGACACCTGCTACCTGTGCTATTTCCTCTGTCTCACTTTAATTAAGGTAAGGTGTATATAATCTGGTCATTATGGCCTATTTCCAGTGCTGGATTATTAAATTCAGACTGGTGATTTTGCCCCCCCCCCTTGCTCCTATTCCAGCCTTGTTCCTGGACCCTTGCTCCTGTTCCTGTGTTTGCCATTTTTGACCCTTTTCCTTGATATTACCTATTTCCTATTACAGAACTGCGCCAACCTCTGACCTCCCCCGACTATGATAGAAATCCACCTGCCTCTGACCTCAGCCTGTCTCTGACTACGATTAAACTTTGCCTGCCCCAAATCTCTTGCCTGCTCTTGTTATCTGTCTAACCTCAGTGTGTACTGGACTTGATTCCTTCATTCGATCTTATTCAGCATAGCTACTGTCTTTATTAAATCACCTTGCTGCACCTAACTTGGGTTCTGCAATTGATTTATTGGGCAACACGTATAACCAGAGTTACAAAACACACAGGCTCCCTCCTGCCAACCTCACACCTGAGGTAGTTCCTGACAGCCTGCATCCAGATGGGTTTCCGTATGCAAGGCTAAGCTGATCCACTTGTGTTACCTGCTTTGGCAGCTTTGAGTCTTCAGACACAGAATTGTTTAGTTTCATATATTGGCACAACCAATCCTAGATGATCCAGTACACTACATGCAACATATAGGGCAGCATTTACAAAAAATTGGGAAAAGTACGAAGCATTTTGTCGCATTTAGATTTGCTGGAACACTTTGCAAAGAATTCTGATTTGCTCCGGTTGCCTCTCTATTCGGGTTTAGCAGTGCTGTGGCATTGGTTTAGAATGTGGGGTAATAAAGGCTCAGGGCTTAATGAAAAAATATGGGCAGGTTGTTGATGACTTGGCTATAAATTCAGTAGATCTGGGCACTGTTCTAGGTTGATTTGGAGACATGGGCAACACTATCCAAAATGTTTGTTCTGGTATGTTGCCATCTATGTATTGGAATTCATGCCAGAGGTTGCTTATTTATCATAATAGCCAGTGCATCTGTCTGCTGATCAGCCATGATGTGTTGCCACAGTATTTAAATCTTTCCTGAGGTCCTGCCTTCCTTATACAATTATATAAGTTGGGGACAAGAAACATGTATTCTCCATAGAAGGTCATCTTCCAAAAGGCATAAAGGACTAAATCTATTTTACTGCCAGGTCAAGTCAGTTCTAGCATTACCATTTTCAGTCAATGAAAGAAAACTGGCTGTGTCTGCACCATAAATATTAATAAAGAGCTGCTTTCTTCTTTGTATCATTAAGTTTGTAAACAAATTGCCCCAACTTTCAGGGCACAGAATGCACATATGGCACATATACTCATTGACAAACCTTGTATTTACATCACACAACGCAAGTTACAGCTTACAGTATTTGATTTCCTCACATTGTGGTTCTGATTAATTGCAAATAATGATATTGTGTTACAGTATAATTGTAAAAGGATTACAGGAATTCCAGTCATTTTTGATCACTCAGCTTTACCCAAAGACCAAATATATTGAGCCATTGCCCTAACAAGCACAAATAACACATCAATCTCTTCATTTTGAAGTATCCGACAATGAGTTTGCATAAATGAGGACTGAATTGCACAATCCCAGTCAGATAGACTTACCACTGCAACACAGCAGCACTAGAGTTGCTAGAAATTGGCCACTCTGTAACATGCTACAATTTAACTTAAATATGAACTACCACTTTAATATAAAGTTTACTCATCAGGGGTCAGGGAGGAACTACCCTTTTAATATAAACAGTAATCTAGGGCCAGATTTACTATGGTTCAAATTTAAATGTCCAAATTTGTTTTTTTGGCCAAAACTCACAAATTCGAGTTTAAAACGCGACTTCAATGAGGATTTATGGCACCTTGACCCTGAAACCAAATCAAATTTGAATTATTCCCTACCTAAAACCTGCCTAGTTTATGTAGAAGCCAATGACAGAGGTCTGTTGAACCATTTGCAGATGTTAATAGCCTTCCCGACATTCAAATTCTTTTTCTGAAAAAAACTCGATTCTGATTGTGATCAAATTCCATTCCGGTTTTTGGATCCTTTCCATTAATTCGAATTTTAGACGTTTACGTTTTTTCTTAAATAAGCTACCATTCCAGTTGTGAGTAAATGTGAGTTTATTAGAGTTTTAAAAAATTCATATAACTCTAAAATTTGACCTTTGACAAATAACACCCCTAATCTAGTCAGATGGTTTGTCTTTCTCATATGTCTACATTCAACAATTAGAGGCATATTTATCAAAAATTTTAATTTGGGTAATTTTAGAGATTTTTTCTGCTTTGAATAAACTCAAAATTTAAAAAAAAATGTGTTACATTATTTATAAGAAGATCTGAATATAAAAAACTTGAATGAATATAATCATGGAAGAAACTTGAATACCTTGAATTTGTAGTTTACTCAACACACAATCTCAAAAAAAAAATTGAAAAACTGAATAAGTTGTTTCAATTATGGCTAGGAAAGCTCCTGTTGAGTCGACATGACTTTGTTAGCTTTTAGATGACAACGTTTTTCATTTCATGTTTTTTGACCGATTATTCACATTCATGATTTTTAGCTAAAACAAATACAAGTTGCGAAAAAAATACAAATGTTTAAAAACACAGGTATGGGACCTGTTATCCAGAATGCTTGGGACCTGGGGCTTTCCATATAATGGATCTCTATGTAATTTGGATCTTCATACCCTACGTATACTAGAAAATAAACATATAAAAAAATCGAAAAAGCTGGTTCTGCTTCTAATAAGGATTAGTTGTATCTTTTGGATCAAGTACAATGTGCTGTTTTATTATTACTAGTGACCAAACAGAGGTAAAACCACAATCTCAATAATTTCTCCAAAACATGCTATAAAGTAAAAAAATATATTTTATTCAGATCAGTAGTTAAAAAACATGTATAGTATTCCCTCTAATGCCTAACGCGTTTCATGCTTACCCAGCACTTAGTCATAGGCAGAATCACAGAATCAGATTCTGCCTATGACTAAGTGCTGGGTAAGCATGAAACGCGTTAGGCGTTAGAGGGAATACTATACATGTTTTTTAACTACTGATGTGAATAAAATATATTTTTTTACTTAATAGCATGTTTTGGAGAAATTATTGAGATCTCTACGTAAGTGCTGCAAATAAAACTATTGATGATCAAACTATCATATTGGGAAAAATACAGTGTAATATTAAATTCAAAAACATGAAGGGATGCTATTTGACAGACATAAACCACCCTTATTTAAAATTAAAAGCCTGACCACTGTAGCAAATATCCTTCTGGGGACAGTATATCCTAAATAATAGACATAAGGTGAAGGGGTTAATGTTGTTACTGTGCTGGAATGCATTTCCCTGGGGTTATGAGTGCCGCTTACTGCAATTGCTCTCTTAGCTGAAATTCACCAGGAGCTGGTGGCCAGAATGCTAAACAACCTGTGGTATCTTAATTGGCTTAAGGTTTAATAGGTCCCAGCAACAGTTGAATATAAAGCAGTGAGGTGCACCTGTAGTTAGGGTGATAGATGGCAGAAAGTCTATACTGACCAATGTGTAAATCTGTTTTTCGGTGTTGATGCAATAAAACTCTGAGGAGGGATACACTTTTGTTAACAGCTTTGCTTCTACATGGATTGCGTTCTTTATTCCTTTTCAGCAGTATAAAGCAGAGCATCTTCTCTACTCTTCTGCATGAAATAAAAAATATTTTTAGTGTAGTTAGCTAATAGTGTAATCTATAAAGGCTGGAGTGAAAGGCCGTTTAACATAATAGAATAGAAAACAACTTGCCTATTATTTTGGCCACATCTGGGTTGTTGCTTATCTGTTCATTTCCCCTGGACAATTTGCAGCATTAATCTTAAATTATAAGTCAGCAGGTATCCCTGCATCCCTCACCCCCGCCCAAGCCTCTTAGTAGTAGTGTCTGTGGCAACAAGGGGGGCTCATTTAAAGCAACAGTTCAATGTAAAAATAAAAACTGGGTAAATAGATAGTATGTGCAAAAAAAAAAAAAATCTAATATAGTTAGTTAGTCAAAAATGTAATAAATAAAGGCTGGAGTGAGCGGATGTCTAATATAACATAACAGAACACTACTTCCTGCTTTTCAGCTCTCTAACTCTGAGTTAGTCTGTGACTTTAAGGGGGGCCACATGGGACATAACTGTTGAGAGAGTATCAATAGATCCTCAACATTCAGCTCAGATTCAAAAGCAAACAGTTATGACCAATGTGCCCCCCTCAAGTCTCTGATTGGTTACTGCCTGGTAACCAATCAGTTGAAACCAAGAGAGCTGCAAAGCAGGAAGTAGTGTTCTGGCTATTATTTTACACATCCAGCCACTCCAGCCTTTATACATTATATTTTTGGCTAATTTATTATATTGAAAACATTGATTATTTTGCACAGCCTGCCTTTAATGTAATGGCACAGCAAGTGTTGTCAAAAAAAGTGACCCACAGCACACCCTGGTCTCTAATAATAAGCTGCTCTGGTGCATAGTATGAGGAAACTGAACCATCCCCAAGTATACTGGAAAAGAAAATAGCGGCATACAAGACTCCATGCAAGCAGGGATAACCCTTGTGTGTTTAATGAGATAACAGAGTAACATTTTGGGGGCATCCCCCTTTGTCTGACAAGTGTTTTGCCACTTAAAGGGGTGGTTCACCTTTAAGTTAACTTATAGGGGCACATTTACTTAGCTTAAGTGAAGGATTAGAATAAAAAATACTTTGAATTTCGAAGTATTTTTTTGGCTACTTCGACCTTCGACTACGACTTCGACTACGAATTGAACGATTCAAACTAAAAATCGTTCGACTATTCGACCATTCGATAGGCGAAGTACTGTCTCTTTAAAAAAAACTTTGACCACCTACAATCTACCGAGCATCAGTGTTAGTCTATGGGGAAGGTCCCCATAGGCTTTCTAGGCAATTTGGGATCGAAGGATATCGCTCGATCGATGGATTAAAATCCTTCGAATTGTTCGATTCGAACGATTTAATCGTACGATCAAACGAACGAATTGCCCTAAATACTTCGACTTCGAAATCGAAGGATTTAACTTCGAGGGTCGAATATCGAGGGTTAATTAACCCTCGATATTCGACCAATAGTAAATGTGCCCCTATGTATGTTATAGAATGGCTAATTCTAAGCAACTTTTAAATTGGCCTTTTTTCTTTGTTATAATTTTTGAATTATTTGCCTTCTTCTTTTGACTCTTTCCAGCTTGCGATTAGGGGTCACTGACCCCATCTAAAAACAGATGCTCTGTAAAGCTACAAATGTATTATCACTACTTTTTATTACTAATCTTTTATTCAGTCCATTTCCTGCTCAAACAGTCCTGTTTACAGGCAGGTTGATACATTCTGGAAAATACCATTGCATTGAAAATAATGGTAAACAAAAGCAATACGGTTTAATAGTGACACATGAACAGGCCCAGACTGGCAGTCTCTGGATTCTGGCAAATGCTAGATGTGCTGCTGTAAGTTGCCATAGATTGTCACTATATAGTGGGCTGGTGTTGGGCTGTTTGGGCCTGAGTACTGTACTTTAAATACCAAGACCTATTTTGAATTCAAGTTCAGACCTGCACATGACATGCCTCCAGTCTTCTTTGTCCAGGGAATATACACAGCACCAAGATGGAGTGCTGCTCCAGTATTTCCTGTTTGGTATCAGGTGTCTCTAGGTGAATGGCCCCAAAAACTGCCAAGGGCCCAAAAATAGTATCCACGAACAAAACACCAATGGCACATCCAATGCTGTGAAATCAGTTGTGGGTTATTTATTTAGCTCATACTAGTGGCAACGTTTTTGGCCTATACAAGACCCTTTGTCAAGCCTAATGCTCCAATACAAAAATACATTTAAATAGTGAAATAGTCCCTCCTACTGCCCACCCCTCAATCAATTCATTAATAAATCAAGTCAATTTTTTTTTCCAAAAAATCCATTGTGCTCATTTACTTGAAAAAAGTAAATTGTGTTAATCTCTTTAAATAGTCCATAATTATCAAGTATCGATGTGTAACAATATATAAAAATATATTTAAATGTATTTTTGTATTGCACGATTAGGCTTGACAAAGGGTCTTGTATAGGCCCGAAACGTTACCACTATGAGCACCATTATAAGCTAAATAAATAACCCACAACTAATTTCACAGCACGCTCTTCTTGATTATCTTAGTCCTGCTTTAAAGGGATACTGTCATGGGACAAAAACATTTTTCAAAATGAATCAGTTAATAGTGCTGCTCCAGCAGAATTCTGCACTGAAATCCATTTCTCAAAAGAGCAAACAGATTTTTTATATTCAATTTTGAAATCTGTCATGGGGCTAGACATTTTGTCAATTTCCCAGCTACTCCATGTCATGTGACTTGTGCCTGCACTTTAGGAGAGAAATGCTTTCTGGCAGGCTGCTGTTTTTCCTTCTCAATGTAACACAATGTTTCTCAGTGGGACATGGGTTTTTACTATTGAGTGTTGTTCTTATATCTACCAGGCAGCTGTTATCTTGTGTTAGGGAGCTGTTATCTGGTTACCTTCCCATTGTTCTTTTGTTTGGCTGCTGGGGGGAAAAGGGAGGGGGTGATATCACTCCAACTTGCAGTACAGCAGTAAAGAGTGATTGAAGTGAACACAAGTCACATGACTTGGGGCAGCTGGGAAATTGACAAAATGTCTAGCCCCGTGTCAGATTTCAAAATTGAATATAAAAAAATCTGTTTGCTCTTTTGAGAAATGGATTTCAGTGCAGAATTCTGCTGGAGCAGCACTATTAACTGATTCATTTTGAGAAAAAAAAATTTCCCCCATGACAGTATCCCTTTAACCACTTGCACATTTTATTTGATGGCACCGGGCACTTTTTATTTCATATTATAGACACATGTGGGTCACTTCACTGGTGGTGACACTATAATACATATTGTTGGTGACATTGTATTATATTTATTTATGAGCTAATACTGCACCAACCCCTCGCTTTCTGAAATTTTTTTCATTCAGTTGCCCAGTAGTATATACATCTTTGAGAAATTATGTTTTGGTTAAATTATTGTGCAGGTAAATTCCCTTATCTATTTTTGCTTCTCTAAAAAGAGAATGCCAGAGATTATATTTTTGTAATTTTTTATCAAAGGTCAAGTTTCTCTGTTTGAGTTTTTTTTGTGAAAAAAAACCTCAAATTTTTAGAGAGAAATAAACTTGAATTTTTAAAGATTTATTATGTCCCAAGGCAACAAAAAATCCAAATCCAGCTAAACCCTTCAAATTCATGTAAAAGTCGACAGATTTTTTTTATGTTTCTTCACAATTTTCAATTGTTTTTGGTGTTTGCTGATGGTTTTCTCACGAAAATTCAACACATTCGAGTTTGTTGCACGACAATTCGAAAAAGTACCACTATTCAAGTTTAAGTAAATAAACTCCATATTGAAGTAATTTCCAGTAGAAAAAAATATGCAAAGACAATTCGAAAAAGTACCACTATTCAAGTTTAAGTAAATAAACTCCATGTTGAAGTTGAACATTTCCAATAATGTTGTATCGCTAGTGAACTTCTTTTGTGTTTGCTCAAGACAAGTTAATATCAAACGAGAGATACTTTAAGTGGGTTCCTTTTGCATCCATCTGGATTTGTGGCTATTTTATTTATTACTGTACAGTATGTTACTATTATTTTGTAATTATTTTATTTATATATTTTGGTAAAATGGATACATTATGATTTAAATTATTTATTATAAATCAATAGTAATTTAAAATATTACACAGTCTCTCGGTCAGTTTGTTAACGCTGCTCTATTAATGGAAATTGCACAAAATAAATGAAAACTCACATCAATTGAAATATACGTTGAGCAGCTCATTGTAGGCAGGATAGATATGATCCAAGCAAGATCCATTGTTATTTGCAGCCATCGTTTTAAGTTTTTTTTTTACAAAAAGTCCAACTGTGAGTCATGTGTCATTCCACTTAGATGCTGGAGGTTTTTTAATCTGGCCCCAGCTTCCTATGTCTTTTAAGACATTAATTCACATTTCTGTGCCCTAAGGTAATTTTCCTATGTTGGAAGAACTAAAATGTAGCAAATAAGGAAACCACTCCTGCACATTGCATATGAGGAAACAGAGTTTGGGGCCAACCAGGGTATATCTATGGGTCACCAACTGGATAGCCCTACCCTGTGGAACTGCAATGGGGTTTATAGGTATGAGCCCGTGAATAAGTGGCTGTTGGGCATGAAACGCATAGGGCCTATGGAGATGTGTATTTTTTAACTTTAAACAATAGAAATACTGTTTTTACTTTTATAATTTTGACTCTGTGGATTTCCTTGAGTACCAGACAGCCCAACTTGTTTTATTTGCATCATATTAGTTTGCTGCTTCCTGATGCTGAGGATCTGGGGCTGGTGTACCTAGACTACTGACTCTACTCGCTGAGTTATGTACCTTGGTATTGTGTAGCACGTTTACTTTGTTCAATACATCTATGTGTCACCAACTGGACAGCCCAGCCCTGTGGAACTGTAAGGCACAGGCATTTATAGGTACTTACATCTCTTGAGAATATTGTTGTTTCTGTTGATGACTAAGATACCAGAAAGCATTTATCCAACTCAATCTGCCCTGTTCCACAGGGATTAATTATATCTTCTTTCTCCATCAGATCACCCCACTTTCACTTTCTTCCATGAAATCTCAGCTTTTTTTCCAATAACCGTTGCTTTTGATCTCCCAAAACATACTTTGCCTCTCCATCTGTAAATCTTTCTATAAAAATACAAAGTGGTCTCTCACTACAAGCCAATAAATACCTGCAGTGTGCAGTTCTGTTTTTACTGCAGAGCCTGTACTGTATCAGTGATTGCGGTAATCTCAAGCCTGTGAGTGAAACGACTTATTAGAACTGCTTTGTTTTAGTTGAGAAAGGCCCCACCAACTTGTTGCTGGAACGCCATCCTGTTTGTGTAGGTGTTTGGCTACTACATATGGTTTTGCCCAAGTGCTTTTATAGAGGTCATGCAAGGGGTACATTATTTTTTCTAATACACAAGTTTAAGCGAGTCATTTGAAACAAATGAAATCTCTAAGCACTTGATTATGATGACTTATTAAATCACTACACACAGTTGACATCACTAAGCACAGGATATTAATGGTCCTTGTGTATGATAACATGATATATTTCCATTGATGTTATTTATTCTAATAATATTCTGAAAGAAACTCCATTACAACTTAAGTGGTTTGCTTATACAGGGATAATTACCACTGTTTTTTCAACACACATGCAGATTTTTTTATCTTTGCATTTGGACATCATGATGTTGTACCACAGATCTTTTTATAGACTTAATTACCCTTACATCCCAATGTTTGCTTGCTCTAGACTGTTAACTGAGTCTGAGTTGGCACCAGTTATATAACTTACAGGATCCCTGTTGCTATTATTATGTATATTATTTTGTATAAAAGGGCTAGTTCGCCGTTAACTTTTAGAATTACGTAGAGAGTGATCTTCTGAGACAATATGCAATTGGTTTTCATTTTTTATTATTTGTGGTTTTTAAGTTATTTAAGCAATTCTCCAGTTTGCAATTTCAGCAGTCTAGTTTCTAGGGTAAAATTACCCTAGCAACCATGCATTGATTTGAATAAGAGTCTGAAATATAAATAGGAGAGGACCTGAATAGAAATATGAACAATAAAACGTAGCAATAACATTAAGGGGTTTATTTATCAAAATCCACATTTTTCTGATTTTATTTTAATAAAAAAAGTCAGATTTTATCGGATTGTGAATCTGAATCGGATTTTTTCTTGAATTGCTTGATTTTTCCAGGCTTTTTCCTGAAAAGCCAGAATTTTTCAGATTTTTGGCCAAAAGCTAAATCCAAGGCAGACCACAGAAACTTCCAAAAAGGATAGGAACCTCTCCCATTGACTTATATACAACCTTGGTTGCTCTGAGATGCCAGATTTTCAGATTCAGACTTTTTGCAGCCTCAGGGTATGATAAATCTTGAACATTTCTAGGTTTTTTTTCCACTAAAAATTTGGATTTTAAAGTAAAAAAAAAAACTTGAATTTTTCGAGTTTTGGCCATTCTGACTTTAATAAATAACTCCCTAAATGTATAGCATTACAGAACATTTGCTTTTTAGATGGGGTCAGTGACCCCTATTTGAAAGCTGGAAAAAATCAGAAGAAGAATGTAATTCACTCAAAAATTATGCAAAATGAAGGCCAGTTGAAGGTGCTTAGAATGGCAAATATCATCCTTCTTGCCCAGGGTCTGAGGCACTACTGTTACATTTATTAAAGTGCAAAATATGAGGGAAATATCATGTTTTTATGCACACAGTTTTTGGTGTTAAGGTGCAAATGCCTTTGTTATGTGCATTTACATCCAAGCATCCAGTTTAGCGCTTAGCATTTGCGTCCAATAGTGACTTTGGGGCTCCAATAAACTCGAATTTCGAGTTTATTGGAGTTTCTAAAAACTCCCATAAACTACCATAAACTCGAAATTTTAAAAAATGACCACTCGAAATTTATTAAAAATAATTTAATTTCTAAAATTTGGGTGAATAGGATCCTATCCTGCAAATTAGATTCGAGTTTTTTTTTAAATTTATTTATTTTTTACAAAAGACCACCAAATGACTTCAAATTGATTGTTGGCTGTCCCCCCAACAAGCATATTTATATCCGAAACATGTTGTGAGAAATAAATTACACTGAACTGATCGTGGGTCTCGTGGGAGATACCCTGAAACACATGGGAGGCACATTTACTTAGCTCGAGTGAAGGAATAGAATTTGAAGTATTTTTTTGGCTACTCCTACCATCGAATTGGCTACGTCGACCTTCGACTACGACGTCGACTTCGAATCGAATGATTTGAACTAAAAATCGTTTGACTATTCGACCATTCTATAGTCGAAGTACTGTCTCTTTAAAAAAAACTTTGACCACCTACTTCGCCACCTAAAACCGACCGAGCATCAATGCTAGCCTATGGGGAAGGTCCCCATAAGGTTTCTAGCCAATTTCTGATCAAAGGAAAATTGTTCGATCGATGGATTAAAATCCTTTAAATCGTTCAATTCGAAGGATTTAATTGTTCAATCGAATGATTATTCCTTTGATCGTTCGATTGAACAAATATCGCTAAATCCTTCTACTTCGATATTCGAAGTCAAAGGATTTAACTTCGACGGTCGGATATCGAGGGTTAATTAACCATCGATATTCGACCCTAAGTAAATGTGCCCCATGGAGTGAGGGACCACCAAAAGAATCTATATCGATCTGTGATGTCCCCCATAGGTTAAAACACCAATATGGCAGGTTTTATATGGTGAATAGTCAAATTTGAATACTTAGGGGCAGATTTACTAAGCTCGAGTGATGGTTCGAATTTCAAAAAGTTCGAATTTCAGAGTAAATTTTTGGGTACTTCGACCATCGAATAGGCTATATTCACGTTTGTTTTTTGTTCGAATGGAAATCCTTTCGATCGATCGCTAAAAACTTCGAATTCGATTTCAAAGTTTTTTAATTCGATGGTCGAATCTCGAAGTTTTTTGTACTTTGAAGTTCAACCCTTGATTTTTCGATTTTTTTTTTTTAAAAAAATGAGTCAAATTTGGAATATTCCCAAAAAATTCTAATTTTCAATTCGATCCTTTATAAATCTGCCCCTTAGTACACTCATGGCTGACGTAATGCTCCTTTTTTTTCTCCTTTTTCAGACTGATAAAGTGATGTGCTGACATGTCAGGATCAGCCTGTAAATAAACCACGCTCTGATTAACTCAATGTATCAACTGTTAGAGTGAAGAAATGTACAGAAGGTAATTTGCCTTGTAAGAAGTGCATCATAAATGTAGATGTCAGTGCAATGATGGAATAACAATTGCCTACACAGGTTGTTATATAGTATATTTATATATATTTTACCCCAAAGAAGACAGGCAGGGAAGTCAATTAAACTTCTGTTATTTTATTATATTTGGCTTCTCATAAAAAAATAGGACACGGTGTGTAACACAGTCTGTACAAGGAGGAACAGACAAACTATACAGCTTTATTATTATTATCATTGATTTTACTCCAAGTGCTGGCAATGTCTTACTCCTTATGCTTTTCTTCTAGTCACATTCTGTATTAAAGGGAACTGAGCAAAAGAGGAAAATTGCTCAGTTCATTTCATTTATTCTTTTAGGCAAACATTTTTTTAAAAAAAACATGCAGTACTTACCAAAAACATATATAAAACATGTATTTTTAAGTCATGTTCCAGTGTACAGTGTAGAGTTAGAAAGAAATGTAACCTGTTGGGCAATAGCAAATGTGCACTAATGCAGTAACCCATGGCAACCAGTTAAACTTTTGCTTTAATTCTTCTAATCGCTGGTTAGTATGATTTACTGCATATTTGTCCAGTCTTAGTAGATAAATCCCTTATTTTTCAAATGCTTTTTCACATCTCAAAGATTCTTGTAGAACTGCCCTGTATGGGCAACAGGCGAGTTTATTTAATAGTCTTCATTGAAACAAATCATGATACACTAAATATATATATACAGGTATGGGACCTGTTATCCAGAATGCTCAGGACCAGAGGTTTTCTGGATAATAGATCTTTCTGTAATTTGGATTTTCATACTGTAAGTCTACTAGAAAATCATGTAAACATTAAATAGTCTGGTTTTGCTTCCAATGAGGATTAATTATATCTTAGTTTGGATCAAGTACAAGGTATTGTTTTTTTTTTATCAGAGCAAAAAGTATTCCTTATTTGTATAAAATTGAGTCTATGGCCTTTCTGTAATACAGAGCTTTCTGTATAACAGGTTTCCGGATAACAGATCCCATACCTATATAGGCAAGTGTAAAGAAAAATTGCCCATGCTGGTGTGATATCTTTAATGGCTGTGTCTCTCCTTAAAAGACTCATAGAGGGAAATGTAAAAAATTAGCTCCAGGTCTTGTAAACAACAACCAATTGGTTGTTTGCATTCAGACAAGTGCTAACTGATGGTCGCTAAGTGCTACAAGACTTGTTGCACACTTTGACCCTGCTTTTATAGAATCTGTTATTATTATGAAAATATTATAAGAATGAATATGTATAAGTATGAATTATGGTATTTTTTTAAATTTGTATAGATTTATATTATCCAGGAAAGTAACTTCAAATGCAGCCGTGAAAGTAGTCTTCGTAACTGTGTAACATCTTTTGAAAAAACGATTTCAACCCTTTAATTATCAGCTATCAGAAACGTTTTGTATGAGACCTGTTATCAAGAATACTTGGGCCTGGGGTTTTCCAGATAATAAATCTTTCCGTAATTTGGATCTTCATATCAAAAGTCTACTAGAAAATCATTTAAACATTAAATAAACCCAATAGGCTGGCTCTGCTTCCAATAAGGATTAATTAGATCTTAGTTTGGATCAAGTACAAGCTACTGTTTTATTATTACAGGAAAAAAAAGAAATTATTTTTAAAAAGTTGGATTATTTGATTATAATGGAGTCTATGGGAAAATGCATTTCTGTAATTCTGGAGTTTTCTGGATAGCAGGTTTCCGGATAACAAATCCAATACCCGTGTATGTATATATATATGTGTGTGTGTGTGTGTTTGTGTATAATAAATGTGGGTATTGTTCCAAAACTAAAAAAGATCAATACTACAACACTATAAAGAAATTCCCATTACAATATTCTAAGCATTTATCCAGTTCCTACTTAAGTGATGTGTGTTTGGTAATTACTAATTGTTGATGATATATCTGTCTAGGTAAGGAATCTAAAAATCTGGAATTGGGCCTGAGGTTTTACATATAAGCTCTTTTCTGGGAAGCACCATTCCTTGAGGCTACTAAAAATATTTGAAATGAAAAAAAAACTTTGTCAAAAATGAAGAGTAAATAAGACCTTATGGGAAATACATTGCCATACATCAAGGCATTTTAGTTAAAGGGTTAATGATTGTGAAAACAATATATCTGTAAATCTTTGCTAAAATATTTACCCTCTTGCTCCCAGGAATGTTTTTTTTTCTTTCTAAATAACACACTAGAAAATGCATTGATTTAAATATACAACATTTTTCACATTTTATATTTTTCAGTTAAATATGCATCACCTTGAGATTAATATGACGGTCATGGGCTTGTGGAGGTAGATAACCAAACCAGCAACTGCTAGAAATTTCCTTAGAAAGCTTAGTATGATCTGCATGGTGACTACATCATTTTAATTTTGTTTTCTGCTAGAAATGATTTTCAAATACAAAACATGATATGCCAATAATCCCATGACATGTTACCATATAGACAATCACTTTTGTGTTTCCTAAAAACAAAGTAATTTCTCCCAGGTTTTGTCCAGCACTGATTTTGTTGTTGCTTATCTTTGTACCACTCAGTAAGTGTAAAGCTATTATGTACTTTGGGTTAACTAAAGTTCCAGTTTGCTAATCCATTTGTAAGGGTAGATCTGGAAAAATGATCACTTTATGGTAGTAAGACCTATGGTAGTGCCTAATAGATCCAATCCACTTCTGTACAAAGCTGTTTGCTGACCTCCTTGTCAGTTTGTGAATCAACCAAAGTATGGATTCTCATTCTGGAAATTATAATCCGGGCACACCTTCTGCACCAGCTTGTAGTCAATGCTGTAGAAGGAGATAAATATGCAGATCACCTTGAAGGGTTTAGCGCACAGCCAAGCAGCATGACTTTGAGTGTGCTCCATGTAGCAGGATTTTGCAGGGTCATAAAGGCATGGCTTGTTCTTCAAGGCTCTGTTGGTTTTTTCATATTCCACCCTACAATTAAAAGTCTTAGTTTCTCTGGTATCTATGGTAGACTGTTGAAGAAGGTCAAACTCCACCACCTTGGTAGGAGGTACAATACTTACCGACACATTGCCAAGGCTAGAGGAATTATGGCGGAAGTAAACACTAAACGTTCCATTAATGTGGTCCACAATCTTCCCTGTCACAAGCAGACTAAACTTGACAGTTTTTATGTTAAAATAGAAGTCCCCCCAGCCAAATATCTTCTTGGTCCTTCCGGTCTTCAGTGAAGGCTTACGTTTCGCTCTCTGGCCCATTCCCCCGCTCAGAAGTGTTTGGTTTTTATTCCATTCCCACGGATTAATAGGAGACTGGATAGGAGGCTTTGATTTGAATGGGTCTGTAGAAAAGACTCTAGATGGGTAAAGAGAATGAGGCTTGGTTGTGCCATATGGTCCATTTTTCACCATTCCAGTTGCTCCAAAGTCAAGATATCCCAAGGTTTTTGACATGTGACCTTCTAAGCATAGTGCCTACAAAGAAGAAACAAATTGTTATATATATTTAATAAAAATTCACAAACACCATAAAAAAACAATAGAAATGTAGATACATTTTTAAATTAATGATATATAGAACTGCCAATTTACATGACAAACAGAAGGGGTAATACATGTATTAGAGATATAATAAGAAATATATTGGCAAACCTTTAAGAAGCTAGATTTTAGACCAGTTAAGAGAGTGTTAATCAAGCTGATCAAGTCAGCTCCATCATACATTTAAGCCAATAAGGCATTCAAAAAGTGTTCTCGAGCCCAAGAAAAGTTGATTTAGTTGTGATTGATATATGAGTTATGTTAGCGGTGCACAGATAAGCATAACTCTGTTATGCAGGTGGATTAACTGTGCACAGGTAGCCTAATTATCTGCCTCGCAAGGACCCAACATGGAGTAGATTTATTTTTTCTGTTTTTCCATCTTAGCTCACAAAATAAAAGAAAAAAATAACATTTCAAGAAGTATGTTTAGTGGCAGTCCTATTCTTGAAATCATTGAACAAAGAAGTAGTTGAAAATAGAACAGTGGTGTACTGTTGGACACACTAATACCAACACACTATCATTATTAAACTGGTTTGTAGTCTATTTTTTGTATCCCGATTAGGCAAGACTTGAACTATACTCTGTTGAACAAAGAAGTACACTGTTCCGTTAATAAAAAGATAACGTGGAGTTATGTGACAGCTTTAAATCATGAAGAAGCCCTGCCTACAGAGATGTGAAATGAACATTAGATCTTCTGTTGCCAACCCATAATGATTACTGCATGGCCATAAAGGAGTAATAGCCAATGATGAGGGTTGAAGTCTATAAGCAATCACATCTGAGACATTGTCATACGTGCAATATTTGCGATGCATTATTTCAGTAGAGTATTTGCCTGCATTTGGAAAATTCTTATTGGTTGGTAGCTGTTCAGGTTTACAACATGAATTAAATCCTGCAACTGTGGGAGCTGCTGAGATTCTATTGGAGACAATTACCAGGAATGTTGTGCTTCTGACACCACTGGATTGGTTGCGTTTGTTTTGGCGGCAGGGGGTAATTGAATTTCCAGTATTTATTTTCTAATAAGTCAACCAGTATTATAGAAAACTAACAGTGGCATAGGCATTCTATACAAGGCTGCAGATAGGACAGGGAGGATTCTGTTTGTTACACTCAGATGTTTTAAGGTACATATCATCTTGCGTAATATGTTTTTCCATTGAAGACTCTGTAACTTAATCTCATTCTATATAATGTATGAAATACGGCATATTGGAATGGAACTTTTATTTCAATAGAACTACATGATTCAGTAAGGGAACTGGGTGCCGAAAATGACTGCCGTGCACAGCGTTTTTATTTTTTATTAAATGCCATAACACAGCATGGTGACAGGTAGTTTTTCTGATTTCTCATCTCTTGCTATGTCTTCACAAAAAGTGCCTCATTCACATAATTAAGGTTACTTGTCACCACCA
Source organism: Xenopus laevis (assembly GCF_017654675.1). NCBI lineage: Eukaryota > Metazoa > Chordata > Amphibia > Anura > Pipidae > Xenopus > Xenopus laevis. Next base: position 131,383,189 of record NC_054374.1, on the reverse strand, counting down.
GCTGTTAAAATGACAGAAAAGAAATGTTATTTGTCCTACGTAATCATACCACATTTTGTTATATTCAAGAATGTAAGAAAAAAAACCACACACCCAAAAGCAGCATGGAATTTTCTGGAGAAAATTAAAAACATGTACTGATATACTGGAGGTAGTTTTTTTAGATGTCCTTTTGACAGCTGAATTCGTGGATTTGGCACCCTATATTAGAAGAAATCATTTTCCCCTTGCTAAAATATTCAAGGATATTTAACCAGGGTGATATGTTGTAGCAAACATGGCACTCAAAATCTAAGTAACTGATAAGATAATTTAATTTACTTTTGCTTGCAGACTCCTCTGCTTCACTTACATTATTTTGCTGCATGCTATTAAGAACTTTAAACTCTGTTCCTTTGCCCCCTATCCAATTGTTGCACAGCTGAGCTGGGTCTGCAGATTGTGTGTCTTTGGTGTTAGTCACATAGGCAGCAGGCAGAATGGAAGTGGGGACTCCCACCGGACTCCTCCATTGCTTGGTTTGATTATCCGGTGCACCTTAGCATCCCTTTACTATTCCGACCTGGATCACCAATAGTCTTTCTTCTTGCCCCAGGCCTCCTTAACCCTATCCTGTGTCTTCCCTATATTCTGGGTCCCTGACTTGTGGGATGTCTACGGAAAACTAATTTCCACTACACTCCTAGGTGGGGCAAGAAACTACCCGTGCTAACTTCCCTATCTCAGACACCTAGTGCCTGCTAACTACAAACTGCTATGCTAGGTTCTACCTTTCTTTCCTTCCTTCTTCAGGACAGAGCTTCCTTCTCTGACAACATCCTCCCATTAAAGACATCAACTCTAGGGTGTGGCCTCCTTTTATACCCTCTAGCACTCTGGGCTCCCTTTGCTGGTGGGGGAATAAATTACACCTTTTTATCCTTGAGCACTACCTGGTGGCCAATTACACAAAGAACACTCTCAACAATTTACACATACAACACATACTCACACACATTATTCAATCAACTTTCAAACACAAATCAATTACAACATTTGGTTCACCCTCTAACAAGCAGAAGAGAAAGAGGGAAAACTAAAAAATAGAGGGTGAAAATGACGAAGAGCATAAGAAAAAGGTAAAAGATCAGAGGAGAAAATGGGAGGGTGAGAGAATGGAGGTAAAGGGGATTGAGGAAAATCTTAAGAAAAGGAAGGTGACATAGGAAGAAAGGACAAAAATAGAACATAGAGCTCACAATGAATAAGTTGGATTCAAAAAGGAATATTGAAAAAGCTCACAAAGGGGACCGTAGCATCATGTTGGTTGTTCATACACCTTTAATAAACATATGAAAAGCAAAGTCCTGATGTTGCTGGGCTTTATTCATTGCCACAGTATGATTACTAAATAATTGGGTCAGGAAAAATACAAAGGCATATCTTTGCCATAATTCTACACAATGTGGCATGTCCTAGTAGCCATTTAATAAAATAAATACTTGGGCGATATACTGTATTTCACACGTATGTTTTACAGAACTGAGAATTCAAATTTACCCTCTTGTCCATGAGACCATACCAGTTTTTATCCTTTGAGAATTTCATGTCATAATTTGCTTACGAGTTATTCAAATTTTGGGCTGAAAGATACAATAACAATGACACAATGACAAATAGCATCTAGGGGCAGATTTATGAAAGGTCGAATTTCAAAGTGAAATATACTTTGAAATTCGACCATCGAATGGCTATACTTCGACTTCGAATATGTGGTTCGAATCGAACGATTTTATCGATCAAACTATTTTACTTCGACTACAAAAAACGTAGAAACATGCATTAGACTGTCCCCATAGGCTAACATAGCACTTCGGCAGGTTTAATTTGGCGAACTATTGAAGCTGAAGTTTTTTTTAAAGAGAGAGTACTTCGATTATCGGATGGTCGAATATTCGAACGATTTTACTTTGAGTCGAAGTCTTAGTAGCCTATTCGATGGTTGAAGTTCACAAAAATTTACTTTGAAATTCGACTTTTTGAACTTTGAAAATCCACTCGAATCCACTTCGACCCTTGATAAATCTGCCCCTTAATGTATAGCGTATGGCACTTTCCACAGGCATAAGCGTGAGTAAGAGCAATAATTATTTTCACCCGATACTCTTATAAAAACGCCTGGAGAATGTTAGCGAAGTTACGCCAGCGACCGTAAGTAAATCAGCGAAGTACCAAAATGACATTACGCTGGAGAATTTTCGCCCGCGTTAATCACTTCGCCCTGTAGTATATTTGCACCTTGGTGAGCCTGTTCAACTGATATCTGTCCAGGTAGCTATAGAACAGTTTTAAAATTCCAGTTTGGTAAGAACTGCAAAGGTCCGTAATCGCAGTCCTTTTTTGATGGATTCCCATAAGCCCATTTGATCTGATCATCAGCATAAAGGTCAAACAATCAGATCAGCCCAATTTGGCCTATCACACGAGTGGCCAAATTAGTCAAAGCTTTAAAAGGTTTGCATTGGCAGGTAGATGCATTCCTCTCAAGATGGATTTTCATAGGCCTCCCCATATGATACAATCATGACCTAAGGTCCAATCGATTGCATCAGCCCAGTTTGACCCACTGTGTGCATGGAAAAGATCTGATGTTTGGCAAGTTTGTCAGATCTATCCATCCATGTACGGCCTGCTTTAGTCATAGGGCTGCTATCCCAAACTGAAGTAATGCACTCATTGACAAAAAATGTATGCCTCTGAATGCCTGCACTCTTCCTATGGTCCACTAGTTTCCATAGTATAATGTCATTGGACATGACCTGAATACACATGTGCTCAGAGCATGCACATTGAGCTTTGGTGCTCAAGAACATGCTGACAACAGTCATGTTAGATACAGAAAAATCTTATCTCTGAAAAGAAATATTACTGGGAGGATTTTTAGTTATAGAACTATAGGAAAATGTCAGCACAGCATTAACTCTGCTTATCATGCAATAATAACTGAGACACTAGAAAATAGAAAGGCCACAATGTATCTTTTGCTCTCCTAAAAAGTAACCCTCAGTAAAGGCTGCTTGCACTGTTCTTATATTCCTTTCAACAAGAAACTAGCCAGCAATATTCCATTGACAAAATAAATGATAAAAAAGGTAGAACAGGAATTATTGTGAGATGATTAAATAGTCTTGCAAATTACATTGCATTGCAGATTGAATCCACACCTTTAAATACCAAATCAGTTCTTTTCTTCTTTGCTTGTGCCTCTGATCATCTCCCTCACACACACTGCCTGCGAAATCGAAATGACGAGGAAGAGAAATAGACGACAAAAGGAAAAAGGTTACTGGCTTGCCTGTCTGATCTGCCTGGGAGACGGCGGGATGTAACGAGGAGACCTGAACGTTGGGTCAGCCGCTCATGAATTTCATGATTCTTGAGCATGGCTCATTATGAGGGATTGATCTGAAACCTCTTAAACAGTCTCCAGAGAACATTAATGCAACTTGGCTGAGGCTTTTACTAACCCGTTCTCTGCTGGGAGGGGATTTGACTGCCAGTGTGCATTCCCCATGTATTGGAAACATCTCATCCGCTGATTATTTCTGTCTGTCAAGCCCTTTCCTATCCTAGCCAAGTCCTTACCTTATTTATCATTCACCTTGATTAGAATTTCTCATCAATTAAAACAAAACCTTTTTACCTTTTAAACAGCTTTTAAAACCAGCATTCTTCATTAATGTTTAATAACTGCAATAGAAATAATCTCTCTCTCTTTCTCTGTATATGGAGGATACAACCTTGTCTCTGGGCTAGCCTAGTCATTTTACATAGTAATGTTCAGAAAGCTTATTGAAAATGTTATTTTTTTGCCCTGATAGAATCACAGATGCTTAACAAACTAGTGATGGGTGAATAAATTTCAGCAGGCACAAATTCGCTGCAAATTTCCACGTTTTGCCATCGGCTAATAAATTTGTAAAACAGCGGCAAAAAATTGCCACTGATAAATCTGGCGCGACAAAAAAAAATAGTTGTGCGTCAGAATAGTCGCGCGCATAAAATTGTTGAGCGTCAAAATGATCCAGAAACCCACTAACTTTAATGCATTTGGACAAAAAGTCACTCGTTAAAAACGGTCGATTGTGTCAAAATTGTCGTGCGTCAAAATTATTTTGACTTCAATGTGTTTTGCAAATTTTTCGCTGTTACACATATTTTTCAGTAAATTTGCGAATTTTGTGGCAAAACAAAATGCCACAGATGCTCATCACTAATCAGAAAAACAATAATATAAAAATTGTCATTGTTTGCTATGGGTTACTGTCCAGATACCAGTTTGCCTAGTATTAAAACCCAAGCAAAGCTTTTTTTTTTTTAGCTCATCTACTTGTCCATTCCCATCCAACTCAACTAATTGCTAATACCTCAATACTATGGGTAATGTAATACTATGTGTGTTGATCACTTGTTCCCAAGACAAAAGTGTGGGGTTTTGTCAAAACAAAGACATACATGATATGTTAACATGCACGATATAACATTTTAAATTGTGATGAAGAAATGTATAATTCTGAGTTCTCAATCTCAATTCATTACATTAAAAACATCAGTCTCAGTGAGATGTATGCTTTTTTAAGAAATTGGAAGTGGGGTTTGGTGGTTGATTGTTGGGCAGAGCTTATAAAACATTGATGCAAAAGTTAAGGTCTTAGGCAGATTTTACTGTAATATGTGTTTGCGTTTTGTAAACCAAAACTTGATCCTTGCATGGGATACATCCATGGGCCTTGTGGCGCTTTCCTTTGTCACCATGCCCTTTTTTTAGTGTAATAATTTGCAAAGATTTGTCAAAGACTGGAATCATCGACTAAGTCTCTAACTGTTCATTTATACATTATTCTGCTTGAATGAATGAAAGACAGTACACTGTGCTCATCCATCCTGGCATCCTAAAGCTTAAAATTACAAAAATCCAAAAAATTGACTTGGGCTAGCAAGTTCTGAGATGGGATATTATAAGGTGCATGGTCAGCTATATTGGCTCTTTACACAGCAAAGACCAATTATACTGTACAACAACCTGTTCACATCTTGTGACACTTCCGTATTTTATACAGAACCAAATTATTTTTTCAAAGTTTCTAAGCAGAGTTTGTTCTCAGGGTTTCTAACTGCATACAGGCATTATGGGGGGTTATTTATTAAAGTCCAAATGCCAACAACTTGAAAAATTCAAGTATTAAATACTATGTCCCCAGGTATGTAGGGACTATCTAAAGAAAATGACTTGTTTTTGTCAAACACCTGCATAAAAGTATTCTATACAATGGCATGGACCTTGAATTTGCCACTTGTCACTGGTAGTTCATCTGCAGACAGCATATAACACTTACCCCCATATGTAATAAATGGCGCTAAGTTTGCCCAAGGGCAGTAACCCATAGCAGCCAATAAGATGCTTGCTTTTAAACATGTGACCGGTAAATTCTACCTGCTTATTGGTTGCTCTGGGTTACTGCTCCTGGGCAAACTTAGTGCCTTTTATTACATAACCCCCTTTATCTTTTGTACCTGAGAACCTATTCCATAGTGGAAATGCTTTAATAAGGGTGATCAGATGGCATGCCTGTAGTTGTTGGAGTACTGTATACTTTTCAGTGATGTGTAGATTGCATATCGGATGCTACTCTAAGGAATTGTAACCAAAGACCAATGTAGTAAAATGTAAGCACACCTCAGGGAATGCTATGATGTTCCATGAAGAAGTTTTCTCAGTACAGATTTACAGTGCGCTGTGATTCCATAACTAAATATTTCTTTGGGCTTGTGTTGAACTAAATCCCAAGCTGGCGACCTTTACCAGGAACCATTCATCACTTTAACGATTTCACTTTTCACCAATGATTCTAACAGATTATAAGATATCAGACCAAGCATACAGCTAGAGAAGTATGAAATGTATAGCACGTTAAATAAAGTTATACTAGTATATTTGTATTGTATTATTATTTCTAACATGTATTTATGAAGCACCAACATGTTCTGCAGCACAGCAATGGGACAGTGTTTCTTAGTATAATTTTTCTAGATTTATCAAATTGCGATTCAGAAAAATGTAATATAAAAATCCAGCCCCCTAAAACCTGGCAAATGGGAATTACCTTTTCAGCATTTCATAAAGCTGTTAAAGTTTTTAAATCCAATTACAGAAAGAATTTGATTGCAACTAAACCATTTGAGATACTTAACAAACCCTTTCGTGAACATTAATAGAAGACACAAATCAAAGGAAAGGGTGCAATCATAATTATGCAAGATTGTTTTCTGAAAGATTGTATTTGAATAAATATGGCTGTTACTGGGGTCGGACTGGCCCGGCTAGACACCGGGAAAAAACCCAGTGGGCCCCGATCCTCATGGGCCCACGCCGAGCCAGACCCCCTCTCCGCATCTCTTGGGCCTGAAAAAAAAAAACATTTTGCAAAGCCACCAGCACTCTGCGGCTCCATGCGCGTCAGGCGTCTCTGTGCACTGAAGCAGGCACGTGTGGCGTCAAGTATGGAGGCCAGGGGGCTGGAGGGGGGTCCTGGACAGCGGTACCGGTGGATGCTGGGCCCCCCATTCCGACCCTGCCTGTTATTGTCATAGCTAACAAAGTGCTTACTTAGACTGGACCAAATTTGCTCATAGTCACATTAGTGATTCCTGATTCAGATGAATCCCAACATCCTTAGCCAAACGAAATCCAACCCTTAAAACTGACCAAATGTAGAATTTATTGATCTTGAGTTAGGAAAGGCTGTTTATATTTGGGGTGCCAAAAGTTATGCACCCCAAGTGATTGTATATACTTACCTGAAACCCCGGGCCGGTTTTCCTATCAGCAGAAATCTGCACGGGTTTGGTGAGCACCATCAACCGGCTTCTGCCTTCTTCTTTCTTTGCGCGGGTGCACATGCTCAGTAGTGACAAAAGTAGAACTTTAGTGAAGAAGTCGGCTATTTCATTCTACTGCACATGCGTCTGCCCCGGGAAATTTGAAGAAAGAAGAAGAAGGAAGCCAATCGCTCCGTGGTGCTCGCTGTATGAACCCCCGGACCAGTGCAGTTTTCTCTTGATAGGAGCACTAGCCTGGGGTTGCAGATTGGGGGTGCCTAATGTTTGGTACCCCCAAGTAAATAGCCCTTTCCGTCTCCTTTAAGATTAAAGTGGGTATGCAAAAGAATCTTTGATGGAGGGTTTATTATTCAGTTAAATACGAAAATTATATATTTGGCGTATCCCTAACATGCCTTAAGGCACATTTAATTTCACATATCTGATTTAGTACCGCGAGCTAGTATACTGTACTGTACAGGTTGCTATGTATCAAATGCAAGTATACACCAAGGGGGTTATTTATCAAAGTCCGATTTTCTCTCAACATTTTCTGCTGCAAACTCCAATCAAATCCGCTTGGGTTTTTTTTACACTTATTATGATTACATTTTCCCAAAAATTTGCTCTGCAGATTTTCACAATTTTTTTCTGATTTTTCACCTGAAAACTCAAATTTCTTATGTTTTTTGGCCGAATACTTCGGGGTATTACACGAAACCAAATCATTGGGACTTCTCCCATTGACTTCTCCCATTCAGACTTGTCCATCCTCTGGGTTTAATAAATTCCGAAAAATTTGTGATTTTTTTAAAAGTCCGATTTTATAAAAATAAATAAATAAATATTTATTTTTAGTGATTTTTGCATTCGAAGCTTAGTAAATAACCCCCCTAATTTCTTCAGGATTCGTTGTGTAGAATAATACATGCTGTACAAATAAAAATTGATCAATGCTAATCAAAAAAGTTATTCTCATGGGAAAGTAATTTTCCTGTATTGCAAAGGAATACTTAATTTTCTCAATTGTGCTGAAACATATCTCATATGTTATAATGATGTTCCTCATCAACAAATTCTTTCTGTGATTTACTGTATGTAATTAGAAATCAGCAAAATGCTGTGTTTTGTCACTGCAAAAAAATTGCTACAAATCTCCCTGTGCTGCTTTAAAGTTACTCCCTACTTAACTTAAATGTGTGTATCTTACATTCCACAGCACTTTTCCATGTTAGTTGTGAGTTGTGTTGTGCTTTTCATAAAAACAAAAGTCCAAATGACAAAATATTTCTAGCTGATTAAATAGGTCCCTTTGTGCTGAAATCCAGCGTCAACGGATAGTAACTCCTGCTTTCCTTGTCTACTTGTTTCTTTCTAAAAGTACAGCAGGGAATGTTGATGGATAACTGTTGTAGAGCAGTTTGGCAGTCTCCTCCGTCCATTCATTTTCTGCCTACTTTTAGGGTTTTGTATGCAATGGTGCTAGTGCTGACTTTGCCACAGAGGCAGAGACCCAGATACTTCATCAATCAAAGCTTTAGCCAACCCTTCTTCCAACTGGAGCTTTATGTGCATATTTGAATGTTTGAAAAATATAAGGCTGTGGGGCCCATTAATTTTCTGTTATAAGCAGCTGTCAGCTATTTTCGACCTTAATACAACTCCTTTCCTTTTGATGATTCATATTAACTCTCTGTGCAGTCTCTATAGGCAATATTAATGTGTATTTTTTCGGTTTTAGTCCACGTTTTCTTGCTTAGTGTGAGGGTAATTGATTTAATAATTGTTCTAAAACATCATTTATGACACACTTGGGGGGTTATTTATTGTAGTCCGATTTTTTCTGGTTGGACAAAACACTACTTTTTTCGTACAGAAAACCCCTCAAATTTTTAGTGATTTATTAAACTCCGATGGTGTTTAAAGTCTGAATAAAAAACTCAGACCTGCTAAATTCATGTAGAAGTCAATGGCAGATGTCCTGTTTACAATCGGAAGATATTCTGATCTGCCCTTGGTTTCATTTAATAATCCAAAGATTTTCAGGCGATAATCTGAAAAAAATTATGATTTTGGGTGTCAAGTCGGTGACAAATCCGAAAAAACACAGAGCATGAACGATAGGTAACATTATGGGCAGATTTATCAAGGGTTGAATTTCGAAGCACAAAAAACTTCGAAATTCGACCATCGAATTGAAAAACTTCGAATTCAAAAATTTTTCACAGAATTTGGTAATCGTATGATCGAATAAAAATCATGTGAGCGATCGAATGATTTAAGCGTACGATCGAAGGATTTTTATTCGATGTGTGAAGACTTTAAAAAAGTTTGTAGAAGGTCCCCATAGGCTAAAATAGCACTTCTGCAGGTTTAATTTGGCAAAGTATTGAAGTTTTTTTAAAGAGACAGTAATTCGAAGACGTAGTATCCTATTCGATGGATGACTTCGAATTTCGAATTTTTTTACTTTGAAAATTCCCTCGAATTCACTTCGACCCTTGACCCCTTAACGTACATTCATATCTTAAAGGAGAAGGAAAGGCTAAAATTAGTAAGTCAGCGTTATCAGAAAGGTCTGTATAAATACACCAGTAACCCCTCAAAGTAATACTCCTCTGATTCCTCCGTCAAAAGAAACAGCATTTCTTTCCTTATATTGTGTACACATGGCATGGGCTTCTGTATTAGACTTAGCTTGAGCATGCTCAGTTTGCTCCTCTCCTCCTCCCTCCTCCCTTCTCAGCTGTAATCTGAGCCCAGAGCTATGAGTGAGCAGGGAAACTGCTCACCTGAGGAAGGGCCACTGGGCCCGAAACATGTCGTGCACATTTTGAATAAATGAATCACTGAATCAGCAATTGGTTCTCCAGAGTCCTATTTAAGAATTGGGAAAGTCTGAAGGTCTGGCGGGGCCTAACTCTGAAGGTGAACCATATAAAATAACAAAAGGATCACATCATCCATAAGAATATGTCTTGAAACTGCCGGATGTGATTTCACACCAAGTGAATATGGCAGCTGATATCCTAAACAAACAGAGTGTAATGGAAGCTGAAGTCTCTCACCCTCGTGTTGGCCATGGCGTCCAAGATGGCGATGGCGTCCAAGATTGCGACTCCTTCCTCCATGTGGATCCTGCTGGTCCCTGTGTGATGAAGTCGGCTGCCTCCCGCTCTCCGATTGGTCGCCGGCGACGGAACGTTCGTCGGCGTCAGAACGTTCGTCGGCGTCACGACGTTAGCGTCTTGATGCCGGCATCAGCGTCATGACGTCATCGCGTCCAAATCTTGGCGCCAAAACTCGCCTATTTAAACCCCCTGGACATTGCTATCATTGCCCAAGTATAGGTTCATCTTCGTGATTCCTGGGTGTGATATTATTGACTGATTCTCGTGTACCAACCTTGCCTGTTATTCGGATTGACCCCTTGCTGCCTGGATTGAAACCTTTGCCTGTACCTCGACTATTCTTCTGCCTGATCCCTTTGTACCACGAACTCGCTGACTACCTGCATCCTCCTTGGTCCGCACTTCAACTGAGCTTTCGGGCCCTTACATTATACTTGGGCCATGGACCCATCTGAGGAGGCTGCGGCTCAACCAGACTTCGGAAGAGCCTTTCGTGGGATTGCCTCACGCATGGAGGCCAATGAAGCTCAGCAGTCACATTTTGGCCAAGCTCTTGAAGCCATTTTGGACAAGTTATCGGCTCTCTCTCCTTCGGCTCAGGTTCCTGCACCTGCTTCGGCCACTATTCCTGTGGCGCCGTTCCATGTCTCCGAACCCCGGATTCCGGCACCTCCGCTCTTCAGTGGTGACTCTGAGGCTTGTAGAGGATTCATCAACCAGTGTGAGATCCAGTTCACTCTGCTACCTCATCAATATGTCTCAGAGTGTGCCAAGGTGGGATACATCATTACCCGCCTGACTGGGAAAGCTGTGGAATGGGCATCACCGTTGTGGGAGAAGGAGGACCCCCTCATAGATGATTCGAAGGCCTTTATTCGTGAGTTACGCACAGTGTTCGATGCTCCCGGCCGGTCTGCATCTGCCTCCTCTCGCTTGTTCCAGATCCGCCAAGGTACACGTTCGGTGCCAGAATATGCCATCGAATTCCGTACTCTGGTGGCCGAGACCAGCTGGAACAATGATAGTTATCACACTGCCTTCTACAACAGGTTGTCCATGCGTCTGAAGGACGATTTGGTTTCACGTGAATTGCCTACTCGTTGGGAAGATTTGGTGGCGTTGGCAGTCAAAGTGGACACCCGCCAAAGAGAGCACCTGGCCGTAAAGGAACGTGTGAGGAAGTTTCAACCTCCCCTGGCTCCTCGTTTCCAGAGACCTGTTCTTCCCAGCACTTCTTCTTCTTCTTCTACTCCGGCTTCTTCTCCCTCCACCTCAGAAGAGCCTATGCAGTCGTGCCCGTCTTTCCGAACAGGAAAAGTTAAGGAGAAGGGCAGCTGGACTCTGTTTATACTGTGGGGGCAAATCCCACTTTGCCCATGAATGCCCTGCGAAGTCGGGAAACGCCAGTGCCTAGGTAAGTTTGGGGAAACTTACCTGGGCGGGATTAATCAACTTCCCCAGGCTTCTACTCATCGTTTCCTTCTCCCTGTACAGTTCCAGTTGGCTTCCAAGACCATCTCTACCCAAGCTTTCCTTGACTCCGGTGCAGCTGGGAACTTCTTGGATAAAGCCTTCGCAGAACAACATTCTATTCCTCTCCAAAGTCTGGCTGTTCCACTTCGTGTTCTTGCCATTGATGATCGGCCTCTTTCTTCTGCCTTCATCTCCAAGTCTTCGCAAGAATTATCCTTCAAAGTGGGCACCCTGCATACCGAGAGACTTTCATTCCTGATTATTGATTGCCCCTCGACTCCTGTAGTCCTTGGACTCCCTTGGTTGCGCACCCACAATCCAGTCATTGACTGGTCCGCAACTCAAATTTCTCGTTGGGGTTTCTTTTGTCAACAGAACTGTCTTCCAGCCCAATCCTTGGTCAAGGTATCCTCTGTTGTTTCAAATTCTTCAATTCCTCCTGTTTATCAAGATTTCTCCGATGTGTTCAACAAGAAATCTGCTGAAGTCCTGCCACCCCACCGACCCTATGATTGTCCCATTGAGCTTCTTCCTGGAACCATGCCTCCAAGAGGACGTACTTACCCGCTCTCCCCCTCTGAAACTGTGGCGATGAAAGAGTACATCCAGGAAAACCTGCTTAGGGGCTTCATTCGTCCTTCTTCGTCTCCTGCAGGAGCAGGCTTCTTCTTCGTAGAAAAGAAAGATGGCAGTCTACGTCCCTGCATTGATTATCGCGGATTGAACAAGATTACGGTGAAAAACCGCTATCCGCTCCCCCTTATCTCAGAGTTATTTGACCAGCTCAAAGGCGCCAGCATCTTTACCAAGCTTGATCTTCGGGGAGCCTACAATCTCATTAGGATCAGAGAAGGGGACGAATGGAAAACCGCTTTTAAAATCGTGGGAAATCGTGGGAAATCGTGAGCTATTGGCAGTTAAACTAGCTCTTGAAGAGTGGAGACATCTGTTGGAAGGTTCCTCGCTGCCAGTATCTATTTTTACGGATCACAAGAACCTCGAATTCATCCAGTCCCTTAAACGCCTCAATCCCAGACAAGCTAGATGGGCACTTTTCTTCTCCAAATTCAATTTCGTCACATTCCGCCCGGGGTCCAGAAACAAGAAAGCTGACGCTCTTTCCAGAAGCTTCATTCCCGAGGATTCGTGTTCCGAAGACCCTGAACCCATTGTGCCTCCTGTTAAAATTATTGCAGCCTTATTCCCCACCATGGCCTCTCAGTTATTGTCCGCACAGTCCTCTGCTCCTGACAGTACTCCTTTGGGGGTTGCTTTTGTCCCTCCAGATCTTCGTCATTCTATCCTTGCTCAGTCTCATAATTCCAGACAAGCCGGCCATCCGGGTATCAAGAAAACTACTGAACTCCTGTCTCGCCTAGTGTGGTGGCCTTCTCTCCGAAAGGACGTCAAGGATTTTGTCTCCTCCTGTTCAGTTTGTGCAGCTTCCAAGTCTGGCCACTCCCCTCCCAAAGGATTACTTTTACCTTTACCTATTCCCTCTCGTCCATGGACTCACCTGGCGATGGATTTCATTGTGGATTTGCCTGTTTCCCTCTGTCATACGGTTATCTGGGTTGTGGTTGACCGATTCAGCAAGATGGCCCATTTCATTCCCCTGCGTAAGCTACCTTCTGCTCAGGAACTTTCCAAATTATTCATCCAACACATCTTTCGTCTTCACGGATTCCCGGCTGAAGTGGTGTCGGACAGAGGTTCCCAATTCGTTTCCAAATTTTGGAGATCGTTATGCAAGGCACTTCATATCTCTCTCCAGTTTTCCTCTGCCTATCACCCTCAATCTAACGGAGCTGCTGAGAGAGTCAACCAAGCATTGGAGCAATTTCTTCGTTGCCATGTCTCCTTGTGCCAAGATGACTGGGCAGACCTTCTTCCTTGGGCAGAATTTGCTCACAACAATGCTATGCACGCTTCTTCTGAAAAGTCTCCGTTCTTTTGTGTCTATGGTCAGAATCCTCTAGCTTTTCCACAAGACCTTCTTCTCACAAACGTCCCTGCTGCCAATGATCAGGCCGCTCATATGCTTGCTATCTGGGTTGCCACTAAAGCTAATTTGGAAAAGAGTTCTCTGTCTCAGAAGAAATTCGCGGACAAGAGAAGAATTTCTTCCCCACAATATTGCCTCGGTGATAAGGTTTGGCTGTCTACACGGAACATTCATCTTAAAGTTCCTACTCCTAAACTCGGCCCCAAGTTCATCGGTCCTTTCCCCATTATTGAAATCATCAATCCTGTGGCAGTTCGTCTTCAGCTTTCCCCCGAGATGCGGATTCCCAATGTCTTCCATGTATCTCTTCTCAAACCGGCAAAAGATTCTTCTTCTTCTTCCTCATCTTCTCCTACTCCTGTTCTTATTGATGGACACCATGAATTTGAAGTCAAAAGAATTCTGGACTCTCGAATTTCCAGGGGTAGGTTACAGTATTTAATCGAATGGAAGGGTTTTGGTCCAGAGGAATGCTCCTGGGTGAAGGACTCTGACGTCCATGCTCCTCTTCTTATTCGAAGATTCCACAAGCAGTTTCCTTCCAGTCCCGGTTTCGGTGGTCCTGAGGCCCCCCCTAAGGAAGGGGGTACTGTAATGGAAGCTGAAGTCTCTCACCCTCGTGTTGGCCATGGCGTCCAAGATGGCGACGGCGTCCAAGATGGCGACTCCTTCCTCCATGTGGATCCTGCTGGTCCCTGTGTGATGACGTCGGCTGCCTCCCGCTCTCCGATTGGTCGCCGGCGACGGAACGTTCGTCGGCGTCAGAACGTTCGTCAGCGTCACGACGTTAGCGTCTTGACGCCGGCGTCAGCGTCATGACGTCATCGCGGCCAAATCTTGGCGCCAAAACTCGCCTATTTAAACCCCCTGGACATTGCTATCATTGCCCAAGTATAGGTTCATCTTCGTGATTCCTGGGTGTGATATTATTGACTGATTCTCGTGTACCAACCTTGCCTGTTATTCGGATTGACCCCTTGCTGCCTGGATTGAAACCTTTGCCTGTACCTCGACTATTCTTCTGCCTGATCCCTTTGTACCACGAACTCGCTGACTACCTGCCTCCTCCTTGGTCCGCACTTCAACTGAGCCTTCGGGCCCTTACAGAGAGAACTTCTAGAGCTCTTTACTCAGGTATGGTAAAGCATTCTGCAGAATAAATAGTGCTATAGCTTGAGCTATTGTGGCTAATCTATTGACAATAAACTGCTTTGGTACCTTTCCTTCTCCTTTAAAAAGTAGTTTTTTAGAGTCAGTATCACTTCAATAAAAACAGCAGTTGCAAAACATTTTTCTCAAAGGTAACACAGAACATATGTATTTACAGTATATGAATGTTGTGAAGATCATTTTCTGGTAAGAAAAGCTAATTTTGGCACTTAAGGGTAAAGTTAACCTAAGTGACATTTGAAGTCAAGCATCATGTTATAAAGTGTGTGCAAGGAGCAAAATCACAATTCTTATAAACAAAGCTGACTTTTCAATAATGCAGTGTTAGGGGCCTAGAGCAGTGGGCGGGGGGTGGCAGCAGTCAGAAGGATGAAATTAGAATAATGTCTATTTACTCATTTAGAAAACCCATCTATAAGGTCCTAGATCAGGGGTGCCCAAGATGTCGACCATGGTCTACCAGTTGATCACTTTAAAATTCCAAATAGACTGCATCCATTACTTTAAATGTACACGCAGACACAACTCTCTGGTGCTCCTCCTCTTTCCTTTGTCATGCTCACTGCAGGAAGCTGGCCGGGTCAAATTACACAGCCACGATAGGCTAAAAGCAACTAGCAGCAGCTCATTGGTGATACAGTTATTGGTGAATGAGCCATCATATCAGTCTACTGATAAAGCCGCAGCCCGAAGACTACTCACTTCTAGTAATGAGTGAATTTTCTAGCCAAGTTTTGCTGAGCAAAATGATGCCAAAAGATTCCAATGGGGGGGAAATAGTCGCTCATAAAAAAGTTTTGACGATCATAGACTTCAATGTATTTCGGCAAATTCGGGTACTGGGGGTATTTATACATGGAATTTCCTCTGTGTCATCCAGCTATGGGTTCTTAAGGTAGATATCATGATGAATGTCAAAGGGCAAGAGTAGATCACAAGGGGGTATATTTATCAAAGAGTGAAGTTAATAGTGAAGTTCCACCACTAGAGTGAAATTCCGCCACTTCCCATTAATTTCTATGGGGTTTTTAAAGGCATACTTATCAAAGGGTGAAATTTCACTTTCACCCATTGATAAATATGCCTTTCAAAATCCCATAGAAATGAATGGAGAGCTGCGGAATTTCACTCTAGTGGCGGAACACTCTTTGATAAATTTACCCCAAGGATACAAAGTCTGGGCACCCCTATTGTTAGGGCTGTGGCCGAATGGTTACCATTTCTGAATGTACTGTGTACAACGACTTGTCTTCCAAATGGGACAATTCAACAACTGCTGCTTTAAGGTATCCAACCATAGTTTTGTGGCTTGCAACCTAGGGGGCAAATTCACTAACGTTCATTAAAATCTGCATTGTACGTAGTTACGTCCATTTGCCAGAGCGGAAATTCACCTGGCGTTAGAGTGTGAAGTAGCACTACAGTTTATCTCCTTCGCTAGCGAATTTACGACAGCGCCTCGCCAGCGATAGTCACTTCGCCCTTTAGTAAATTTGACCCTATGGGTTCTTTAAGCTATGGTCAAACCACATATTGTGTCCTTTCAGTTTCATTTTGAAGTATCCAGTCAAACAGAGCTCGTTTGAGCAATACTAATGATGTTCCATAAGTTTACTTATCTGCTGGTCCTACCTCTTCTCTACTAAAGCAACATTTTTTCTGGTGTGGCTGGAACAGCAGGAACATAATCTTTAAAGGCTTAAACATCAGAAAACCCTATTTCCACAGGACACATGCTTTCCATGCTTACAGGAGCACAAATAAGATACTAATGCATGGTACTACCAGAGGTAGGAATATATTAATAAAGCAACTTATTAGTATATTTGCCAGGTTTCCACTCTCAGTGCTACTGACTGTGGCTGAATATGATGGCAATTTTAGAATCGACAACTGAGATGCCAGGCTAATCTACTTTTTTACTTTGTTTCTGATTACAAGATAATTCCATATGCACTTGATTATTCTATATTCTGAAAGAAGTATGCTGCCCAACGCAGTCCACAGTTCCTTCCTATTTCTGTGATATTTGAGATGTCTACCATGTAAACTCACAAAATGTATCAATACCGAGTAGTGATGGGCGAATTTGTCCCTTTTATGCTTCGCAGAACAATTCACAGGAAATTTGCGAAACGTGAATTTTGACGCCCGCATCAATTTTAATGCTCGGGTCAATTTTGACGCCAGTATTAAAGTCAATGGGCGTTCGAATAATGTTGACCAACAACAGTTTTGACTAGAACGACTTTTCCGACGGGCGTACAAAATTTTTTGACACCGGCAAATTTTCACAGCAGTTTTGCGAATTTATTCGCCAGCGGCAAACTGCGGAAATTTGCCCTAAATTCGTGCCTGCCTAATTTATTCGCCCATCACTAATTCCCAGTCTAGCTATCTAAAAAAAATTGTGAAAGCTGTGAATTTTTGCTTCCCTTCACCTTCTGTGTAGCTCCTTCTTTTCCCTGAGCCATTGGGGCACCACAAATTATTATCTTGCTACATAACCATTGTTCTGCTGAAGGGCTACTGGGGGAAATGGAAAGAGAGTGACATTTCTCCAATTTGCAGTACAGCAGTAAAAAGTGAATGAGAACCTGGGAAACTGACAACATGTCTAGCTCCATGTCATCGGAAATTGAAAACTCTGTTAACTCTTTAAAAAAATTCATTTCAGTTCAGAATTCTGCTGGAGCAGCACTATTAACTGATGCATGTTGAAAAATAAACATATTTTCCAGTAGCAGAATCCCTTTAAAGATTTATTCATGGCAACACAATTACAGTCTATTAGGACACATTGATAACATCTTTATTGTGTTGCTCCTCATAGCATTATGTGTATAATCATGGTAATGTCTGGAAAAAAAGCTAAATCAAGAAGAAGTATTTAAATGTGATGCTGATTTGCAAGTAACTTGGATAAAAATGAAAATGGCTTTCATCTGTGTTTTATTGAAGTTTCCTTTACTGGAATATGAGGGTGTTGCCAGCAATGCCAAAAAGTAGACAAAGACAGAAATATATGTTTCACATGTTCATGCGGTGTATATAAACGAACAAAAGTGGCACGATTTTTCATGAGAATTGAATAAAGAAGGTGTGGGTGCCACTTTCTCTTCCCCAAAGAGAGAAGCTACATTCCTCCTATTATAAGCATTATAATTCTGGGCTAACATATCATCTTCCTTTCTTCAGTTTTGAGATATTATGCTTCCTGTTCTATTACCTGTACAACCGACAGTCAGACATAATATGTGCTGTCCTAGATACATCAAGCTCTGCAGATGATTGCTACATACTGAGTGGCATGTGTCATGAAAATAGCAATCTTCAATAACTTATGTATTCAGACTGTGCTTTTTTTATTGCGGAAAACTGACAACGGTGAATATAATGTGCCTCAAAAACGACATCGCGCCCAGGAAATGGAATGTACTGAGATGATGTACATGCCATATTGGCAAGGGGACATTTAATTTCAGGTTCAGCACCTGTTTTGGGTGAAAATGCTACTCTCCTTGGAGATTATTCTATTACGGGATACAGCATTTTAGTATTTCAGTGTTCTCTCTGTATTGTTATGCTGATGAGAACTCTTAACCCATGTACAAGTATGAAGCCAACAAAAAGAAACTTATTTTGTAGGGTAGTACAGGTAACTAAATCCTTAACAAGTCATTAACACAAGCTAAGAAAATATGAACTAAAATTGGGTACATATTTTACTTAATAAGCTGTAGAAGTTGAATCTATTCTAGTAAATGTAAGTACCGTATATACTCGAGTGTAAGCCGAGTTTTTCAGCCTCCAAAATATGCTGAAAAACTCTACCTCGGTTTATACTCGGGTCAAGCGCAAAAACGGTCGCTGGCGCCTAAGAATATTCGCCGGCGTCCAAGAATAGTCGCCGGCATCCAAGAATAGTCGCCGGCATGCAAGAATAGTTGCCGGTGTCCAAGAATAGTCTCCAAGAATATTCCCCGGCGTCCAATAATGGTCGCCGGCATCCAAAAACGAGACGCCGGCACCTCCAATGGGAGCAGAAACCCTCAATTTTTTGATTGAAACTTACTAGAAGCTGCTGCATTTCTCACCCTAGGCTTATACTCAAGTCAATAAGCTTTCCCAGTTTTTGGAGGTAAAATTAGGTACCTCGGCTTATACTCGGGACGGCTTATACTCGATTATATACGGTAAATGCTAACCAATACTTATCTTGTGAAAATCGAAAATAAACCTAACCTTTCTTTGTATGGCACTCCATACCCCGCTCCTTTGGGCAATTTACTTTGGGTAAAGGGGCATGCCATTTGGTCTTCATGCCTACAGTACCTATAGTGACCCCTGGAACATGGAAAGCTCCCTTTCCTCTTTTAATAGGAGAGTGTTCAGGTGTTTACCATTTACTCCCACTGATGTCCCGGTGTTACTGTATGAAACCAGGGCTATATTACTGTTTGTCTGGTGCCACACTAGGTTTCGAATCTTACAGTTCCCCCAACGTATGGATGTGACATCAAGCGCATGTCACTTCCAGCCTATGTCCCTTCCTCTCTGCAATGCTTTGAGTCCTGCACCCCTCCATGTGCTCCACAGTGGCTGGGGGATTTTTTACTTTTATAAAAACATATTCAATTACATAAGCACCGAAGCCTGTCCCCTAAAAGCAGTAAAGGCCCTTGGGTGCATAGATATAATTATATGTCCATGTATGGAATACATCTCTTGCCCTCCCTAAAAGTGCAAGCAACTCAACTATTATATGCCTGGGCAAATATATTATCGTATCTGTCTGCAGTTCAGACATATGATAATTCTTGTTCTATTACCTGCAAAATCCACAGTCAATCATAAAGTGCATTGAACTAGATACATCAGACTCCGCAAATGATTACTTTGTACTGAGTGTACTGAGTGGCATGTGTCATGGGAATTGCAATTTCTATTATTGTAAACCCTGCCAACTAATTAAATATAATGTGCCTCAAAAACTGTATCGGCCATCAGAAAGAAACGAGCGGAAGCATTTTATATTCCACTTGGGAAAAGAAAATTCTCCCCAGGAATATCCACTTAGGGTTTATTTACTGCGTGAGGTTTTGCTTTGGGTTATTTCCAGGACATAATTTTATTCCAGAATGTAACAATTCAGTCTGTTAATACTCTCTGTACAGTACGATGTTTCATGGGGTCTACACTGGTGACAGGGAAAGTAAATAGTTTCCGTTCATCTTGACTGGCCATGAAGCACCCTGGGGAAATGGGGAATGAACACAGGTGCAGGGACCCTTCATAAATAAGCTGAACCCATATTATTATATTATGATACACTGAAAGGAAATATCATGCAAGTAGGTGGTGACTATTTGGTGACAACATATGGACATTTATACAGAATCAGTAATTGCAGTAAGTACTTCTTGCCTGTGGCAAAACATACAGCAGGCAAAAAAATGAGAAATTAAGCAAAGTTGCTGTTCCTCCTTTTAGGAGAATACAGTTATTCTATTTTTGGCATTGATTGTGAGGACCTGGTTGTTCCTTGCATTTTTGTTATCACAAATGATCATTCATTTTTTCCAGTGGGAATTTCCTAAATTTAAATTAAAAAAAATAAGATTATCAGCTCGACATTAAAATGTATGAGGAAGGCTGCACAATCTTCTATAGCAGGAGGAAGGACTTTATGAACACTTTATGGTAAAGCCTAAAGCCTAATTGTATTCCATTACAGTATATACACACACAAAATGTCTTAAATATATTGATAATGGGTTGAGTGCAGAGGACTCTTATTTGTCTATATGTACTTTGTGGTCACAGCCTCATTGCACCCCCGACTTATGCTTTTAAAAATTAGTGGTGAGCACAACTTTCCCTTGTGCTGTAATTGGGCGCCAGTGGTTCTTATAACTTAACCAAAGAATATATTTATTGAACAGGAGCATCCACAATGGAGTGTACATACAGAGCAAACAGGAACATACAGGAACAATGGATAGACATATATTCACAGCACCTTTGGTCAGTATAAATCCCCACAGGGAAGAGAACATGTACAGCAGCGAGGAGGTGGCTGAGCTTTCAGCCTTTTCCCTAAGTAGAACCTGAGGGGAATCTCTACATCCCTAGGTCTGTACACTTAGTCCCTAATTCTCGGCAATTAGTACCCAGGATCATAATCCCACTAAACTCCTTGGAGGAGTCTCAAGCTGCTCAGCTAAATAGCCTGTCTATCTGTCACTCTTAGAGTGACCGCTTAAGGGTAGCCTATCTTTACTAGTCCTGACCTGTCTAGATTCCACTGTAACCCTGCCTGCCTGCTCAGACCAGGGCTTGCACAAAATGGACCCTGAGCACATTGCTATCTACTGGGCACTAGTAGAACACCAAGGGGCATAACTTTAAGATAAGGAAACAGGTCCCCCTCTTAACTGTATATTAGGGGCATAACTTTAAGATAAGGAAACAGGTCCCCCTCTTAACTGTATATTAGGACCCAGTTAGGCGTCTATAACACTAGGGGACTGCCTGCTAAATAATACTAATTTACCAGTCCCCTACATTAACATTGACAGACACTCTCAAAAATATAAAATATGTCAAATAGGGATGAAGTGTTAATATTTTATGAAGGTTCAAGTAATAAGTAAAATACTAGTCAGTAGTTTACTTTGTAGCTTACATTAGCCATGTGTTAACAGGTTAGTCATATCTTGAATAGCAATTACTTTGAGACCTTTTTATGTGAATTTGTGAGGTTTTTGAGTTTTTTCCAACACAGCTTTAAAAACCACAAATGTCTACCCAATATAAAAAAGCACAAACAAATATAAACCCGGAAGGAATCCGAATAAGAACGCAAACCTCATAATCCTCCTTTTAGTACAAATATTGTGCACTTACAAAAAAAAAAAAAAATATCCCTGAAAACCTCTTAAAGCTTGAAGAAAAGAATAATTGTTACATTTGTAAAAGGACAGATCCCATTGACGTCTAGATGACCTCGCCAGCTTTTAGATGGAGAAGTTTTGTATTAGAGTTTGGAAAAAAAGTTTGATTTGGGGAAACAATAAATCAGCTCCATAATGTTATGCATCCAGTACCCACTTTTGTGTTTGTATATGTAGATCATGTCAAAGGTAATGTCGTTGGACAGTCATTAGTGATGGGCGAATTTGCGCCTTTTCGCTTCGCCAAATAATTTGCGAATTTCGCGAAACAGCGAAAAACTCGCGAAACGGCGCCAGCGTCTCGTTTTTTGACGCCGGCGCCCGTTTTTGACGCCAGTGCCTGTTTTTTTTATGCCGGCGCCCGTTTTTGACGCCGGCGTCCGTTTTTTTTTTGACGTTGGCAAATTTTCTTTTGACGCCAGCGAATTTTTTTGGGTGAATTTTCGCGGGCGTTTCGCGATTTTATTCGGTGGCGGCAAATCACGCAAAATTCGCGCCTGGCGAATAAATTCGCCCATCACTAACAGTCATTGATTTTGTCAACTTTAATACATTATACAAAAATGTATCCTGCAAATGTTATAGAAAAAATTGCTCCATCAAGAAAAAATTTAGCTTAAAAGCAATACATTTTAAATCAAAAGTGAGGGCTTCTTAGCATTCTGCACCTGCTCAAGTTAGGGTGGGAGGTTATGCCTAAGTGTTTCCTCCTCAAACTGTAGGGAATTTTAAACCAGAAATATTCATTAGTCACTTGGGAAAAACATGTGCTTCTAACCTATACTGCAAGTGCTAGACCATTTCTTGTAATAGGACTACATAAAGGGCTTTGGGGATCTGCAACCTTTTCCTCCAGACCCTCCTGAGTGCTAATATGTTGTAATTAATGCAAAGGTCTGTTAAATAGTCCACAATTGTCTATTCTGGTAGGGTAAATGGTTGCTAATGCAATAACTAACTTTTGGCTGATATTATATGAACTGGAATATGGGCTGATATGGAATGGATTGCAATAAAATTGAACTTTAGCAGTAAATCTCAATTTGTCCTTCAGTCCCTTGTTATGTTTCCCCTTTTGGAATATGGACTCACTTGGTTTTCACTTTGTTTTAATTCTAATAGAAAAGGACAATAGACCTGTGCAGATTTTTGCCCACATCCCAAAATGTGATATGAGGAAGTAAGCTGTGGAATATGCTGGTTCTGTATAAATACAATATAATAAAAATATGATGAAACCGTATGTTAAACTGCCTCAAACATTTATGAATGACTCAATAAAAGGTAAATACATTATTTATAAATTCAGTGAAAGCTCCCCTGTTATATATGGCATAGAAACTTGCCCTTATGTATTCTTCTGTTAGTGTGGCCTTCCCAATTCATTTGCTATAATTCCAGTGGGGGATGCAAATCCTTGGCCACAATCTCAGATAATGTGTTAGCCAATGTCATGGGACTCAGGGCTTGTTTGTTAAACAGTGGTAATGCTGTCTGGTTTGATGTATGAGCAACTCACTAGATACTTCTACTCACGGGGTCTGCTAATAAATCACACATAATGCCTTCATGCTGCATCCCTCTTCCTTTGTAATCTTGCCTTCCCCATCTGTTTTATATCTTACTTCCATTTACAGCCATTTTTAGATATCCTTAAAGGGATTCTGTCATGATTTTTATGATGTAGTTTTTATTTTTAAATGACACTGTTTACACTGCAAATAATTCACTCTACAATATAACATTTAATTCCTGTACCAGCAAGTGGTAGGCAGCAATCTCAGGTCATTTTGCCTGGTCATGTGCTTTCAGAAAGAGCCAGCACTTTAAGATGGAACTGCTTTCTAATATAACTGAATGTGTCGCAGTGGGACCTGGATTTTACTATTAAGTGCTGTTCTTAAATCTACCAGGCAGCTGTTATCTTGTGTTAGGGAGCTGCTATCTGGTTACCTTCCCTTTGTTCTGTTCTGTTAGGCTACTGGGGGGAAGGGAGGGGTGATATCACTCTGGCTTGCAGTACAGCAGAAGAGTGACTGAAGTTTAACAGAGCACAAGTCACATGACTGGGGGCAGGTGGGAATCTGACAATATGTCTAGCCCCATGTCAGATTTCAAAATTAAATATAAAAAAGAACCTAGCCTGGTTAGGGTGAGATGGGCTAAAAGTAGAAAAAAAAAAATTCACATGCAAAACATGCGGCATGAGGCCTTCTGAAAACAAAAGGTATTTATTTGCCTCATGCCATAAACATAGCGCTGTACCAATAATGAGAGTTTAACTCTCACATAAGGCATTATGGGTGGAGACATGCAAATCACTCCTTTATGTCCCTTTGGCCAACTATGCATCCAGAACCGCTGGTTTTATAGCACAGATACAGCCTCATAACTTATTTTTGGTATTAAGGCAGTGCAATGTATATGGCACGAGGCAAGTAAATACTGTCTGTTTTCTGAAGGCCTTATGCTGCTTAAAATATCCAAATATCCATCTTTCCACACAGATAGGCTGTGTAATGTTGAATCTTAAAAAATTTGGACATTGTATTAATTTGCACAGTACGGCTTATTTAGTGCCCTGGGCTAATCGAAAAATACAATTAGCAGGATCTTTAAAACACAGCAAGGCAGTAGCATTATTAACACATCCTTAAGGCTCAATTACTAATACATATTCCATTTTACCGGTGCAATTATTGCAAACCAATAAGATATTTCCTTTAGTTTTCTAAGTTGCACTAAAGTAAGTAAAGCTAATTGCGGATTTGTTACTCATGGTTACTGTGTTTCAGACTTTTTAGCACTTGTGTTAATTACTTTGCCCCAATTGAGTACAAAATATCCATTGTTTTAACATTCATTCTCATAACATTGTGGCCAAAATAGCATGTGCTGAAATCTTGCAGTTTATCACTTCATTTACCCTCCAAATTCCAGATACCCCCGAATTCTATTTCTCATCCATGTTTTCCTATTTCTTTCTACACAGCCAGACTGCCTCATCGTCTCTTTCATCTGGAAAATGCCTCATGTATTATTTGTCATGATTTGCCAAGCTTAACTCTGCTGACACCTTTCTCTCCCTTTTTTGTGCAATCGTATTTTTTCTCTTTCATTTTTATTTATTAATGCTGATATTACTTTACTTTTGGAGACTTCTTTCAAATGTTGCACTGTTATTCGGATTCCTTTTGTTCTCTAATTCCTCATTTTTTCCCCTTCAAAGTAGACATTATGTTTAGTCAGAAACCCCTGTCTTATCCAAGGAAATAATTTGTTGGGTTGGGAGATAATTTTGACCTGGGACAACAAAGGGGAAAAGAAAAAAGAGCTGAAGACCACCAAGGGCTCCATGCTTTTGCTCTACAGTAAGCATCTTAGGAATCCTGCCAGTCAGACATGTATCCTAGTAAATTAAATAAATATACTTAAAGGAACAGTAACACCGAAACATGAAAGTGTTTTAAAGCAATGACAATATAATTTACTGTTACCTATAGTTTCTATAAACAAGCTGCTGTGTAGCCACGAGGGCAGCCATTCAAGCACAGGATACACAGAAAATAACAGATATGTTCTGAAGAATCCCATTGTAAACTACAGAGCTTACCTTTTATATGCTGTGTATCCTGAGCCTTTTCTCCCTTTTCAGTTTTCAATTGCTGCCTCCATGGACACACAGCAGCATTCCTCAAACAACAACATATAAACTATATATCTGAAGCAAACGCACCAGTTGTACCAGTGCAGCACAACAGTACATTACATGGTCACTACTTTAAAACACTTAAATTTTTTGGTCTTACTGTTCCTTTAACTATTTTTATACTGGATAGTTGCTATATAAGTACTTAACCTAGCATCAATTGATTTCACTATAATGTTTTTTGTACAAACCATGGTTGCTCCTGTGATAGCATTCCCTCTGCATTTTATAGAAGTCTATTTTGTTCTCTCCTGTAGTAGATCCAAAGTGGATATATTTCTGGGAATGTTTTTAACATTTTTGTGGATCAGGGGTGCTTGTGCATGTATTAATACTTGCTTTAATAAGATATCTTCCACTACGTAGGGGTACTATGGTTTGAAGTAGAGAGATTGGGGTTCATGAATGGTTTCAAGTAAAGTCTTTGCACAGGATTCAATTAATTTGCTCTATAGCTTTTTTGAGCCAAAGCGTAATGCTGAAGAAAGAGCCTCCCCATGCATTTGCTT
This sequence comes from Xenopus laevis, assembly GCF_017654675.1. Classification (NCBI taxonomy): domain Eukaryota; kingdom Metazoa; phylum Chordata; class Amphibia; order Anura; family Pipidae; genus Xenopus; species Xenopus laevis. Next base: position 131,357,378 of record NC_054374.1, on the reverse strand, counting down.
TTCAATCTTTTTTCAATTTTTTTACACAGTCATCTAATCTTTCCAGTGCAGTTATGAGAGGTCATATTAATGATGGGTTATAGATTGACTATGGGGTTTCAGCACTTTAATAATGGGACCTTACAAACACAATTAGACTGGTTTGCTGCACTGCCAAGACAAAGCAACACTCGCCAACCTTTCTAAACCTGAATGGGAGAGAGCACAAATTATTGTAACAAAAAGGCATAGCATGGTCCTGACATTTCAGTATGATTCATTAGCAGGGTAAAACTTTGGTTCAGAAAAGTAATTCCCTGCTTGAAGCAGATTGTAATATGTTTAAGGTTTGAACCATTTTATTTTTTTTATGCATAATTAGTGATGGGCGAATTTGTCCCGTTTCCGCTTCACCACGAAACTGGCAAAAAATTCACGAAACGGCGACAATTCGCAAGTGTAACAGTTGACGGGAGTGTCAATGGGCATCCATTAATAGTCAGCGGCGTCAAAATTGGCGCCGGCATTGGAAACGTCGCCAAAATTTGTTCGACGCCGGCAAATATTCGTCAGCGAATTTTCGCTGGCGGCGAAATGCTCAAATTTGTGTCGAATAAATTCGCCCGTCACTATGCATAATAGCACACATTGGACACTAGAATTAAATCAGTCAAATGATAAAGGCAGACCATTAGTTGCTGACTGAGGACTGGCCATATATTTATTGAGCACATTTTAAAATCCCTTTGGGTGAAGACAACATTGGCCCATTGATGCGGTCCTCTACTGATGGTCCTACATATGCACCTATAATGATGTAATTGTTAGCCCAGCTGCCAAATGATCAATTGATCTATGCGATATAGCTCACAATGTGGGATTCATCAAACACTTGGATCTTTTTTTTTATGCCAGCTATATATTTGTAGCACCACTAGTGCTGGCTCCTGCAGTGGCAATGTTCTGCTTGTAGATATCTCCTTTGTCAGTAGCTGTTATGATATTTTTAACATATTAAATTAATGTAGTAATGTAGCAAATAGTGGCTAGGGGTCCAAAATATGTTGTATCCATCTGATGTTGCATTCATTGGTGCTCTAAAGGGGACATCATTCCCACCTTGGAATTGTCTAACAACAATTTAATGCAATTCACAGAGGTGATTGTGGGTATATTGTGTGCATGTTCTGAGTATATCTGCCATATACACATACATATATCAAATATAAATAGATGCTGTTACCTCTAACCGTATGCAAGTTCAATTAAGGTCGAGTTCGAGGTGATGCACCTCCGCCGTGTGTGCTAATGAAGTATACAAACGATTGGAATTCACAAGGAACGACTCAAACGCAGCTTTACTGCTCCACCTTTAGTGTTTTATTGTTTAACACATACATATATATTTATATATTTAAAAATATATGTGTATATGGCAGACATACTAGAAGTGGGACCTTACTATTTGTATATATCCCTAACTGTCTCATTACTATGTATGGATTCATAATTACATGTATCTAAAGATGAGTAGTGCGCTAAGTAGCCACCTGCCTTATAGCATGTGGTATACAGTAAGAAGCACCATTCTTACTGTATACGTAGCCCGCGGGAGCATGCGCAGTTGAGCCTAGTCAGGAATTGAACTGCGCATGCTCCAGCCGGCGTTAAGACCGGAAGAGAATCCTAAAGGGCATAAGATGTTCCCTGGGAACTGCATTTTAGGGTAAGGGTTTTTTGACTAATGCACATTGCTGGGAGGCAGAGGCGTTAGTTCTTTTTTAATCTACTTAACCCTTTTGTTAATTGGACTTTTTCCTGAAAGTCTGCACACCAGTTTCCTCCTTGGTCCTTTCTCCAACCTACTAGAACCTGTAGGCCCTGATAGGCCCCCAGACATTGCATTGATTGTGGTATCATTCAGCTAGGTTGAGACATAATGTTAAAGGGGAATAGCAGAAGTTATGAAAACAGAATAACAGGCATTAGAAAAATATTCAAATCTCTTTATGTTAGCATATACATGAAGGAATTTGCGAGAATAAACTTAATTGTTATGTATAAAGCAAAACAGTCCCAGTGCATTACTAAGGTTTTAACTGCACATATTCTTTTCCTATACAGTAATCTTAGCCTGAATTTCTGGGAGAACATCACCCGAAGCACTTTCTGAGCCAGTCCCAAGTAACTCTGAGCTACACAATTATCCTGTGCAGCAAGCAGCACCTAATCTGCTCCACATCTATTTCACTCTGTTTTACCTGTCACATTTTCTTTACCCTATGCCAAACCATCTGCCCTCTAGTTCTACAATCCTCTGCAGACCACTGGCTACTCAAGAGCTAAGCCTGCCAGAATTTTATTCTGTTCTGCAGTTTTTAATGGGGGGAAAGCCAGCAGGACAGCTCCAGACCAGATGTCTGTGTACACAGCTTGTAATTCACTGAGTGCTACATGCTAGGGACGAAAGCAGTCTGAATTGGTTAAAACAAACTGGCTCCCTGCTGAAAGGCAAATACTAAGGGGGGAGAGCAAAACGAGTCGCTCTCTATCACAACCCATGTACTCAAGTGGTTCTGGGTTAAGGCAAATAAGCAATATCTTGTCAAAAAATATTTATCAAAAAATTTTCCTAAAAAAACTAGAATCCACAATTGGACCTTATTTATTAATAACAAAGCAATCTGATCGGGGCCAAACTTGATAAAATCGTACATTTTTTTCAGTTTTTCTCCCGAAAAGCCCACATTTTTCAGATTTTTGCACGAAAAGTCTGCAATAGTCGGATTTTCTGGCTAATTCCAGCCCAGACCACAGAAACTTCCAAATAGGATAGGGACCTATCCCATTGACTTACTGTATATACAACCTTGGTAGGTCTGATATGCCGGATTATCAGATTCAGACATTTTACATCCTCTGGGTATAATAAATCTTGAAAAATTTGAGTTCTTTTCCACTAAAAATTCTTATTTTATAGTACAAAAAAAATAAAAAAATTTGGCATTCGAGTTTAATAAATAACCCTTAATAATATCTGATCTACATGCCTGTTTTTGTGACCACACCCCCGTAATTACTATGTTCATTTTACAAAATTTGGCAGGTTATGAAAGTTTGAACATATTTCTATTGTTTTTAGGTGTTATTACAGTTTTGCTAATGAAGGTGAATTGCCTTTAAGCTGCAAGTCTCAGTTTCCCCAAGAGACCTGCTTATCTTAAATTGTTACAATTGCTTCTTTGCTTATCTAAAAGTGTTAAAAAAAAAACCAATTCAGTTTTAGAAACTTTGTATCTTTTTCTGGCTGTTTAGTGCAGCAGACCAAAGAGAAAATTGGGAAATTTCAGTAACAATCTGGGACTTCGGGTTGAGCTGTAAAATGCGAAAAACGAGACAGTTGGGGGTATGAATTGGACAAATTAACGTAATTTGTAAACATTATACAGCATTAAATTGTGGTTGAGATTAAACCTTTCACTGAGATATTTCCTACAGTGTGTATTGTAAAAATAAGCTGTTTATTTTCAAAATGGCAGTCAGACCACTTCCTGGTTCACCATTATATATGATTTGTATACAAGTACCCTTGACTTATCTCACTGAAATACAAGTTATATTATATACAGTTGAAACACATGCAAATACTCCACTGGGTTTCATTTAAAAAGCTGTATAAAAATTGAAGGCTTTTTTTGAAGTTAATGGAGAATAGTGAAAACTCACTATAAATCTAGTTTGGAGACTAAGCCCTGCAAGACACTGAAAGGTATACTTCTGTGGCAGCCTTGGGAGCTGAAAGTTTGCATGGGTTTTTTATGATCTCATAAACTTCAACATGGTTTCTTCTGTTCTTTAAGGATTACAGAATAAAAAATAACAACGGTGGTAAAGATAATAAAAAGTTGTGACTACTCTGGAAATTTCTATTCTAGCACTGCCAAGGGGACTTTGTCCTGGACATTGTTACGCAGAGCTGTGTGTAGGCATGGTGGTTGTCTTGACAGAAAGACAGACACGTCCTTTCAACAACAATAAATACTCTTTTCAACTTCAGAATCTGACAAAATATCTCCAATACATAGCACACAAGCTGAATTGGGTTTTTCAGCATCTAGGCACCAGTTTTATTTGGAAGGCAACTCTCCCCTAACCGATAACATTGATAAACACCAAAGGAAAGAACGAGCAGAAGACAAGACACATTTCCATTAGCATATCTGAACTTAAAGGGGAACTTTTGCAAAAATTAAACTGTAATATCAGCTTAATATCACCAAAACATGAAACTTTCTAAATATATTCAATTCTAAATTCTCTACTGTTTCTGAAATAATCGAGTTAGTCTTTACTATCCCCGTCTGAGCTGAAGTCAGATTTTTATTGATATTTAGGTCTAATACATCCTTTGTGGGGGTTGTGCCCATTACCTAGAACAGGGCGGTCCAACTGGCGGCCTGTGATCCCCCTTTTGTGGCCCCCCACATGAAAGTCTACCTGCTGCGTCTGCTTACCGTGTGTAGACTTTAAAAGGTATCACTACAGAGATTAACTGGCCCCTGCATTGTATAAACCTCAAACTAATCTCCTGTATTTTTTACGCATGTAATCCCCTCTGCATTGTTCACATTTGTAACACCTCTATTGTTTACACCCTGCGGTTGACACCTAAGTCCCAAACTGAAACGAACAAATATGTGTAGCCGGCTCTAATCCCCAAACTATGTAAAACTCATTAAATAAGTATTGGCGCGGAACCATAAATCTCTGAGCATTATGATTTAAAATGACCTTGGTGTAGAGACCCCAGGTCCGTAAACATTCGGACACAATCCGTGCAAAATATGTGGCGTAAATAAAATCAGCTTTTTATCGCACTCACCAAGTTCGGTGATTGGCTAGGGTGCCGTGCCCTGAACCAGTAGCTTGAGGTGAATTCAGAACCAGAAAAAACGAACATGCACTCCTATAGCAAGTCAATGAGGGAAATCAAAGTTTATTCCATAATGCTAAAAGTTACACGTCCTAATGCGTTTCGTATCCAACGATACATAATCATAGGTACCCTGAAACCGAAACTGCCCACATTGTTCACATGTTCACACATGTACAAACTGCTGGAGGGGAACAGCACTGTGTCACTGTATGTAGTACATCTTAGAGTGGCCCTGATAGGTTTCCCTGTCTCCTGCTCTGTTTTGCCTGCTCTATGCTCCCTGTATGTGCCTTACTCTGCCTGCCCCATGCTCACTGTGTGTGTCATACTCTGCCTGTCCTATGCTTCCTATGTGTGTCATACTCTGCCTGCCCCATGCTCCCTCTGTGTGCCGTACTTTGCCTGTCCTATGCTCCCTGTGTGTGTCATACTCTGCCTGCCCTATGCTCCCTATGTGTGTCATACTCTGCCTGCCCTATGCTCACTGTGTGTGCCATAATCTGTCTGCCCCATGCTCCCTGTGTGTCATACCCTGCCTGCCCTATGCTCCCTGTGTGCCATACTCTGCCTGCCCTATGTTCCCTGTGTGTGCCATACCCTGCCTGCCCTGTGCTCCCTGTGTGTGCCATATTCTTCCTGCCCTATGGTCTCTGTATGTGCCATACCCTGCCTGCCCTATACTCCCTGTGTGTGCCATACTCTGCCTGCCCTATGCTCCCTGTGTGTGCCATACTCTGCCTGCCCGATGTTCACTGTGTGTGCCATACCCTGCCTGCCCTGTGCTCCCTGTTTGTGCCATATTCTTCCTGCCCTATGGTCTCTGTATGTGCCATACTCTGCCTGCCTTATACTCCCTGTGTGTGCCATACTCTGCCTGCCCTATGCTCCCTGTGTGTGCCATACTCTGCCTGCCCGATGTTCACTGTGTGTGCCATACCCTGCCTGCCCTATGCTCCCTGTGTGTGCCATACTCTGCCTGCCCGATGTTCACTATGTGTGCCATACCCTGCCTGCCCTATGCTCCCTGTGTGTGCTATTCTCTTTTACAGCGGGAGAGCAACCACCTGAGTCTCTATTGGAGGTCATACCGACTGGCCAGTTCATCCAGTTATGCAGGAACTATTCCACTTGGAATACTTTCCAGGCGAGATCTATGGATTTATGGGACCGACTCACGTCTAGAGGGTACCATACTAATTGTATTAAGAAGGCATATGATAAGGCTGTGTCATTTAATAATTGAGATTTACTTTTGCCCAAGATGGTAAAAATAGGAATAGACGGGAATCGGGGAGAATGAGATTCATCTCTACATACAGTATGGAGGCAAAGGAGATGCAGCTTATAGTTTAGAAACACTGGGGGATTTTAAAATCAGATCCGGTCTTGTCACAATGTGATCTGGAAAAAACACAATTTGTATATAGACGTGGATACAATCTGAGGGATAAAATTTCACCGAGTATGTTACCGGATAGGAAAGCACATGGGAATTGGTTGGATATCTTGAATAGAAAGTAAAATAACAAATAGTAAAAATAAAATTGTAGTCAGAGCAATAGTTTTTGCCTGTTGTGGTCAGTGACCCCCCCTCCCCATCTGAAAGCTGGAACGTGTCAGAAGAAGGCAGCAAATAATTCAAAAACTATACCAAGGGGCACATTTACTTAGCTCAAATGAAGGATTAGAAGGAAAAAAACTTCAAATTTCGAAGTTTTTTTTTTGGCTACTTCGACCATCGAATTGGCTACTTCGACTTTGAATCGAACGATTCTAACTAAAAATCGTTCGACCATTCGATAGTCGAAGTACTGTCTCTTTAAAAAAAAACTTCGACTACCTACCTCGCCACCTAAAACCTACCGAGCACCAATGTTAGTCTATGGGGAAGGTTCCCATAAGCTTTCTAAGCTTTTTCTGATCGAAGGAAAATCCTTTGATCGATGGATTCAAATCCTTCGAATCGTTCAAACGAATGAAATGCGGTAAATTCTTTCGACTTCGATATTCGAAGTCGAAGGATTTAATTTCAATGGTCGAATACCGAGGGTTAATTAACCCTCGATATTCGACCCATAGTTAATGTGCCCCCAAGTAAAAAATGAAGAGCAATTAAAAAGTTGGATTGGTCATTCTATAACATATTAAGGGGCAGATTTATCAAAGGTCGAAGTGAATTTTAGAATTAAAAAAAACTTGGAAGTCATTTTTGGGTACTTCGACCATCTAATAGGCCAAATTCGACTTCTCGAAAATCGAAGTACTGTCTCTTTTAAAAACTTCAACTTTGACACTTCGCCACTTTGACACTTCGCCACTTTAAACCTGCCGAATTGCTGTTTAGCCTATGGGGGACCTCCTAGAACCTATCTGAGGCTTTTGGACAAGTTTTGAGAAGTTAAAGGTTTTTTTGAAAAATCCTTTGAATCGTTCAGTTCGAAGGGTTAAATATTTCAATTGTACGATTTTACTTTGATCGTACTTCGATCAAATTCGATGGTCGAATGTCGACGTTTTTTTACTTTGAAAGTCAAACCTTGATAAATATGCCCCTAAAAGTTCATTTAAAAGCAAACCACCCCTTTAATATGGTAGTTTGTTGTATAAAGATCTCAAATAAATATGCTTAAACATAAAGATGCTGTTGAGCTGTCTAATAATTCAGAGGTAAATATACAGTACTTTGGCAAAATGCTGCACAGTAAGAAAAGAGGGGCTGGTTTATTAACCTTTGTTATGGATAGGTGAAACATTACCTGGGGTTTCTTATTTAACAATGTATTTCCTGAGCTGAAAAATGAGAGGGGGGAAACTACTATTGTGCTACCGCCCAATAGACTAGAATGGCTCAGAGCAGTCAAACGCTGATAAATTGACAGGTATCCGTTTGGATAAATGTTCCTGAGTGGAGTCTGGAAAATTTAAATACAATGAGACAATACAGTATATGTTATGTTTTTAGCAAAAAATAAATATATCTTTTTGTTCCAGTACCGTCTTGTTCTGCACTGAAGTAAGATTGTTTTTATTTAATAATTGAAACATTATGACAATTATCTCATCCACTTTGTCCAGTAATGTGTCATCTCAACATCACATAGAGCACCTGCAGGAAAAGGTCATCCTGCCATCTTGTGTGATGTATAGCAAAGAATAATTCCGTCACCTCTTGCTCACACTTACAGTACCTCAGGCCCTTATTAAAAGCAACACAATTCCCTGTTAAATATAACTGATGAATAAAGAAGAGAAAAAACCTGCATTACAAACTGTTCCTTATCCGAATGCTTCATGCCATACAAAACATTCAATAAATTCACCACCACAAAAAGAAATGTCATATTCTTTAACTATCTGCATTTTTTGTCCAATTTCCTAGTTTATATGCATCTTGGTTGGAGAGACTAAGATGGGGCAATAGTGGATGTACATGACATTTACTAGCTGACTCATTTAGCTTAATAATAACCAGTGCTGGAGGAAAGGATGCAATGCCGGAACATTACTGTGCAATCATCCTGCTCTTGGCTTCTATGCAACATTTTAAATAAAGGCTAATACATCATTCTTTTGGATCATTAACCTTTCTTTTGCCAGTATAACCATGCATTATAAGGACCTCCATTGACCATGGGGTTGCTTTTCTATTAAATATTTAATATTATGCGGTATATTGCATAAACCTTAAATCTAAACATAAAGTGGAATCTTAGTTTCAAAAAAAAATCCAATTTATGGAGAATGACAAAATAAACTGTAAACCTATAAAAAAAAAGTTAAATATAACATTGCTTGATATTATTCTCTTATCATCCGAGATCCCCTCCCAGCAAGAGACATTGATTTATAGCCCTAAAGCTAGATAGGGATCTTCCAGTAGATCTTTAGCTGGTGATCAGTAGATCTCAAGACACTGTCAACAAACAGCTTGTCTATATCATCCTCCTGTTTCATGCTTTTCATTCAGATATTGATTATGTTATGGTCACATAAGAAATAGATGTTTGTTAAATATAACAATATACATTTTCTCATAAATAAATATTTAAGTAATATTTTCCACGGAACAGAATGCTAACAATGCTTTTATGGATGTAGATCATAAACATCATAAAAGTAGACCTCACATAATTAAATTATGGGCACTCCTGATTAATACAGTAGCTTTAGGATACCATGAAACACCAGAATAAAACATTTACATATAGACGGTTATTTATTTAAGTCCGAATGCTAAAAACGTGAACATTTTGAGTTTTAAAATCCAAATTTTTCGTGGAAAAAAAAAACCTTGAATTTTTTGCTATTTATTATACACTGATGCTGCAAAAAGTCAGAATCTGAAAATTTGCCATCAAAGACCTGCTGAGGTTGTATATACTGTAAGTCATATAGAAGAGATCCCTATTCTATTTGGAAGTATCTGTGGTCTGTGCTGGAATTAGCCTGAAAATCCGACTATATCAGGCTTTTCAGACAAAATTTGGGATTTTCGGGAGAAAAAAAAAAAACCTACGATTTGGGGAAAACCTCTAAAAAAAATCGTACAATTCATGTTTTTGCACGATTCTATTGAGTTTTCTATGATTTTGTAATAATAAATAAGGTCAAATTGTGGATTCTAGTTTGGAAGGACTTTTTTATTTGAAAAAAATCTGAAAAATTAGGATTTCGATAAATAACCCCATAATGTTCACTTTGTTGACTCTTTAAGAGATTGCATTGTTTATTCGTTCATTCAAAATACCTGTAGAGCTTTTGGGAAGTTCATAGATATTTTTTTGCATAACCAGGTATTCTCTAAGGCTGGTGCTAGATGTTGCAGATCTCAGCCTGCCTAAAAACACAGGATGAGAATCAGCTGCTGCTCTGTTGATCGATGTGCCTGCACCTGAAAATGTTTCTGTGCGAAATGCAAAATCTTGCGTTTTGGCAGAGAAATCTGCTGTGGCTGTCTGCACCCAAGCAGAGGCAATGTTTTCAGGTGCATGCGCATCAATCAGAGAACCAGCGGAGGAGCGGCCTGTGTTTCTCGATAGGCCTAGATCCACAAAACATCTGGCCCCAGCCTAAGAGCACTGAGGTTTGCAGAACTTGGACATACCTAAATTAAGCTATCTAAAATTAACTTTTTCAACATTTTTAATTTAAGTAACCTAAACATAGTTTTACAGTAAAAAGTAAAAGTTTTACCAGTTGAAATAACATTTTAAAATTTGAGTTGTCCATAAGTCAGGGATACATAGAAGAGCTACTTCTACTTCTATAAACATAGAAGCTGATATAAGAACATGGTTACTAAACTATTAAAAGGGAACCTGTCACGTCTCACACATAAAAAGCTGTGTAACAAAAATTATTTTGCAAATTAAACATAAACCCCAAATAATTTTTTTACCTGTAATAAATGTGTCAATCATATATTGCCTACCCCTCCTCTACGCCTTAGGCAGGGCAGGCCATTACTTTCACTTTTCATTCTGCACTTGCTACATGTAGGGTTGCACCTCTCTGGATTTTACCCGGACAGCCCGGTATTTGGAAGGGCTGTCCGGATGAAACCTTCCTGTCCGGATTTCCAAATCTGGACAGGACATTGAAGTTGATGACATCGCTGATCGCCACATCCTCAGTCCCGCCCCTGACATCACCATCCCCGCCCCCAACATCATCAGACCCAGCCCCCTGCCCATTTTCCAGGAATGCAAAAGATGCAAAGATCTTAATAACAGTGTTCATAAAATGGCTCCTACCTGCAAGATGTTTTTTTGAATTCCCAGACAGAAGGAAACAAAATTGAAATACCTTATATAGTGTAAATAGCTTTATTTTGTTCAACTAACATGATGTGGAATTATTTCTTAGGGTAACAGGTCCCCTTTAAGTTCTGTAGCCTAAACAAACCAATCAACAATTTGTATTGAACAGTCTACTACAAGTAGAGGAAAGCGAAGATCTAATTGGTTGTTATTGGCAGCTGCACTGACATTGAATGAACGTCATAATAATTCAGATTAGTAATGCATGCTGTCTGCATAAATTAGGCTTGCCCCAGCCTGACAAAATTCTGGAGAACTGTGTGGTAGCAAATATCTGGCACATTTACCCCATTTGATATAGCAATATAGATGTGGTTATCCATGACTAAGAATCTAACTTACATTTGCAATAAAAGGCACTTAGGTGCAGCAACCCATAGTAGCTAGTAAGTAGTCCTGTGTGGAACCAATTTATAAAACCCAGACCCAACCCGAACCCTCAACCCGCAGCCCTCACTCCGAACCGCAACCAGAATATTTACTCACTTGGATTCGCTACCCGACCCCAGCCCGCAACTGCCTAATCTGCAACCCGCCAACCACTATTAAACAGGAAGTGCTTTTGCTGCAAACTGAGAGTGACGTCATCAAAAGTGGGCGGAGACAGAAAAAAGTTTTGTAAAATTTTAAAAGGCATAAAATATAGACAGTATACCATATGATAAAGAATATAGATGTATAGATGAGATCTGCAACCTGTAGACCCGCAACCCGCAGACCTGCATCTATACCCATACCCAAAGCTCCTACATTTATCCCGCAGGGTACCCGTTTTTGTTTTTTTTTGCGGGTAACTCGTGGGTACTCAACCTGCTGCAGGACTCTAGAGTAAGTAACCAGTAATTGCTACCTGTTGATTGGTTGCTGTAGTCAACCTGTAGCAAACATTGCATCTTTATGACATAACTCCTTAAAATTTGAATTTCTTACTTTCTGAGTATCGTTTTTTTTACTCAGGCTTATCCACACTTATTGTGCCTATAGCTACCACAATAGTGCAGTGGCCAACTTGATGTATGCCATTGTTATTGTTTTCAGTTACTGTTGCCTTTATCATGTTTTATCTAAAGTCTAAAGGCAATTGTTTTAGAAGACATATTTATTCTTCATCAGCTTAGCGCATAAACATGATCTGCCAGTCTGTAGTTTCCTTGCAGATCACATACACATCGTCATCAATCACTTAGCGGATCAATGAAATCGAGTTGCTAATTCATTCAAAGAAGGCAAACCCTAATGACTTAAACCTAATGAGAATCTTCACATAACGTTAATCTGCACATACGAATTACAATATTTATATATATATATATATATATATATATATATATATATATATATATATATATATATATATATATATATATAGATAGATAGATACACACATACAGTCCAGTTGTTCGTACTCTAATGTTGCTTACTTTCTTGGTGCACGGTAAATATGAATTATATACTTATTGGAAGGGACCAGCATTCCAGTTTTCTTCAAGTAAAGTGATCTATTTTATATTATAACTTGCTGTGTCCAACGTTTAGGTCCCTGGGGACTGAAACATTGGATACAGCATGTTATAATATAAAATAAATCACTTTATTTGAAGAAAACTGGAGTGCTGTTTGCTTCCAATACATATCGTGCTGTGAGTGCTTTCTATCTATGAACTATGAAATTTTGGTAAGCACCCGTCCTTTATCAATTTGAGTGGAGTGTGCTGATTATTGGAAATATATATATACCTATACTAAATTGCTGTAGGTGCTGGATATTATGCTTGTTCAAGAAATCAAGCAACTTTTAAATTTATACAATCTGCTATTACAACATTATCAGGCAGAGCATTCCACAACCTCACTGTCCTCACTGTGAATAACCACTGTTTCAAATGAAAGTTTCATTCCTCTAATCTAAAGGGGTGGCCTCCCAATTCTATCTGTTATCTGTCTATAATGCCCTCTAATGTACTTGAGGACTAGTACACTGTTAAATGTACTAGTAATCATGTCCTCTCTCATCTGTTATGTGTTTGTTCATATCTTTGAAATGGGGTGACCTACTCAAGCTAAAGATGACTATGAAGATTCTCATTTATCCAGGCCATGGTATATCTAGTATAAGTAATTCTAGAGCAACTAGACTTGCTTGCATCTAAGCAGCTTCTTCAGTTCAGCTTCTTCAGTTAAGAAGCTAAATGTTTGGGACAAGTTTGGTGAGCTTTTATGTTCAATGGTCAATATTGAATCATTTCTTTATTATTACAGACTGGTATGTGCCCACACTTACACTTAAATTCTGAGAAATGAACTGTGTTGAAAGCAAATAAAATTGGGATCTGCACACGTTGAGCCCTTTTAGGGTCCATTACATAAAATAATTGTCACAAAGTAACTTTAGCTGCACCCTCTTTAAAAAAATGCAGGATATCAATGTTTAAAGGCTCCAGAATGGCAAATGAAGTGGAAACAACCTGTTGAGAGCAATTCATCACTACCTACAAAACCATACAACTGACTCTTCCAGTATTAAAATTGAAGTACATAGTTGTTGTTTATTATAATAAACAACAACAGCTGTTCAGTAAGTAAGTTTATCAGATGTTATTACCATATCTTTCTAAAAAAAAAGTTACAATAATACTGTCAAATTAAAATGTGTGGCAAATATGGGCAAACACAAAATTAAAATAATGTAAAGTGAAAGAATCAGTGAAAAAAAGCCAGTGAATAAATCTTCTGATTAATTTCCGTCTCCTTTCTCATCTCTCTTTTAACCTCTGCAGCCTCCAGAGAGGTGCTAATTAACTTTCCACAGTACAAATGCGCTTTGGCTACCCACTGCAGTGGTAACACAGACCTGATGTGCCTGTGCAATTAGATTTTCTGATACTGACCTGGAACATTTCTGCACAAGACAACCAGCTACAGAGCTCTCCGAGTCACATTGCTGCGGCTATTGTTATTGCTATGGCGGTACATTAAAACGGACGTTTGTTTAAAATTAATATTTTTGCAGCATAATGCAGGGGCAAAAATACATTTCAGTAAAATGTCTCTTCCTTTGGTAACATTAGAAATGAAAGGAGCTGCCGCAGGAAATAAATATAGTGTCGGACGGGGACACCAGGGGCCCACCCAAAAATCTTAGACCAAGGGCCCACCAAAAGACCTTAGATCAGGGGCCCACTCTCCGTTCTATTATAATTCCTTTCCTCACTCAACCTCTATTCTGCTAGTCTCTTTTCTTTACATGCTATAATCAATCTATTATTCAATCTATTTAGTCTCTTTGTTCTCATAGAAATAGGTAATGGTCATGAAATATGACAAATTTTTTGAAGCAGGATGGCCCACGGGGAGTTTTCCTGGTATCCCTGAGGGCCACACTGAATAAATAATCCTTTGCAGTAATTTTGAGCTCAAGTGGATATGTTTTTTTTTACCCACAATGAAGAGTTGTCCCCCATATTTCCAGTGGTCACCAGGGTGTGATGCTCCTGTTGCAGTTGCAGCTCATAATGCACAACTACTCTTGCCCTTTGTCTGAATAAGACGTTACTGTGCAGAAAGTCTGGTTGGTGCCATTTTTGGCTTTCAGCATGAGAATGACATGTGCAGTGACTGAACATTGGGGCTACTGCCACATTCAGAGGTGGTAGTAGCTCCAGAGTTGCCCTGTGTTAATAGACTCAGTTTGTAGCTGGAGGTGGTAATGACCAAGCAGTGCCTAGCGCAACTATACAGAAGTGCAAAGATAGGAGCTATAAATGCAGGGGCTTCATGACAAGGGATTCGAATGGGCAGCAGCCAAATTAAACTGGTTTTATTTTTAAAGATTGGCAGAATCAGATGGGATGTTTTGTCAGGGGAAGAAGCAGGTCACTTCCTTATCTTCTAAGCAGGTATTTGCCACGTCATCAGTCCTGCCCCATACATCATCAGCCCCTCCCCTGACATCACCGGCCCGACATCACTGCACCACCCCCGGTATAACTGGCCCACCCCAACGTCATCTGCCCTGCTCCCTACAGGTATGAAGATTGAGGAGAAAAGGAGGTTCTCTCCTGTGACTGCACAGTGGGTTGCTTGATACAGACAATACTACTGCTTGTGCTAAGTGACAGCCTGCTTGGATTTCCTATTGAGATCCTGCAGATTCAGGGCTGCTGAACTTCTATCATGGTGATGAGATGCAGCTCCTGCTGGTATCAGATTTGGAGCCATCCTCTCGATAGGCAGAGGCAGCCTATGGTGGATATAATGATAGTGCTGATCACAAGTCTTCACTGAAAAATGGCAGAGCTTAGTAGTGATCACTTATGGAATTCAGGGTTTGAATGTTGCCGTGGGGTGAGGCTGGCAAGGTCCTATTTATTTGATAAAACGTGAATAAATGCTGTGACCATTTTACCCCATTTCTGGCTCCTGGTGTTTCATTAAGGTATGTAACAATGGGATTCAGTAGGATGGCTGAAAGTGAAGGGGCAATTGAGGAGTCCCTTTGTCATGCCCTTTTGACACATATGAAAAGGGTTTTTTTTTTTCATACCACTTAGGACAAATTTGTACGACCACAACTAAAGCTGTAGTCTCTCTCTTGCATGTGCTAATTTGGATTGTGAAATGTTATAAACACCTTACAATACAACAAAATAAAAAGAAAGGAAGTCATCAGAACAGAAGAAACAGTATTATTTAAGGGGTTCTTTACTAAATAAAGGCACAAATACGCACGTAATGTTTGTTGCTGTTTTTTGCCCTAAATGTACCATTTTTAAATTGCACTTGACACTGAAGTTCACTGGTGCCTGCATGTAAAAATTTGGAATGGGGGCAGCATGTTGGAGTCCCCTAGGACACAAATTATTTGTGAATCAATGTCCAAGCAAGGACACAGGGGGTATCCTCAGCTTCAAAGCTCAACAGGTGGCAGCAGAGGCAAGGTAGTCATTATGTTTTACCCCTTTAGTATACATGATACATGGACCAGGTATTATAAAGCCTAATTACGGTATCTACAAACTTTGAAAGTACTGATTGGATTTTTGCAGATGATACTAAATTGTGCAGAACTATATGTTTTATACAGGATGCTGCCACTTTGCAGAGTGATTTGACTAAGTTGGGAAACTGTGCAGCAAACTGGAAAATGAGGTTCAATGTTGATAAATGCAGGTTATGCACTTTGGCAAAAATAATATAAATGCAAGTTATACACTAAATGGCAATGTGTTGGGAGTTTCCTTAACTGAGAAGGATCTAGGGGTCTTTGTAGATAACAAGTTGTCTAATTCTGGGCAGTGTCATTCTGTGGCTACTAAAGCAAATAAAGTTTTGTCTTGCATAAAAAAGGGCATTAACTCAAGGGATGAAAACATAATTATGCCTCTTTATAGGTCCCTGGTAAGGCCTCATCTGGAGTATGCAATGCAGTTTTGGACTCCAGTCCTTAAGAGGGATATAAATGAGCCTTCGGCCTCGTGTTTTTATATGGTCATCAATATATATAGTTTATGTGAGTGTATGGAGGGGACAGTGTGCGTATGTATGAATGCTGGGTTTCATTTGGAGGGGATGAACTTTGGCATTTTTTCAACCCAATCAAACTATGTATGTACCTATGTATGTAAAAAATGTAAATGTTTTAATGGAATGACAATATAATATACAGGTGCCCTGACCTGATAAAACTAGTGTGTTTGCTTCAGAAACACAACTATAGTTTATATAAACAAGCTGCTGTGTAGCCATGGGGGCAGCCAAGCACAGCATACACAGTAGATAACAAATGCGTTCTGAAGAATCCCATTGTATACTACAAAGCTTATCTGTTATGTGCTGTGTATCCTGTGCCTTTTCTCCTTTTTCAGCTTTGAATCGGTTGCCCCCATGGCTACACAGCAGCTTTTGTATACAAACTATTGTAGAGTTTTTGGAACAACACACCAATGG
Organism: Xenopus laevis; assembly: GCF_017654675.1. NCBI lineage: Eukaryota > Metazoa > Chordata > Amphibia > Anura > Pipidae > Xenopus > Xenopus laevis. The sequence goes on along the minus strand of NC_054374.1, from coordinate 131,340,698 downwards.
AGCTCAAGGATATTTTCATTATTTTAAAACATTTTTGTTGTGTTACTGTTCCTTTAACTCTCTTTCTGCTTTACTGTAGGAAATCACAAATGGAGTTATACCTTCACCTGCCATAGTTCTGTGTTCATGCATAAGAGATCTTGCATGGCTCCAATATTTATCTCATATTTTAAAAAAGCGCAAAAGTCTACTCATTTAAAAAATCCAAATATAAAAAGTGAATCCAAATAAGGATATGAACACCTCAAAATCCTCAATTTCATAAGAATTTTTGTGTGATTACAAACCGAAAAGTACCAGAAAACCCCTAATAGCTTAAAGCAAAGAAAGATTTTACAAGTACATCTCTTATTGTCTTCTAAATGACCTTGCCAGCTTTAAAATGGAGAAGTTCAGTTTTTAGTGTTTTTTACATCTGTCATGGAAAATCATGTTTTTAGCAAAACGCATCAATTAATGGTGCTCCTCCAGCAGAAACCTGCATGGAAATCCATTTTTCAAAAGGGAAAACAGATGTTTTAATATTTAATTTAGAAATCTGATGTGGGTCTAGACATGGTCTTAGTTTCCCAGGTGCCTTTAGTCATTCAACTTGTGCTCTTATTAATTTTTAGTCACTCTTTACTGCAAGTTAAGGTGGCCGTACACTTGGTTGCCAAACAAGCAAATGTTTCCCCGATATGCCCACCAAAGGCGGGCGATAGATTTATCTGATCGTTCAGCCCTGGAGCAAAATGATTAGATTCATTGATGGGAAACCAGCTTTACTTATTACATATTCATATCTCATAATCAGCCAGGAAGTGAGAGTCTTAGGTAATACATACAGTATAGTCATCCTGCCAATGCAAAAAATAAATGGAAAACATGCCATGTTCTTGGTCATATAATCTTTGTGTATAAAATGCATCAGGAGGGTATGTGCCACAAATACTGACTGGCATTATCACAGGGTTGCTTGTGTCAACCTGCTGTAGTGGTTAAATATGGGCCTACAAGTGCCGCTTTAAGAACCTGTCCAATGTGACCAGACAGGGGTATATGAGTGTATGTAAAGCATTAAAAGCAGTCTGGAACTTTGTTTTGCATTTCTTTTAGGATAAAGGGGGCTCAAAAGCCAACTATAGTCAGTCTGTGCCAGGGTGAATAACATCAGTAGCAGGAATTGGCCAGTGCAGGACTATATCCTTCCTCAATCCATAGCCAAGGAGAATTAGATTTAGGGCTAGGTAGCCAAGACATCCAAAACGCTTATTTGGATTCATAGTCCTGGTAACACTGACAGAGGAACAGTGCAGGGACCCATAATGTGTAGGGAAATGGGCTGACATAGCTCTCTTTCTCTCAAGATATCCAGCAGTGCCCCAGAGAGTTTGATATCTCCTATGTTACTTAGTACTTATTTATTTATTATTGTTCTTTTTAGCTGCATTGATATAGTTCTGGACTGCCTAGTGATTTCATTTAAACTACTTGTTTCCAAATCCTCTGTATGCAGAAAACCCTGGCTACAAATTTGTATGCAGGTGTACCAAACAAAATGGTCATCAGTTGAGTTTCAGGGTTGGACATAAGGCCATTGCTTTCTCCTTTATCCCCTGGCAAAAATCCATGCAAAAGACACACATTTTTTTTAACCATGATGCTAAAGTCATTTCTTTTTTTTTTTTAAAAGTTTTTATTTTTGCAGTTTTCAACAACACATCACATACACATAGACAAAAAATACAAAAAAGACAAATCATACACAATGGACGTGGAACCAGCAGACAGAATATCATCACACATAGACCCCAGTCTTAATGAGCGGTTTCATATTCCAACCACGCTCCCCAGATGCCCTCGAACTTCTTGGGGCACCCTCTTGTGATATAAACCAATTTCTGGTAAGGAAGGACGTTGTTAACCTGACTTTTCCAGAAGGTAAGGGTTGGGGGTTCAATCGACTTCCAATGCAAAAGGATAGATTTTTTTGCATAATATAGCAGTTGGAGGTAGCAAAGCTTAACTGCAGGCTTCAACCCTAAATTATCCATTATTCCCAAAAGACAAACTAACGGGGTTCTAAAACTAGGGGCATCCAAGACCAGAGAAGTATGGTGCAGTACCTCACCCCAGAACCCCTGGATTTTCGGGCAGTCCCAGAATACATGCATAACCGTGCCCACCTCCTGATTACATTTGGCACATTGGTCTGAAACCGTAGGATATATTTTTGCAAGTCTATAAGGCGTAAGGTATACTCTGTTCAGAAACTTAGTTTGGATATACCTGTCTCTAACAGACATGGTAATGACTGGGACCTGTTTCAGTGCATCCGTCCACATCTCCTCATCCAGACCTGGAATATCCCTAGACCATTTGTGTCGTACCCTGTCTAGTGGATCGGGACCAGCCCTTTCCAATATGGCGTAGAACCAGGAGGTGGGTTTCCTTATGCCCTCTTTCCTCAAATAGACTTCTAGGGTAGTCTCCACAATTTCAATGGGTCGACTGGGAAATTGGGTTTGAAAGGCATGCCTGAGCTGGAGGTAGCGGAAAAACATGGAATGTGGCAATTGGAAAGTATGCTGAAGGCTCTGGAATTGTTTCAAATCCCCCTGCTCACTGATATCGGCCAAGGTTTTGACCCCCCGACTAGCCCAACAATTCACTTCCGGTATATCCCTGAGGTGCGGGAGATTACTATTCCCCCATAAAGGCGTCCAACAGGACCACACAGGTCTAGCCTTATGGACCAACTTTAATGCTCTCTGGAACACCCCCACCACTGTGGCCATTGGCACAGTAATTGAACACTGCAATGAGGTACCTCTATATAGTAACTTAGCCAGAGCCTCTAAGGAGCCCATGTGCACAGCTTCGAGCATGGTAGAAGGGTTGTCGGACTGTGGAACAACCCACCAATGCGCATAGACAAGCTGGCTAGCAAAAAAGTATGACCTAAGATTGGGCAAAGCAAGGCCTCCCACAGTTGTGGGTGCCTGTAGGGTTCTAAAGTTCATCCGAGGGTGTTCACCTGCCCAAAGGAAGGTACGCAAAATGGAATTAACATACTTAAACCACTGGTTCCCGGGGGATTATGGGCGAGTTGTGAAATAAATATAAAAACTTGGGGAGGAAAACCATTTTGAATAAGTTAACTCTCCCCGGGAGAGAAAGAGGTAGATTCCGCCAGACCTCCGTTTTTGTACTAAGAGCTTTGACAACTGGGGTTAAATTGCACTCTTCAAACTTTTTAAAATCTGCCTGTATTACAACCCCCAGATATTTAAAGGATTGTACCACCCTCAATTGCCCCAGTCGCTCTGGTGTCCCTGGGGGTAGAGGGTCGAGCGGAAAAACAACTGACTTCGATTGGTTAATGCGCAGTCCAGAAAATTCCCCAAATTCCTCAATACATTCCAAAGCCTTAGTTAAGGCCCCGTGGCGATTGGCCAAATATAGAAGCATGTCATCGGCATATAATGATAGTTTCTCCACAATTCTGCCAATGTTCAGACCCTCTATGTCCGGGGAGTCCCGAATCATTTTCGCTAAAGGCTCTATGGCTAGGGCAAACAGTAGCGGGGAGAGTGGGCATCCCTGTCGAGTCCCCCTCCCCAACTGCACCTGGTCTGATAGCAAACCATTCACCAGAACCCTAGCCTTGGGTTTAAAGTACAGGGCCTGGACCCAATCCAGAAAGCGCTGCCCAAATCCAAATTTAGTCAAGACCTCCCATAAATAAGCCCACGAGATGGTGTCGAACGCTTTGGCCGTGTCGATAGACACCACTATTCTGCTGCCTTTATTGCTGTGGCCAAGAGCCAGGTTGTTATACAGTCTCCGAATATTAATGCCCGTAGCTTTGCTTGGCATGAAGCCAGTTTGGTCCGGATGCACTAAGTCTGCAATCACTGTCTTAACCCTATTAGCTAAGACCTTAGCAAAAATCTTGGCATCACAGTTCAGCAACGAGATAGGACGGTATGAGTCACAGAATTCTGGCGGCTTCCCCTCTTTTGGTATCAGGACAACGCAGGCCATATAACAGGACTCTGGGAGGGACTTACTGCGTAAAACACTATTAAACAATGTAGTTAGTCTAGGAGTAAGAATTTTAGCGTGGGCCTTGTACCACTCAGCCGGAAGGCCATCTGGACCCGGGGAGCGTCCTGCAGGCATATCTACAATGGCACTCTCTATCTCATCAGTTGTTATGTCCTCTTCTAAAGCATCCCTCAGGGGACCCGAGAGATGAGGAAGATCAATTCGGGCCAGATAAGCTACTAAGTGTTCTGTGGGAATCGGGGGAAGAGCAGCGTATGTATCTTGAAAGTATTGCCTAAACCGATCAACCAACTGCTGTTTCTCCATTAGTAGATCTCCTCCTACACCGGTAATACTGTGTATCACTGTATGTGGGACTTCCCCCTTAGCTAGAAGGGCCAACAGCTTTCCGTTTTTATCCCCCTTATCATACCACGCAGCTTTCCTATATAGTTCACTCTGGGAGAATTTATCAATCAGCAACAGGTCGATATGCCTCTGCGCTGCTGCCAGTTTTCGTTTAGCCTCATCCGTGGGAGAAGTGACTAGCTCTCGCTCCCGAGTGGTCAATTCCACTCTGGCTCCCTCAATGTAGGCCTCAGTCTCTTTACGTTTGGCAGAGATTAGTGATACATACTCTCCTCTAGTGTGAGCCTTCCCTGCGTCCCATACTACATTCTCCTGAGCAGTCCCTGGATTTTCCTGCCAATAGTGTTCTAGGGATGGGGCGTACCTTTCTGCCACGGTAGGATTACAAATCCACTTGGGGGAGAACCTCCAAAGTGACGCAGTTGCTATATTATGTCCCTCTAAAGATAACACCACAGGGGTATGGTCTGAGCACAGCCGAGTGGAAAAGTGAATTGTATCTACTTTCCTAAGCAAATCACTAGTAACCAATATAAGATCAATTCTGGATAATGCTGAAGAAGAAGTGGTGTAGCAAGTAAACTGTTGCCTTTGGGGGTTTTTCAATCTCCATACATCAGTAAGGCCAGTAGCATCTAACCAATGCGCAAGAGCTTTGGAGTCCCCTATTATGGGACGGAGTCTATCCAAGGTGGGGTCTGGGACCATGTTAAAATCACCCGCCCAGATTGTGGGAAAGCTGCCCAGTGTCGCTACTTTCTGAAGGATCTCATGAAGAGTTTGAACATCAGCTGGGGGTGGAAGATACACATTAATAAAAAGATATGTGCTGCCGTTCACCTGAGCTTTAAGTATCAAATATCTCCCCATCCTGTCTGTCATCAAATGTTCAAATTTGAAGCTAAGGGACTTCCTCACTATAATGGCCACTCCTCTAGAGTATGTAGAGTACTCTGCATGGTACACGTGGGAGACCCAGTGTCGCTTTAGGGCCCTCACCCTCTGTCCCACCAAGTGTGTCTACTGCAACATGAAAAGGTCCGCCCCCCGACTTCCTTAATTGGCTTAGTATCACTGACCTCTTAACCTTGTCGTTAACACCCCTAACGTTCCAGGACAGAAGCGTAAATTTAAATTGTACTGCCATTGCAACACATATGAAAAGAAATACATTTGAGATTGGGAGTAGCTCCCAAGTCACCCTTCACTTTGGCATGATACTGTAGCAGGTTCCACTGAAGCGAAAAAAAGTTATTACAAACAGACTCAACATACACAACCCCAAATCCCCAACCTTTCCCCCCTCCCGGTATCCTCCCCAAACAGCATAGGAGATACATCATTCCCAGAATAACTTTATAGAGTGAGAGCTCACAACTGTAACCAGTAACTAGTCCATCAGTATTCACCAAGTTCTGTGAAACTGTAGTGTCAATTCCCTTTTTGGAACCCAAAGGGCTTTGTTAAACTTACAGAGCAATCAAAACAACAGTCAGAGAGTTGCTCCTTGATGGATAATATACTGACCCTCGAATTGCGATACCACAGGAAATGTGGTCGACTGTGGCAGAACACAATGGGATGTAAGAGACCCGGATGCTGCCCCGAGGGGTCCCAACTGCTCCAAACAGAAAAACTAGCAGGGGGACTGCCTCATAAGAAGAGCGGGATGAAATAGGTCCAGACACTCCATATTACTTGGGGGTACCCCGAAACAAAGTACTTACGGCACCCTTCGGTCCAGATAGACCTATACTTCATCAGGGCTGGCGTGGAGGACTCCCTTGCGGCCCGGACGGGCTCCGCTGCTGGGCTCGTGGATGGTTGTCCAACCAATGCTGGACATTACCTGGTTGCTCAAAAAGCTGCACTTTGCCCCCGTCCGTAATCCGCTGCTTGGCCGGGAAGATCATGCTGTAGGGAATCCCCAGGTCTCGCAGGCGCCTCTTTACTCCAAAAAAGGTGTTACGCTGACGTTGCAGGGCAGCAGAGTAGTCAGGATAGAAGGACACTCGAGCACCCTGGTAGTAAAGATCCCCTTTGGCTCTTGCAGCTTTTAGTGCCGTATCCCTGTCGCGGTAGTTCAGCAGTTTTATGAGGAAAGGTCTTGGAGGGGCTCCAGGAGGCAGGGCCCTTGTGGGTACCCTATGGGCTCTCTCTGCCACAAATTGCTGCGAAAATATCTCATTTCCAAGCATCTCTTTGAGCCATTGCTCAGCAAAGAGTTCAGGAGTCTGACCCTCACTTTTTTCAGGCAGGCCAACCACTCTGATGTTAGAGCGCATCTGACGATTTTCCATGTTTTCCATGCGGTCAGAGGCTTGTTTCAGCAATTTATGCATCTGAGTGATCTCATTGGGCAAAGGAGCAGTGCGATCCTCCATGGCCCCCACACGTTCCTCCTCGGCTCTTGTTCTTTCCCGGATATTTTGCACATCATGTTTAAGCAGTGAAATTTCAATCTTCACTTCCTCTATTTTGGTGGTAAGGGCTGCCGTCAGAGAGGATTGACAGGAGGATATGGCGGCTAGGACATCCTGCATGGTAGGCTCTGTGCAGCTCTGCTCCCCTTCCTCCATGCTGCGTGTCTGCTGCTGTCTAGGGGGGAGGTGCGTGCACCCTTGTTAAGTGCGCCATTGTCCTGCTCCTCCTGCCCCAGTTCGGCCTCTACAAGCTCCCGTGGCTTAGCTTTATTGAAGGCAGGCTTGTGCGCTGCTTTTTTAATTATAGGGGAGCCTGCGCTGTCAGCAGTATTGTGCCCCCTAGAGACTTGCTTCTCCGGAGACGGGGAGGCAGGGGAAGAAGTGCGGGCGCCATCTTGTTTGGCGCTTCGGGCGTACTGCGCTAGCTTAGCAGCCGTCTCCGAGCGCACCCGCTGGGCATTATGAGCGTTCCGCTTCATACCTTAGCAGCCGTCTCCGAGCGCACCCGCTGGGCATTATGAGCGTTCCGCTTCATACGCGGAGTCCAGAGAGCTGTTCCGGTCACCTTGAGCCGGTGTTCGGGTCAGTATATGGGCTGTGCAGGAGTATTGTGCGACGGAGCTCCTCAGCTAGGCTTACTACCGGCTCGGCATGCGGCTCCGCCCCCCTTTGTGCTAAAGTCATTTCTAGAATGTTGGCATAATACTCCCCAAAGAATTTGGAGCTACAAAGATTCGCACTGTATGTAAAATTTGCAGCTAATGGGTAATGTGGACTTAGACACCTCCTCTTCACTTCTCCCCCATGGAAGAACTGAATACCGAACCAAATCTGAATCCCAATTTGCATATGCAAATTAGGGGTGGGAAAGGGAAAACATCCATCTGGGTACAGCCTTGTTTAGTGAGGCATCCCTAGTTGTTACAGGCTAGATTTATAGTAAAGCAGTGATCCCCAACTAGAGGCTTGTGGGCAACATGTTGCTCACCAAACCCTTGCATGTTGCTACCAGTGGCCCCAAAGAAGGTGCTTATTCTTGAATTTCCGGCTTGGAGGTAGGGATGCACCGAATCCAGGATTCGGTTCGGATTCGGCCAGGATTCTGCCTTTTTCAGCAGGATTCGTATTCAGCTGAATCCTTCTGCCCGGCTGAACCGAATCCGAATCCTAATTTGCATATGCAAATTAGGAGTGAGGAGGGAAAACAGCTGACTTTTTGTCACAAAACAAGGAAGTAAAAAATGTTTTCCCCTTCCCACCCCTAATTTACATATGCAAATCAGGGTTCGGATTCGGTTTGGTGCTCTGCCGAATCCTTGTGAAGGATCATATGCAATCATTCCCCTTATTATCTAATATAAGCCTTTCTCATTTATTATAACACATTCAACTTTGGCTGGATCATTGCTGGATGAGAACATGCAAAATGATATGATTGAGAGAAAATATATAGGCCCCATTTTACAAGGAAAAGTATCTATAATTGTTTCAGAATGAAATATTTACTGAGCTCCCATACATTAAGCATTACAAACTATTAATAAATGTTTTTTTTTTTATTGATTTAAATGTACTAATATGTATTATAAAGCACATAAATATGAATCTAGTTAAAGAACAAAAGATTAAAAACGTTAGCAACGAATCTAATCTGTGCCAGGCAATCTGTGACAAGAAAGAAGTTACTACATATAACATAAAGAGAAAGTATAGATTTACATTTAAGTGGACACAATAGCTTATAGATGTTTATTGGTATACAACCAATAGAAATGTAATTTTAAACATGGCACTAAATCCCATCTGTTGGAATAGTCATTTTTTAAGCTTGTTTGCCAAATGACTGCAGCCAGTCAAGTGTACTGTGTCTCCATCTGTGTACAGCCTAGTAAATGCATCTAACAACTCACAGAGTAATGTGATTGCAATGTAGGAAAGGTCAGCACTTCAGTAAGTAGGTGACCTCTTTTTATTTGAACACGCAACTTGTTGTTATAGGACAATCTTTTGAGATTTTTTCTTCCTTGGGTCAAAAAGGTTTCTGAGCGGAATACAGATGTGCGAGCCAAGATACCAGAAGAAAAAGGTTGGAAGGGGACATATAAACATTACATATGCTCATGAATTTACGGGCGACTTGCCTCTGGAACATTATGTCTAACTAGAGTGCAGTATTTTGTGTTATTATATGTCTGGGCAGGTCTGGCATTTTGGCTGGCGTTTGATGATGAAGCATTGTTTCCTTCAATATCCCTTTTGAATCATAAAACGCAACAATATTCACTCTACGGGGTTACATATTAAAGGGATACTGTCATGGGAAACAAAAAAAAATCAAAATGAATCAGTTAATAGTGCTGCTCCAGCAGAATTCTGCATTGAAATCCATTTCTCAAAAGAGCAAACAGATTTTTTTATATTCAATTTTGAAATCTGACATGGAGCTAGACATTTTGTCCATTTCCCAGCTGCCCCATGTCATGTGACTTGTGCCTGCACTTCAGGAGAGAAATGCTTTCTGGCAGGCTGCTGTTTTTCCTTCTCAATGTAACTGAATGTGTCCCAGTGGGACATGGGTTTTTACTATTGAGTGTTGTTCTTAGATCTACCAGGCAGCTGTTATCTTGTGTTAGTGAGCTGTTATCTGGTTACCTTCCCATTGTTCTTTTGTTTGGCTGCTGGGGGGGAAAAGGGAGGGGGTGATATCACTCCAACTTGCAGTACAGCAGTAAAGAGTGATTGAAGTTTATCAGAGCACAAGTCACATGACATGGGGCAGCTGGGAAATTGACAAAATGTCTAGCCCCATGTCAGATTTCAAAATTGAATATAAAAAAATCTGTTTGCTCTTTTGAGAAATGGATTTCAGTGCAGAATTCTGCTGGACCAGCACTATTAACTGATTCATTTTGGAAAAATTTTTTTTTCCCATGACAGTATCCCTTTAACTTACAACATAACAACTGTTTTTTTTTAAAGAAGAAAACATCATTATATTGTATCATATTTGAAATACATTGCAGAATAAGCGGTGGGACAGATCACTGTTGCAGAGTTATATTATTGTTATATTATAGATATTATTGGAACTGTAGCTGATTGGTATTCTGACTGGACCATCAAGAGTTCTCTAACTTAAGCTTTGGAGCTGTAGGGGTGGCTTGAACAAAAACGTTGACAACCGCTGGTATAGCATATCTAATATATCCTGAGTAACTTTTTGGATCCCAGGTAAAGCTTGTAATTATCCACTGCAGATCCTATAGTCCCTTAGTAGATTAATAGTATTGGTTATTAATACTGGCCAAATATGAGTCATTTGACCATGATTGCTTCAATTGATCATTGATCAAAATAAAGGCACAATAGGCTTGTATGGTTTGTAAATGCTCACATCAGCCAATGCCATATTAATTAAAACAGATTTACCTAAATGCTTTCAATTACTACCAAATTTTTATTGCAACAGTTTTTTGCTGTCTAAATAGAACAATATGCTGAAAATGTGGTTACATTTTCCAACATAACCTGACCACTGGGAGCAGGGATTAGGTTCTATAGAACTATCTTTATCTTAGCTACATTTGACCCTATAGCTCCTGAGCTAATGTAAACTTGGACGTTCTCTGTGATTTAAACTAGGGCTGTCCAACTGGAGACCCGTGGCCAGATGCAGCCACATAGAGATTTTTATAGCATAATCAAAAGTGTAAGGATTCACAGATAGGAGCCTATGTGCGGAATAACTTGAAGGTGTTTATTAACCAAAAATATGCACATACCTTTGCATAAAGATTTAAACAGCAGCAAAAACAAATCCAGGTACAGGATTTAAACAGCAGCAAAAACAGTTGAGGGATATTCCAAAGGAAAAAACAAGGCAGGAACAAGACATGATTTACCAGATATTTCAGGGACAGGATCTAGAACACAATCAGGATACCACAGGGCTTGGAGTCAGCAGTAGGGCTAGTAATCCAGCACAGGGTGTTGGGGAATTAGTCTTAAATAGCCCTCAAATGAGTAATTGCCCTCAGATGGATTGCGGGTGTGAACTGAGAAAGGCTGAATTGGAGGCAGCAAAGCAACGGTGATCCTATCAGAGCCAGGCCGCCACCACACCGCCTCCTGGAGCTCAATCAGGAGCAGCAGCACCTGGAACATAACAGGTCCCTGTTTTGAAACCATGGAGTTCCTCACAAAGAGTTCCATAAATCTCTATGTATGGCATCACTGTTTGTAATAACCAAGCCAACAAACATGTGAGATAGCAGTCGTGGGGATACTACTTTAAATATAAGGACCATTGACTTTGTCCCTGAGGATGTTGACTTCTTGCCCACATAGCCAAGATAACTGCATTATTCGTTTTAGTAAACCTCTTGCAGACTAACTAGGACAATGGGGGATCAGCAGAACTGAGATGCAAACCTCAAGGCCATAATCTATGAAATAGGGAAGTGCAGGAAGAATAACTACAGGATATTTAACCACTGTCCTCATTCACAGAGTAGGTGGCATCAGGGTGACACATAACTAAAATTGGCAAATAATCTGCCTTTTCGGCACAGGCAAGTTTTTTTTAACAAATATTATACTTTGTTTCGCAGTACCACTTTTTATTTGGGCAAATCAATTATTAAAATTGTAACTTCCACTGCATATAGTATATCCTTATGTATCTTGATTTCTAAGAATAATTAAGAAATCTGATTTTTCTGTGGCCATGGATATTATCTATATTGAAGCTGACTGTGTATTAATGTGTGGTTACAGTGTTATACGCGCCTGGAGAATCTCGCCATCTCTTACCTACCGGCGCGTCTCCCTGCGCAGGCGCACACTTCCGGGTTCTCGGCTCTGTGGCGCTGGTGTTTGTAATCACGTTGGATTAGAAAATTGGCACCAAATCTTCCTTAAAAAGCCAATTCTACATGTTGTCTGTGCCCAAGCTGGCATCAGTCTACTGTTCCTGCTCAAGCGTATTTTCTGACTTTGATATCCTGGTTTTTGACTCCTCCCTGACCCTTGATTACATTTCCTGCTGCCTGCCTTGAACTCTTTGCCTGATTCTTGACCACCTCTTTTCTAAATCCTTGCCGGTACCTCGTTTACTGACTTGTTTCCAGTTACGCACTTTTCCTTGTTGGTATCCACAGCAGAAAGCCTGGGTCCCCAAAAGGGCCCTGTGCATCTGAATGTACCCATCACTGTGCAAGGTTCCTGATAATGTGAACGTTACATACAGCTCTCATAGCTCATAACAATTTAAGCAAGAAATATGCTTGACACTAAATTAAAGCCATTGCCTCTCATGAATAGGTGGTTTGAGACTGCAGTTCTTTTTTGTTAAGAACAGTGGTGGTTGGTGTGGTATGTAATACAATTGATTGGCAAGGTTCTACAATTTGTTCCACTATATAGTGGTCCTCTCGGTCCCTTCTACTGGATTGTATGTGCCTGCTGTACTTGTTTTGAAGTCCTGCAGAATGATTATCTTTTACATTGGGCAGGGTCAGGTCAAAATATGACCAGCGGTAAATAGTTAGGACCAACATATGTTTACCTTGACTTTTAACTTTGTAACTAAAAATACCTATTTTTCATCTGTTGTTGGCAGTGTATTTGTTTTAAAAATGTATGCACTTGTACAGATACTAAATTATTAATAAAACAGGGGCAGGAAATGTGTATTGATCAAAACCACTCTTTTCTATCCTTTACATTGGTACATCCATTGGGATAGAACCATCATCAGGAGAACTTTCTGGCTTCCTTCTCTTGTCAATGATCCAAGACTGTCCAACCTGCTGGATAAGATGGATAATCCTTTTTTCTACCTCTCCTGTGGTATATACTGTACAAAATCTGTTTTTTATATACATCTATATATATATATATATATATATATATATATATATAAAATCAATGGGCCTGCATACCTACCCCCATGACATTAATATGATAAAAGAACAGTGCATCAGAACAATCTAAATGTGCATAACATAACTTGCATAAACTGGTTGCTTATAAATTATGACTATAACATTTATGATAATTACGTGTTAGGGAAAACAGATATCTGTTCCAGTTTCAGCCATAACTCCAGTGTTGATGTCTGTCCATTGGATTATAAGATTTCTTTATTCTTCCTTCCTTCCTTCCTTCCTTCCTTCCTCCCTCCCTCCCTCCCTCCCTCCCTCCCTCCCTCCCTCCCTCCCTCCCTCCCTCCCTTTGGATGCTGCAGTGTTCAAATATTGTGAACACCCACTGAATCTCCATGATACCACTCCATCCACTGCAATTCTTTTTAAAATATTAAAGTGATTGACCATGCATAGATAGTTAAACATTCTTGCCCATCCAACAGATAAAGTAAAAGAATTCACACTCATCATTATGACAGCTCATCAGAAGATGCATACCATAACTTGCATACATTGGTTGCTTATAAATTATAACTATAACATTTATGATAATTACGTGTTAGGGAAAACACATATCTGTTCCAGTTTCAGCCATAACTCCAGTGTAGATGTCTGTCCATTGGATTATAAGATTTCTTTATCCTTCCTTCCTTCCTTTGGATGCTGCAGTGTTCATATACTCTGAACACCCACCGAATCTCCTTGATACCATTCCACCTACTGCAATTCTTTTCAAATTATTAAAGTGATTGACCATGCATAGATGGACTCACACGGTCAGTTATTTTAATTGCAGTGGAAGGATTGGTATCATGGAGAGTCCAGGTATGCTCTGTGTTTGCACACTGCATTATCCAAAAGGAAGGACATAGGGTAGAATCAGCAGATAGCAATATCCACATCTGAGGAATGTGATATATATCATGTGTAAGAAAATTGTATAATAACATTGTCACATTTATATCAAAAATAAAAACGATTCCCCTCCTTTGGTGTGTCCCTCTAAAGTTTCTGTTCACACTTCCCCCGTAAGGCCTCCTCCTCTCTTGATAATGCATGCAGCAGAGTGAGATGAAACAGAATTAGAAAGTACTGGCAGCACTCGTAGCACAGAACCATTATCGATCTTAAAAGTATATTCTGTATATTTTTTTTGCTTTCTTTTCAAGCAGATGCCATTAACTTGAATGGCTTGAAGTGAATGATGGAAATTGGATTTAAAAAGGTGGAAAATTGATAAAAAAAACAAAAAATATACAGACTGAAAGACCTGGGGGAAGAAAGAGCTGTTTGGGATGTTTAAACGGCATAAAGAAAGAGAGAAAGCTATAGAGGCAGATGTCGGTGTCATCTGATGGGCTGTCATAATGATGAGTGGGAATTCTTTTACTGTATCTGTTGGTTGGACAAAAATGTTTAACCTGCAGCCATGCAACTGTTCAAACAACAACCTCCAGCATTGTGTAGTCCTTGGTCATATGAACAATGAAAAGCACAAACGATTATGCCATATGATAATATAGTTATAATTTCATATATATATAGTATAATTTCAACACCTAATAGCTGAACTAAACTTTCTAGCTGACTTGCTGAGGAGCCCAGGAGTTTCAACTGAATAGCCATTGTCTGTATATGTCTTACTTATCTCTGGATTAAACGGCAATGTCAGGGGGCACTACAATCCCTGTAGCCAAAAGAATATGATTGAAATTACACTAGCGCAGCACACACAGACGATTATTCGGTATGGAGGCTGTTAAGATAAAGATATCTGATGTAGATGGCAAGTGCTGTGCTTTTGCCTGCATTTAGGGCACAAACAACACATGCAATAGGCTTAAGTTTGAAGCTCACTTAACTGGAATATAGGGATTTGCATTGACTTTTTTTGGAGTTATTCCTAAATGCCATGCCATATACAGTATATATACAGTATAATGCCATAATGTAATGCGGTGCATGGGTTCATTATGAATTGCATACATTTCACATATATTTCATGCATGTAAACAGTACAGTTTTGGGTTTTCACTCCAACATCATGGACCTTGTTTTTGCCAAACCTTTGAGTGAGTGAATCTGGATGCCTGCTTCTATTAAATGGATCATCAATCTATATTTTAGTGTATATTCTAGTGTATTCACTGTGCAACATTTCACTGCCTCCTAAAGTCAGATTTCAGGCTCAGTGTGTTCTTCTGCCTATAACAGTCACTTTTGGCCTTTGGTCTGACTCTTGGATAATCCAGGTCTTAGATGCAAGATTCCCCAGGCTTCTACTGGGTTGTAAAATGAAAACAGTTCAGTGATGTGAAGGAGGCCATTGCACAGCACTAGAGTATGAGATAAAACAGTTAAGCTACAGGGAAGGGAGGACCTGATTCAAGCAGAAGTAGTCAGACCAGTGGTCTGTTTCAGCAATTCAAAACAACTGATTAAGAACAGGACTGGCATAGGAAGGAGGAAAGAACGTAACGAGTGTAACTGAATCTGGAATAGAGCATGAAGACAGGATGCTGGAAGTTAAAAGGACATTGAGTAAACAGGTATAAGGAACATTTGACCTACAATGGACAACAGCTGCGTGTCCAGGAATTAAAGAAAATGGTGCCAAATTAATCCTGCAACACTTCAGTTGTATCTCAACTAACTGTATCATTAATAGTGAAACATTTCAATGACATTTCTATGCTTTAAGCCATTTTCTTAGAATATAATACATAAGAAATGTAATTTTACATATGAAAAGCCTACCAAATATAAAGGTATGGCAGGGTTATAAATGTTCATTATTATATGGCTGCATATTCAAGGACATGCTGTCCTTTGTTTGGGTTTGGGAGCTGAGAGTGGACTTTTACCACAAACCAGCCAAATAAAATGTTATCTGTCACATCTTTAAACTATATTCTACCTATGCCTCTACATTACAGCTGGTCCATAGGGTCATGGGAGTTGCAGCATGTTGACATTTTTTCTTTTATATCCAGTACAGAGGAGGAACCAACTGTGAGCACACTGTTCTGGACCTGCAGGGTGCCTGTGGGAGATCAAGGTGGTTATAGGAGAGCATTCATCTTTACCTTTCTAAATTTTGTATGGACATCTGCCTTCAGTTTAAGACCATCGATAACATATTGCCTTTATTTCATTGTAGGAAAGAGGATGTGGGCTGTTGTTAAGAGAATGGTAGGACACATGTTTGTGATGGGGTAGTTGGTATGTGTTTTGTGTAGTCTAACTGAAGGACACCCCAGAACATATCTCTTCCTTTTGAGCACTGACTATTATCTTGACATTAAACAATCCTACCTGGCCTGTGTTAAGATAAAAAAATAAGCAACAGGCCTCAAAGTCAGGTCAGGCTGTTTATGCTTGCTATTATAGAGTTAAATCTTAATACTGCTGAATTGTGATATTGCATTAATTTGGAAAATAGGAACAGACAGGGGCAGATTCACTAACTTCGAGTGAAGGATTCGAATGAAAAAAATTCGAATTTCGAAGTATTTTTTGGGTACTTCGACCATCGAATTGGTTAAATTCGTTCGAATTCGAACGAAATCGAACGATTCGAAGTAAAAATCGTTCGACTATTTGACCATTCGATAGTCGAAGTACTTTCCCTTTAAAAAAAACTTCGACCCCCTACTTCGGCAGATAAAACCTACCGAAGTCAATGTTAGCCTATGGGGAAGGTCCCCATAGGCTTGCTAACCTTTTTTTGATCGAAGGATTTTCCTTCGATCGATGGATTAAAATCGTTCGAATCGTTCGATTCGAAGGATTTAATCGTTCGATCGAACGAAAAATCCTTCGATCGATCGATCACAGGATTAGCGCTAAATCCTTCGACTTCGATATTCGAAGTCAAAGGATTTCAATTCGAGGGTCGAATTTCGAAGTATTTTTAACTTCGAAATTCGACCCTTAGTGAATCTGCCCCTAAGTGTTTGCTGTGGAATGTGGTTCTTTGAGCATTGAAAAACAGTTAACGAAAACAGCCCAGTGTCTCAAGGATTTTATAAGTCTGCAATTTCTTGTGTTTTTTAATCTCTTTAAGGCACGGAGATAATGTCTCTATAAAAACACCAATGAGAAATAAGCAACAATTAAGTATGTGATGTACTAATCTATAAAATCTAATCAAATATGTTACGTAATTGTTGATGATGTATTACACAGTGTAAAGAAAGCCGAGCCAGTGTCCGGACAAGTGTGATTGCTTTTTTGTTAATCTGCAGTTTGGTGCACTTTCAATAAATCTTATCTTCTGAGTTTAAAGGAACAGTAACACCAAAAAATTAAAGTGTTTTAAAGTAATGAAAATATCATGTAGTGTTGCCCTGCACTGGTAAAACTGATGTGTTTGCTTCAGAAACACTACTATAGTTTATATAAACAAGCTGCTGTGTAGCAATAGCGGAGATTGAAAAACGGCTATATGGCACAGGTTAAAGGGATCCTGTCATCGGAAAACATGTTTTTTTTCAAAACGCATCAGTTAATAGTGCTACTCCAGCAGAATTCTGCACTGAAATCCATTTCTCAAAAGAGCAAACAGATTTTTTTTATATTCAATTTTGAAATCTGACATGGGGCTAGACATTTTGTCAATTTCCCAGCTGCCCCTGGTCATGTGACTTGTGCCTGCACTTTAGGAGAGAAATGCTTTCTGGCAGGCTGCTGTTTTTCCTTCTCAATGTAATTGAAGGAGTCTCAGTGGGACATGGGTTTTTACTATTGAGTGTTGTTCTTAGATCCACCAGGCAGCTGTTATCTTGTGTTAGGGAGCTGTTATCTGGTTACCTTCGCATTGTTCTTTTGTTTGGCTGCTGGGGGGGGGGGGAATGTAGGGGGGTGATATCACTCCAACTTGCAGTAAAGCAGTAAAGAGTGATTGAAGTCTATCGGAGCACAAGTCACATGACTTGGTGCAGCTGGGAAATCGACAATATGTCTAGCCCCATGTCAGATTTCAAAATTGAATATAAAAAAATCTGTTTGCTCTTTTGAGAAATGGATTTCAGTGCAGAATTCTGCTGGAGCAGCACTATTAACTGATTCATTTTGAAAAAAAATTTTTTCCCCATGACAGTATCCCTTTAACAAATGGATAACAGATAACACCATTAGACAGAGAGAGCTTATTTGCTATCTGCTGTGTAACCTGAGCCTTTTCTCCTTTGAATGGCTGCCCCCATTGCTACACAGCAGCTTATTTATATAAACAATAGTAGTGTTTCTGAACACAGCAGTTTTACCAGTGCAGGGCAACACTGTATTATATTTTCATTACTTTAAAACACTTTTATTTTTTAACGTTACTGTTCCTTTAAGCATTATCCATATGTCCAGATGTGGTAATTACCTGGGAGATTAACTATCCAACTCTTCACCTGCCAGCAGGTTAGCCAACGCTAGAGTTACATTTGGCACGTCTTAATTAAAGGTAGTCAAAGTAACCAATAAGTCTAAGCTGTCATCGATAGAGCCTTCTGACCTGATGTCTTGGATTTTTTATGCTTGTTCCATGTTTGTAATTAGCATATATCTCTATGTTAGATTTTTTAAGACTACTTCAGTGATTTGTAAATCACTAAAATAAATGTGTAATGCACTAAAAATAAATTTGTAATGCACTAAAAATAAATTTGTAATGCACTAAAAATAAATGTTAATGCACTAAAAATAAATTGTAATGCACTAAAAATAAATTCGTAATGCACTAAAATTAAATACTAAAATAGTGATCATGGAAAAAAAACTGAAAAGTCCACCATGTGCTATCCCATTTGGTTAAAATAAATGATACATGTAAAGATACTGTATGTGATTTAATTAAGAATTATTTTCTAGGTGTATATTTACGCTTTATATTACTTCCATAAATTGATTTATGAAAGGAGGCTCATCTTAGGGTACACAAGTTAAAGTGGAAAGTTTATCCGGCACCTGTAAGAGCAGTAGAGGTTGTATTAGTTCAAGGGGTTACAAATCAACATGCAATATGTGGCACAGGCCTATTAATCTTCATGTGGAGCTTTAGCCGCTATGGGAAAGGAATGGCAATGGAAAGAATTAGGACGTGTTCTAGTCTGGAACAACCCAAGGATTATTGCTGGTCCTGCTGGTAATTATTTGTTTGTGTCTGGCGTCCTTGAGTTCTAAGAAAGAGACTCCAGATAGGGAGGCATAATAGAATCGTTGCATCCATTACTTTGACAGTGAGCAATTTATAAAGGAGTTTCAAGGAGAGACAAGTGAAAGTGTCACACTCCGACAGAAATTACGGAATTCTTCTGTGGCATCATTTCTTATCCACAAAAGCAGTCCAGATAAATCTTTTGATGACCTAAACAACAGCATAATTGATGCAGCAGATTTAGCTACTATAAGTAACACTTTAGGGGCAAAACAATGCTTAGCACTTTCAAAGAACAATTCAAAGCTCCTTTGCACCTGTGTCCACTGCATTAAGTTCCTTACTTACATTAATAGGCACAACAAGAGCAAGTACACATCTGCAGGAATTTGTTGTAACTAGAGGGTATGTCATTAATAGAAAATAAAGCCCAGCATTGGGTCCTCTAGATGGTGACAGTATGAATAATGTGCATTCATACTGGACAATCCTGTTTGTCTTATGGCACCTCTTGGTGCCAAGTGGCACTTTCACAATACAACATGAAATATGATTCACTTACTTCTTATATACTATCATCTGTAACATGTTAATTACCCCTGCACCTTGCAATCATTGAGACATCCAAATGCCACCCACTACCCAACCCATTTCTAAATGCAGCACTGACTACTTCCGCTCCTCTCAGAGAAACCGCTTGGTTGCAAACCCCATTACTACTACTGCTGTTTCCCGCATCAAACCTTTCTGTCTTGCTGCTCCGTATATTTGGAATACCATTCCTGAATTTCTCGGGAAAGATTTCTTTCTTAGGGGTATATTTATCAAAGAGTGAAGTCTGAGGTCACCACAGTCTGCCAGTTTCCATTCATTTCTATGAGTATTTATCAATGGGTGCAAGTGAAAGTTCACCGTTTGATAAATACGCCTTTAAAACTGCCATAGAAATGTATGGGAAGAGGTGGTATTTCACTCTAGCGGACTGGGAAATCTCTAACTTCACTCTTTGATAAATATACCCCTTAATGTCTTCAGATCTAAACCCAAAGGGGCAGATTCACTAAAGGGCAAATTGTCACCAATGACCACTTATGACACTTTGCAAGGCACAAATTCGTTACCACTATCCTAATTCACTAAAATGTTGTGTCCTGGGTGCCGAACGCTGGACTTTTCGCTAGCAATACTTCTTCAGTGCGAGCATTTCATAGCGAAGATTCACTAGCGTTTGTTTGTGCCTAGCGAAAATTCGTTAGTGATCTTAGGCTTAGGTCAATTTGAATAGGGGAGGTGCTTAAAAGTTGTATACACGTCTTTTTTTAGAGATGATGTAAATGCTTGAAGTGGCCACTTCTTATTACAAATGTGCAAGGAACCTTAATAAAGACAAAAGAGATCCTATAATGCCGTGCACATGAGCCCACCCTAAAATTAATGTTATATGGCCCTCAAATGTCTGGGGAAAAATGTTAACTCAAAAATGTTAATAGTTAAGACATTTGCAGCCAATCCCACTTAAAAAAAGGAAAAATCGCCAGTGTTTTTACAACTTTTATGCATATTCAGCAGACAGGATAAGATGTAAGTGACATAAGATTAAGGAAGATCTAGCTTCATTTTTGCAGTTCGTCTGGTCTAAGGTGGCAAAGTCAACTAGTGAATTGGCAAGTCCCTGCAGGTTGGATTTCTGGCAAATTTTCTCTAGCGATGGCCACTTAGCCCTTTAGTAAATCTGCCCCAAAGACTACCTCCTGGAGCACTTGCATAACACCTGAACTGGGAACTGGCACTTATATTTCAGTGTCACCCACTGTAACCTACAGCACTTAATATCCCTCAGATCTATGTCTGTATGTTACCCTCTCATTTAGACTGTAAGTTCTGTGTGGCAGGGACCTCCATCCCTTGACAATAAGCACTTTATGGGGCAGATTCATTAAGGGTCGAATTTCGAAGTTAAAAATACTTCGAAATTCGACCCTCGAATTGAAATCCTTCGACTTCGAATATCGAAGTCGAAGGATTTAGCGTTAATCCTGCGATCGATCGATCGAAGGATTTTTCGTTCGATCGAACGATTAAATCCTTCGAATCGAACGATTCGAAGCATTTTAATCCAACGATCGAAGGAAAATCCTTCGATCAAAAAATCACAGGCAAGCCTATGGGGACCTTCCCCATAGGCTAACATTGACTTCGGTAGGTTTTACCTGCCGAAGTAAAGGGTCGAAGTTTTTTTTAAAGGGGAAGTACTTCGACTATCGAATGGTCGAATAGTCGAACGATTTTTCGTTCGATTCGTTCGATTTCGTTCGAATTCGAACGAATTTAACCAATTCGATGGTCGAAGTACCAAAAAAATACTTCGAAATTCGAATTTTTTTCATTCGAATCCTTCACTCGAGCTTCATGAATCGGCCCCTAAATGTATTGTAAGTATACTTTATATTTATGCGTATTGTATTTTTATACTTATTTGTACTTATTATTGCAATGACTCCCTGTTTGTTCTACTACATTATTGTTCTGATGTACAGTGCTTTGCCCTCAAGGAGCGCTATAGAAATAAATATATACATACTTCCAGGGCCAGAACTAGGGGTAGGCAGAGTTGGCACTTGCCTAGGGCGCCAGGCACGTACCTCCTCTGGCTCCTACCCCCAAGTCCGGTCCCCTCTCTCCTGTCTGGACAGTCCACGTCTGTTCGCTCACGTGGATTGGCGCATGCGCACTGGCGCCAGTCCGTGCATGCGCGCCAGCAGTGGTTCGCGCATGCGCACCAGCAGTGATTCACGCATGCGTACCAGTGTCTGTGCGGGCCAGCGTCTATTTGCCCATGCTTGCCCCCCTTCGGTGCAACAGCTGGCCAGGTTGCCTAAGGCGCATGCCCGCCCCGGCCCGGCTCTGTATACTTCTCAGGGTGCAACTAGCAGGAAATCAATTAAAATATAGGGCAGCTGAACTTTTGCACAGAGCCTTCACCTTTTGTATCGGTTACTGGTCGCTTTGGATGTAATTCTGTATATTTTTTGTATAAACACATTTTGCAGAGCTGCGAATTATGTTGGCGTTATAAAAAATACATGCTAATAATGATTACTAAATGTACCTTGATAGCCTGCTTGTTGCTAATGCACAGCAAAATGTTTGTGCCATGTCCCAGCAATGCAATTGGGATAAACAATATACATTCTATCCCTATGACTGTCCCCTATGGGCCAGATACACACACAATAAAATAAGCATGCATCATTTTTTTAAAAAAATCAGTAATTTTTGGGGTTGCTTTTTTGTTTCCTTTTATGTTTGATAATGCAGGCTGTGTAAGTGTAGCTTGATCCTTTCATCCGCAATAATGGAGTTTGCTTTGTCTCAGTCTCGGCACCGGTGTGCCATCTAATTCTGTACTTGTGTTCTGTTCGTGTTCATCTGGGAGCAGCGCATGATTCATCCAGACAAGATCCTGAGCATTCCTCACTGACCTTAATCAGTTCACTCAGCTTCCAAATTGGTGTGCCTTCAACAGTGATCCCAGGGAGAGATTGTGCCCACTCTCATATGCTCACTGTGTTTGTGTAATGAAAGCCACGGGCTCCTCATTTATTTAACTGTGTGATTGCTGGACTCCCAGAACAAAAGCTTTGGAGAAAATATTATCGCATGAGGAACACTTGAACTAAAGTCAAAAATAAGAAGTCATCTGCTTTTTACAAATTGAGGTTCAGCCAGCGGGCAATGAAGCAACTAATGTCGAGAGAGAATAAGTGCTAAAGACAAAGTAAGGACTACAACAATGAGACTTCTCTTTCTAAACTGATAGCCACCTGCATCATTACTGCAGATGTTGAACTGAGTAATTCTCAGAAATGATGGGCCCCTCATTTTAATTACAGTAGAACCCTGATTGCACATTTCTCATCAGATGGGTTCAGGTGAAAACACCCTAAACTCCCTTTGCAGCCTTTTTAAGCCTTCTTAAACATAAGTGAAAATCAGGATCGGACTGGGCCGGCAAAACATTGGGAAAAAGCATGTTGGGCCATGGCCCACGTGGGCCCCTGCCGACCAAGACCTGCTCCCTGCTACTTCCTGACCTGTGACCCCTGACCTCTGCCCTGGCTCTGATAGCGGGAGGAAGAGAACAAGGTATGCGGGGGGGGGGTCACTGCTGGCAGAGGGGAGTTGTGTTTGGGGGCCCCTGAGACAGAAGCCCTGGTGGGCACTGAACCCCCAATCTGAAAATAATGAATGCTTAGGGTGACGTATTCTACTAAAACAATTAACTCTCCACTGTTCTGGAGCCTGCAATTGAAATGTAATGTAGGCCTAGTCCACAGTGCTTGAAAATAAGGGATGTTTTACATGTAGTCCATGATTGTTAGTATGTTTGGACACAGATTTAGTGGTGTGGCAGCTATAAATAGATGTCTTCTGACTTGTACAGTCAAAAAGTTAATGATGTAGCTAATGCCCAATAGGCAATACCAGAACTGCCCTTTAAATAATTCATACTACACGTGATTTTGGCATTTAATCCCTTATGCTTTTAGGGAGCCATGGAAGGATATCTAGTAAAGGCTTGTCATACCACTAGGAAGGGTATGGGTGTATTGGAGTATTACAGCAGTCCTGATAACACTCCTTAAAGTTGGCAGGGCTTTTGGGGTTTTTTTCAGTAAAAGCTAGTAAAAGGATGGCTAGAGACAACATTGACACTTTACATTATAGACAGCTGAGCATAGTCAGGCAGATGTCTGTAGAGAGCTCAAGTCCTTTAAACTCCAGATGTGCATTTAGCAAAAATCTCACTCATCATTTCATCCATTATTGAAATCGAAATATTTGGAAATCCCCCCTATGGCTTTCTTAATTGTTGGATTGAATTCAACAGCCGTAAGAAACAAAATGCAAAAGACTGCAAGCCACAGGGTCACTGTTGACCATTGAATTGTATTTATTTCAATTCAGCAAACTATAGGGATGGTTTGTCAGCAGTGTCGGACTGGGACACCAGGGGCCCACCCAAAAACTTTTGACCAGGGGCCCACCATTTAATCTTAGACCAGAGGCCCACTATTTTTCTTCCTCTCCTCACTCAACTTCTATTCTCCTAGTCTCTTTTCATTACATACTATACTCTATTTTTCTATATTTAGCCTATTTGTTCTCATAAAAATAGGGAATGGCCATGAAATAGGCCAAATGTGTTGCAACGTGAGGGCCCATTGACACCTGGGCCCACCGGGACTTATCCCAGTGGGCCAGTCCGACACTGTTTGTCAGGTTCCAATCTGTTCACTGCAGGTGGAGGTGACTATATATTTGTTGCCTGTGGGAAAGCCCTGCAGTTAATGTTCTAGCTATTCCCAATTCCCAGGAATAGGTGTCAACGTTTTGGAAATAAAACACAATGGTACATTAATAGCATGCTGTATATTTTTTGTATAAAAAGTCACAATGGATAGAAATACATAGTAAGTTACATAGTTAATAAAAAAAACCAGCTTTGCCCATTTTTTTAAAACATTTGACCAGTAACTGCTACCTACTGATTGTTTGCTATGGGTGAGTTTCCCAGTAGAAAATGTTTATTATATTATTCAATCTATCTGCTGGGTTGAGATAATATAACGTAGAAATAGGACACACCGGCACAACATGGGTAATTCTAGCAGGTAAAACCTTGCTCGTTTATTGCGGATGCAACGTTTCGGGGCGTGACCCCTTTCTCAAACGTTGCATCCGCAATAAACGAGCAAGGTTTTACCTGCTAGAATTACCCATGTTGTGCCGGTGTGTCCTATTTCTACGCTGTTTTTGAGGTTGCCCATTCCCTCTAACATCGAGCACCTGGGAGTCGCTTGAGTCTGGACGGCCAGGGTGTGCGAGTGTAAGTCTTTCTTTTTGAGATAATATAACACCATTTTGATTACTGAATTTACATTAGCTTTCCTCAATTTGCTGGAAGTCTACCAGGCTGTAACTTAATTAAGCTGTGGGTATAATCATGAGTGTATTCCATAATGAACCAGAGCCTTATTCACATACTGTACAGTACCATGTCATGCTTCAACCATTATAATAAACCTTCTGCACTACTACAACATAACTCCAAAGGCAGTGCTTTCTCTAGAGATTAAAGGGATACTGTCATATTCAATTTTGAATTCTGACATGGGGCTAGACATTTTGTCAATTTCCCAGCTGCCCCTGGTCATGTGACTTGTGCCTGCACTTTAGGAGAGAAATGCTTTCTGGCAGGCTGGTGTTTTTCCTTCTCAATGTAACTGAATGTGTCTCAGTGGGACATGGGTTTTTACTATTGAGTGTTGTTCTTAGATCTACCAGGCAGCTGTTATCTTGTGTTAGGGAGCTGTTATCTGGTTACCTTCCCATTGTTCTTTTGTTTGGCTGCTGTGGGGGAAAAGGGAGGCGGTGATATCACTCCAACTTGCAGTACAGCAGTAAAGAGTGATTGAAGTTTATCAGAGCACAAGTCACATGACTTGGGGCAGCTGGGAAATTGACAAAATGTCTAGCCCCATGTCAGATTTCAAAATTGAATATAAAAAAAATCTCTTTGCTCTTTTGATAAATGGATTTCAGTGCAGAATTCTGCTGGAGCAGATCTATTAACTGATTCATTTTGAAAAAAAAAAATTTCCCATTACAGTATCCCTTTAAAATAAATAACGGAATTATAACTGTTTTCAATGTAAATATTTCCCTGATCCTATAATCACTTAAATGTTTATTCTATATTTGTTATACTAGTGTCCTTATCATAAATCTTTTCCAATTAAGTTATTAATACTCAAATGCGAAAACAGGATATTTCATTAAAACGACACTTCACTATGTATTGTGGTTATCACTTAGTATGTAATGATATTCATGAATTATATTTAGCAAAATCCTTTACATTTTTTATCTCCAATCCATTGTTAGAATTACATACGTGTCACAAAATTAATTTGGTGCACTTTGATTTAACTATACTTATTGGCATCAATAAGCAAAGAGGGCCACATTTCCAGCTTGAGAAGGCTTCTAACCATTTTCTTCTTCCTACCAAAACTGCCTAAGAAAATTAGAAAGTGAAAGGAAATCCTGCTATATAATTTGTATGCATGCAGACATTACAGACCAGATGTTTCCTAGTTATTTGTTTTCTGAGACCCGGTAAATGCTTTTTCAAGAGCATGCATATTAATGCTGTATGTAACTAATCCATTTAACCATAAATACACATGAAAAAAGAAAAACAGCTTACTGAATGTTATAAAGCTTGATTCAAAAGACAAAATACAGCGCAGCGGAGAGAAGAATTTAGTTTGCTCATTTCTGAACTTTTCAGGTTTTGAACCCATAATTAGGACTGCCTGGGAAGTTCAGTTCAGGGATTAAGGGGTTAAGTGCTCCCTAGGAGCACCAAGTTATCCTCTGTGAAAATGTTCCAGGGCAAATATAACTACTTCCATTCCGTAGGTACATCAGGTCCTCATTAAGAACTGTGGAGGAGAACCCAGCAGGAAAGGGCTAGGGAAAGTTAATTATCACCTCTAAGAAGTGCTTCTCTAGCCCTCCCTTCCCAGCTCCTCCATTCTTTCTTTCCTCTCATCTTTCTAATTTTTATATGTCTCTCCATGCTTAGAAGCACCTCACACCTGATTCCAAACGGCTCTCTAAATAACACATTTTCTCCCATCCCTTTCATCAAATTTCCCTTTCTAATACATTTTTCTTCTGTTAAATCACAATGTATATTTTTGTGTGTCTCTGCATTGCACCCAGATATCTATCACGAGAGCCTGCTTAAATACAATATTTCGTTATTATATCCATTAAAGTAATTTAGTAGGGTATCTGTAGTATTATGTCTGCCCCCTTAAACCTTGTGATACTTCATTTACTTCTAGTTACTAGGGTCTTTCTGTTCCTCTCAAGGCCTGGATTTAAAGATGAGGGTTTCCCTGGCAATGCAATACTAGGGCTCTGCTCTTCATCAGGGATGACCAACCAATCACCCTCAAGGTGTAGAACCCGAAAACTGGCTCCTGCTCGTAGGGAGTCTGTAAGGGAGACTTGCCATTTCCTCCGTTCCACTCCCCAAGATGGCGGCGCCTGGTCTCCTCATCTGGCACGTTCTGATGCTGGGCTCAGAATGGACTCCAGCGTCATGATGTCATCACGCCCATTTTGGCACCAAAAGAGGCCTATTTAAGGAGCCTGGACATTGTAAACATTGCCCAAATATAGGTTCCTCTTATTGAGTTCCTGGGTGTGACTTATTATAATTCTTGTTGGATTCCTGTTTTTAGATATTGAACCTTGCTGCCTGGATTGACCCTTTTTGCCTGGACTTTCACTACTCTTTCTCTTAAACCTTCTGATACCGCAAACTCTATGGAACTATTTGCTTCCTCCTTGGTCCGCACTTCCAACTGCAACTTCGGGCCCTTAGAGATTGATACAATTGTAGGTCAACAGGTTGGGCATCCCTCCCTTTTCTAGGCTTTTGCAAACTTTTTTCTTCTGACAGAGGCCCCCTAGTGCAGGGGTCCATCTCTACATCTGACCGTTGATACATGTAGCCCATTCACTCTACCCTTCTCCCTCCATAGAAAGTCCTGATGCAATCTACACGACCACCACATTGCTGTTAAAGGGCAAATTCTTCCTTAGTAAAGGGACACCAAAATAACCCAAAATAATCAATGAAACAGAGACAATGTTCCCACTTCTACTTATCATTATCTGTAAGTGACACTTCTCCTTTCATTTGTCTTTTTTTATCTGCTCTCCCTTTATATTCCTATTGCACTTTGCATAAGAACCCTACTTTGTTAATGAAAATTATATTTTAATGACACATTTTCACAGTGTCCCACAGAGGATAATATACACATTTTGCTTGGCATCATGGGGAATCCGTCTCTCTTTTAATTGGTGTTCCATCATCACTGCTGGATACATAGATCCCCCTGCACCTGAACCTCAGTGCAATGAATGTTTTCAAGGGCTAATATTACATTATATATATACATACAAGGTCTGAAATGAGAAAGACTCCCACCTTGCCCAACTATTTTACTGTACTGGTAGTTGATTCATCGCATCCACGATGGAACAATCTGACTAATTCATACAAGGGTAGACATCAGAAACTAATTTAATGCATGAAGCGGCAGGATTTTTTCAATTTATTTCATCACATTATTTTCTCCACTGTATCAAAGTCAGGTGATGTCTGAATTTGCCAAAATCTTTCTGCAGAACAGATTTAAAGCAGAAATAGGAAACTTGATAAACATCCAGGTCCCAGGTGATGTAGATGCCATCGAAGAGACAAGTAAATCATATTCAAGTAAAGCAGAGGAAAATGCAGATGTTGTAAGATTTATTGCTAACAACTCACGATCTCTCAAATCTCACAAATCACGAGTTTTAAAGGGGACTAGTAATTTCTGTGCAGCAGAAGTAGGATGGAGTCCCATAAATGCATTTTCATTAAATCAGGAATAGAAGTTACAGGGAAAGCATAGAGTTAGTAAATGCTTCCAATCCATCATGGGCAAGTGGAGCTGCCAGAAGTTTCTCAGTACAGCTTATATTATACAGGTATGTCTTAACTAGAAAATCTTTTAGAGGATCCAGTTTTCTAAACTTTACTTTACTATTAGTAATACGTATACAGGGGCAGATTTACTTAAGGGTGAAGTGGCAGTCGCTAGCGACAATTTGCAAACAATCCGCAGGGACATTGCCAAGTTACTAAAAGAGGACAATTTGCTAGTGAAAGATGTCAGCACTAACAAAGGCAAATTTCGCTCAGGTGAACGATCGTTACTCCGTAAATTCATCAAAGTGCGAAGTTTCCAGTATGTTACCCTTGTCGCCAGAATTGATAAGATGAAGCTACATCCTCAACAATCTTATGTCAGTGACATCATATCCAGTGACATCGTTTTTACATATTTTAATATGGGCTTATGTTTAAAAGAGGCGCCTGGCGTGTTTATACAAACACTGTGGTTTTTGCTCCCGTTCCATATTGCCTGATGAAGCAGGAAATGCCTGCGAAACGCGTTGCAATACTATTATTGAAAATTACCACTTTCGTTGCTGTCTGCTTGGAGGAGGTAAGTTCATTACTACCTCCTCTGAATTACCCATTGGGTTTTTAAGTGCTTTTAGCTATTTTTATCCTTTTGGCGCCTCTGTTTTGTCTTACTACCATATCGAGTCCACCCCGAGTGGAGGGGTATTATCCCCGTTTTCTTCTTCTACAGAGAGCGACGTCTTATTCCTGAGTGGGGTCAGGATAATTTCCCCACCTGCCTATACAGTGGTTGTCTATCGGTAACCCTGGTTTGTGAGTATTAACTTGTTTACTCTACCATTACTCCTTGTAAAAACATATTACACTATTGGGGGGCTCTTGGTGTTCCTTTTTGTCTCTATGTTTAAAAGTTGTAATTGTTATATATATATTTTTTGGTCATTTTTTTCAACCATTTGAAGCTCATTCCACATTTGTTTTAGGGTGGGCTGATGTCAATAGAGGATCTTTTTTGTATTTATTTTGATTCCTTGGACAATTTTAATAATAAGTGGTCACGTCCAACAAAGTCAATAATAGTTCCACGCTCCCACTAAACCGCTTGTTGAAGCGTTGGGTGCACGGCTGTGTTCCTCTCTGCAAAGGAAATTTCCCACAGTATAACATAAAATCCAGCAGCACTCCGATAAGTGAACAAATATTTATTCGTGCCACTAGCCAAGCAACGTTTCGGGCTATTCCAGCCCTTTATCAAGCTTGATAAAGGGCTGGAATAGCCCGAAACGTCGCTTGGCTAGTGGCACGAATAAATATTTGTTCACTTATCGGAGTGCAAGTGGTCACTTCCAGCAACTTCACCAACAATCACTAATAAGGACATATATATGACCTATATGTACCCGCCATATTTAGATCGATGTAAGTGCAAGTATGTTAACGAAGTTAATGATTTAGTTAGCGTTCGTTTAATCTGCCGAGGCGAAATTTCACATTTTGATAAATAAGCGTATTCGCTGCAAATTGTCATTAACGAAGTAGCGAAAAATTCGCCCTTTAGTAAATTTGGCCCATAGACTGAAATCAGTGCAATGCAGTCCCTATTGCTACACCGAGTTCTGAGACTATTTGTACCTGTTTACTGAGGCTGGCTCTCCACCTTGCATTTGATTGAGATATATTTGACCCACTTTTATGGCTTTCAATTTTTCTCTGGTGTTTTAATTTATTCTCAGGGTAGCCCTACGGCAACCCTGTAATGAGGCACCGTGAGGCCGTTGCCTTGGGCCACTGTATACAGAAGCACCATACATTAATGGAACAGTTTAATTATGGGTTATTGTTACCTTTAGCACAGTGTAGGCCCAAGCAGCCTCTAAGCTTTGTGCACTCATTGTGACCTCCATAGCAATAAACAAGTTAGAGTTAATGTATTCATTTACAAGATGTAGCAACTGCTTCCACTTACAGCAAGGGGCAGAAGGTGTAGTCCTGTGCTTAATGGAAGACCCATCACAACTGATCCAAATAAGAATGGCATGGTGCATTATGGGAGTTAAGTCATAGATCCCCAAACTGTGCCAGGGTGATTAAAGATTAGCAACATTTAGGTTATTGATTAATTATATTTAATATATTATTGCCACGTCTGTGAGAAGACCAGCTTATCATGCGGTTATATATTACTTGCTCAACAGCAATAAAAGATTGACTTGGAGTGAGTTTAAAGTGCAGAGCTGGCTATAGGGCAGGGGCAGGACTTCTTTGCACCTTGTACCCACCACTCAGGCCCAGGCTGTAAATCTGTGGATTCTAGAAAATGCCAGAGGGGCTGCTTTAAGATGCCATAGACAGTCACTATTTAGTAGACTGATGGGGGGCTATTTAAGCCTCTGTGTACTTGCTATGCCAGGGCCTAGTTTTAGTATAACATATAAATAGTAAAGACCAATTGCTATGTATTGGACATTCTATAACATACTAAACGTTATCAGTGCAGCTCCCACTGCAGTAAGTTTAGCACTGGCCATACTGTATGCTACTGGTGCCTAAATGCTGCATGGAAGTCTGTCCACCAGAGAGAAATAAGCTTACAAACACAACTGTCATTTTTATATACAGTATGTCATTTCATACATACAAAACATGCTGAAATTGTACAGTAGTTTGACATGCAACGTTTGTATTTCCCTTTTAACCTTCCCAACAGATCCAGTGTATGTATTTAACCCACTAAATGCCACCAAAGACCTAAGTATGTACCTTATAAACGTCTATCCTTTTTACATGATAGGCAGACTCCTGCAGTGCTTTGTGCTCTCACATAACATTACTGTCACATCCAAATACTCATTAGACATAAAACAGTGGAGTACCTAATGGGGCTCGTTAGCTTGAGGTAACCAAACTCATGCAGGTGCCTATGTAATATTAGCAGTGCACAATACCTCAAAACTCATTAGAACTCATGGTGCAGTCAGTGTGCCTATTTCCGCCTAGTGAAGACTTGTTAATGCAATTAAGCTTCTCACCACTGACTGTAGTTGCATTTTTCCTGAGGACTTTGGTAACGAGAAGAGCTGGCACATTTCCACTGGCCGGTTCTCTGCTAATCACGGTGAGAGGGGAAGGGAAGCATTGTCGGAAATCTGTGATCAATATTTGAACAAAGACACATCAGATGGTGATTTTCCTAGCTCTGTGCATCTATTAGTCTGATTAGAGCTTCTTATGCCATTCAGGGTATCAGTCCCTTGTGCGGCATGCTGGTCATCCAGAGAGACTATGGACTCTAGTCTTTGCTAGCTCACCGTAAATTTATCCACAGTGGATCCTCAAACTAAACTAAACTCTATCTGCACTGTATTTAAAAGTATAAGAAGAATTGGTAACTAGCTTCACATGTACCTTGCATGAACCTTGCAAGTAACTTAGTTTGCATTATAATATACTGTATATGCTACTATATAGGGTTCAAGCACAAAGTTGATGCTAAAACTTGTGTGCGAATGGAGCTCCTGTTATGGGATCCACTATACAGAAACCTGTTATAAGAAAATGTTCCATAATACAGGGAGTCCATCTCCCATAGGGGCAGATTCACTAAAGGGTGAATTGTTGCCAGCGACCACTTTGCACACATTGCATTACTTTGCCAGGCGCAAATTCGCTACCACTACGCTAATTCACTAATATAGGAAGTTGCGTCCTGGGCGCCGAACACTGGCAACTTTTTGCTAGCTTTACTTCAGGAGTGCGAGCATTTCATAGCAAAGATGTGCTAGCGTTCGTTTGTGCCTAGCGAAAATTTGCTAGTGATCTTGTGCTTAGGTAAATTTGAATAAGGCGGGTAATTTATTTAAAGTTGTATGGAGGTCTTTTTTTATAAATGTTGGTGCAAATGCTTGAAGTTACCACTTTTACTCATGTCCAGGGAACCTTAATAAAGACAAGAGAGTTAATTTACTGCCCTACACATGAGCCCACTGTAAAATTAATGTTCTATATGTTATAAAATGTGTGGAGAAAACCGGTTACACTAAAAAGTAGGTCAGAACTTTTGCAGGCAATCCCACTTAAAAAATGGAAAAGTCACCAGTGTTTTTTGAACTTTAATGCATTTGCGGCACACAAGATATGATGTAAGTGACAGAAGATTGAGGAAGATCTTGCTTCTTTTTAGCACTTCGCCTGGTCTGAGGTGGCAGAATCAGCTCTGGCGAAAATGGTAACGTTCAGTACAATCTGTACTATAGTGAATTTGCGGAGTACAAACGAACGCTAGTGATGGCCCCATTCGTTAGTAAATTGTCGATGTCCCTGCGGATGGCAACACTAGTGAATTGGCGCCTGCACCTGTTAGAGAATTTTGGCCGGTGACAATGCGAGTGAAAAGACGCTAGCGTTAGCCACTTCGCCCTTTAGCGAATCTGCCCCATAGACTCCATCATAATGAAATAATTTACATTTTTAAAAAACATTTCCTTTTTTTCTCTGTAATGATAAAAAAGTACCTTGTACTGATGCCAATTTAGATCCAATTCATCAATTCATCCTTATTTGAGGCAAAACAATCTTACTGGGCTTATTTCATATTTAAAGTATTTTTTAACAGACTTAAAGTAAATAGATTCAAATTATGGAAAGATTTCTTATTCTGAAAACCCAAGCATTCTGGAAAACAGATCCCATAGCTGTATTCACAAAGGTACTCATATAGGCACCTTACAGCTTGCATGTAGGGCAAATGCTCTCTTTCAGCTTGTGCGGAAGTGCAAAGTACAGGGTATAATGAATACAAGGGAGCACAACTAACTTGTGTCCAGTGAATCATGTGCTAATGCAGTTATAGAAGAAAGGAACACCATCCTTACACAGAATTGCAGTAAGAAAAACTTGCCCTATGACATGTATAAAATGTACTATTTGAGACACTAAGGGGCCGATTCACTAACTTCGAGTGAAGGATTCGAAGGTAAAAAACTTTGAATTTCGAAGGTTTTTTTTGGGCTACTTCGACCATCGAATGGGCTACTTCGACCTTCAACTACGACTTTGAATCGAAGGATTCGAAGTACAAATCGTTCGACTATTCGACCATTCGATAATCGAAGTACTGTCTCTTTAAAAAAAACTTCGACCCCCTAGTTCGCCATCTAAAAGCTACCGAAGTCAATGTTAGCCTATGGGGAAGGTCCCCATAGACTTGGCTAACTTTTTTTGATCGAAGGATATTCCTTCGATCGTTGGATTAAAATCCTTCGAATCGTTCGATTCAAAGGATTTTATCGTTCGATCGAAGGAATAATCCTTCGATCGTTCGATCGAACTATCTGCGCTAAATCCTTCGACTTCGATATTCGAAGTTGAAGGATTTTAATTCCTAGTCGAATATCGAGGGTTAATTAACCCTCGATATTCGACCCTTAGTGAATCGGCCCCCTATTAACAGAACAAAACACCCATAGACAACCAGGGCCACCTCTGTAAAGCACCTCTTGCCAAGAACATGCTGCCACCCACAACCAATATTGTACTCCACCAGCACCAGGAATAATGGGTCACGCATAAGCTGCCACCCACACTATTTCATGGGTGCTTATAATTATTTTGGGGTTTCTAAGGGGTATATTTATCAAAGAGTGAAGTTAATAGTAAAGTTCCACCACTAGAGTGAAATTCCGCCACTTTCCATTCATTTCTATGGGATTTTTAAAGGCGTATTTATCAAAGGGTGAACTTTCACTTTCACCCATTGATAAATATGCCTTTCAAAATCCCATAGAAATGAATTGAGAGCTGCGGAATTTCACTCTAGTGGCGGAACTTCACTCTTTGATAAATTTACCCCTAACTAATCAGCACTGCATTATTGATACAAATCATAGAGAGTTGATGCCCAGTCTTGAACTTTTGATCTCAGAACTATCATCTCCCATCATTTGTAAGCATGATTTAAACAAGGATATTTAATTTCGGCTTAATACTGGCAAACCGTTCTATGCTATAAATACAAATTTCTAACATCACCTTTTCCTTGTTTTCTTGTTCATTCTGTTTGCTTGCTCGTCCTGATTGGTGTAGTCCATATTTCTTTACATTTGTTTATTTGTAAACATGTTTGTAACACTGCAACCAAACACAGAGCCTTTACCCAAAGCACTGTACCTTGTTGTTACAACGTTTTTTGTTATAGTTCATGGAAATTGTGCACCAAAAATCTGACCAAAATATAAAGGACGGCAATCCATTATCCAGATGCACAGACATACTATGGGGCTGATTCACTAAGGGTCGAATATTGAGGGTTAATTAACCCTCGATATTCGACTGGGAATTGAAATCCTTCTACTTCGAATATCGAAGTCGTAGGATTTAGCGCAGATAGTATGATCGAACGATCGAACGATTATTCCTTCGATCGAACGATTAAATCCTTCTAATCGAATCCTAAGGCTGCAAATGCATCCCCTGCATCTTACTTTTAAATACTAATTATAAAAACATTTTTTTTCTTTCTTGCTCTCATTTTGTCATTGATGAGAACTTTTATTGGCTCTTGAAATATAGGACCAATAATTTCATGCAATATCCTTCCCTGCAATATAAGATTACCTGCCATTTCTGTATATTTAGCATTTAAATTGTAAGCTCTGTAAACCAGATATTCCACATCATAAACTGTGCTATAAAACCACGACTATTAAGATTTTCAATGAAAGACCTGTTTTTGTATTCATCCCCTGTTTTGCTCAGTTTCAGATTTATTATTACCCCAGCCTATTGACGGCAATTGTCCTGTAAAAAATAAATCAGACATAATATGGGAAAGCTTTAGTTCTCTGCAGAAAGAAATGGGTTAAATGTTCACACAGATGAAATGGGCATCTTGCATGTAGCTTTAATCACCGAAAACAAACATTTCCTCATCCAAATAAATACCTCTCCTCTCAGAATGAATAAATATGCAAATGCATTCTGGTTTTTTTATTAACAACTTGGCAGCTGCAGATTAATAAATATTTTAGCTATTCTTCAGCAGTCTGTCCTCTGCTCTGTGTAAAATAGAGAGTCAGATGCTATTTGGGGTTTTGGGTTGTTTGGGAGAAGCAGTTTAATTTTCAAAGAACAGACGCAGTTGTTAGCTGTGCCGGATGTCGGAGGATGTTGCAGATTGTCTGCAGCTAAAAAGAAAGCTCATCAAAACAAAAGACAAAAAAAGGAAAAGGCAGTCACAAATGAAGGCACGTGCCAGCAGAGATCATTGCAAGACTGGCTGTGAGTAAACATACACAGCTGGGTGTACCATATAGAGAAGAATGTAGAGAATAGGAAGTCTCTCAAACCAACCTCGAAACAAAGGAGTAAGTATAAGCCTAGATATATTGTTCACAGTACTGAGGGGCTTGAGTTTAAAGGAGAACTAAAGCTTAACTAAAGCAGTATGACAGAAATAGGGTTGCTACCTATCCGACTTTGATCCATACAGACAAGTTTTCTGAAGGACTATCCTGGTGAAAACTGCCTGCCCGGTTTTAGGGCTAGTCCACATGAGGAGATTCGGTGAGATTTTGACGCCTGGCGACAAATCGCCTCGTCTTTTGAGCGACTATCTCCCCGAACTGCCTCAGCGGTTTTCTCTATAGGCTACAATGAAAAGTCGCCTGCGCTAATGCACATGCGGCGATGCGTTTTCTATAGTCGCCCGAAGTTGCCTCACTGAGGCAACTTTGGGCGACTATTGAAAATGCATGTTACAAAAAGGGAGGGGGTTACTGTCCTGAATGGGGTAGACTTTCCTTTTAGGAACACTTTTGTGCAATTGGTCACGCTGCAAGTTGGCACGAGACCATCCACTCGTGCACCTGGGCAATTTTATTTAATGTTTTTAAGGACACTGTCCAGCACTGACGTAGTTAACGCAGTGGGTTTGTTTGGTCGTGGGAAGCTTGGCACACTAAGGGTGTGTGTGGTTTTTAACTATTAAGTTATTAAAAGTTATGTTTTAAGCTATGGGGAACTGGTGTTAAGCTATCACTAGCACTGTTGATGGCGGTCTGAACTGGGTTGCTGGGAGTTGTAGGACAGGTGTTCTGGCTATCAGGACACCTGACTCACACTTCAGTTGTTTTTTTAACCTTTTTATTATCAAAAAGGTTGGGAGGAATTTTACAGTAAGACCAGTTGCCTGACTGAGGAAGAAGCTTTTGTTAATGCGTTCCCCATTAGCAAGTAAGAGAAGTATTGTGATTGTTAAAGAGAAACTATACTATCATTTTTGCTATTCCCTAAGTTACTGACTGTAGTATCAGTTTTAGAATTTGGTAGTTTATTGTCTCCTATTGCCCCCTGGAGTGACATAACTCATCTTATAGACACTTAACAAAGGGTTGTGGCTAGAGCAGCCTATAGTCTGGGACAGGCATACCTGCAACAGAAACAATATCTAAGCTGTAATAAAACTAACGAAGCAGAGGAATACCCCCAGTATAGGAATACCCTGAGCATAATGTAGCAAAACACTTATGTTCCAGTAAGCTCTTTAGGATAGAAACCTTGCCATAATTGACACTACCTGTGGGCAATGCAATGTGCTGCTGACAGCTGCAGAAATTGTTATTTGGATTATCTGGATGCCACTGGTCCCTTATGGTTGGCATTAGCCAGTTCACTCCAATTTAAACACATTTCTTCTCTCTGCCTGAGGCAAAACACTTAGAGCTGCTGTAGGTTTGTGCATGCATATGTATTTTCTTTAATCTGTTTATATGTTATGATGACTACCTGGACTAAAGGAAGGAGCTGCTGAATGCAACATCTGCAGAAAAAGCAGAATAAGCACTAAGGGCCAATTGTCTGCCCTTGTTCTTTTCTGAGATAGTAACTTCTATCGTAGCTAAAATCTATCCAGTGCTTTACAAGAATGGTAAAATGGTAACGATTTCAGTGCTCTCTGCAGAGGCTTTTCGTTAAATGAACTAGAAATATTGATAGATTTGAAAGAGAATGGGAAATTATGAAAACACATTAGACAGAGTAGGATCGAGAATTACAATAGAGAAATGCATGCACTGATGCTTCTCTTTTAAGGGTCAGTGATATGAATTAGATCTCGAATCCCCATGCACCCCGATGTCTTTTTTTTTTATACTCTGAAAGCATTTCAGTTTATTATATCATCTGCTGATATATAGCTCTCAGAAACCTTCCCGCCAGAGAAAATCACTTTTATAGCGCTGTGTATGGAAATGTAATTTTCTGGGAGCATGGAGGTGCTTATGAAATTGTATCATCAGGATCAGGAACAGAACACACGCCCAATCTTAAATTCTTATATCACTTTTGTGGAGTCTCTAGCCACAACTCAGGGAATGGAGTGCTTTCTATGGTACTCTCTGTAAACATGGTGGATTTACCCCTGCTAATGGCATGCTCAGCTTGTCCAGGCCTCTTGTACATGATTTAATAGTTAAATCATTCAAACACTACAAATAATTAGAAATGAAGACCAATTGCAAATCATTTCAAAATATCGCTCCGTACATCATATTAAAAGTTAATTTAAAGGGGAACAACCCCTTTAAAATGTTTCCATTCATTTGTTATGTAGTTTTCAATCAAATATAAGAGATCATACTTCATTAAATGCTTTATGGATGGGGATTCTCTACATTGGTTTCTCTTTATTCTTTCTAGAGCTCTGCTACTTAATGGCTTCCCATTGGCTGCAGAGAAGAATACTCCGTGGGACATGTACAAAGACATGAA
Source organism: Xenopus laevis (assembly GCF_017654675.1). NCBI lineage: Eukaryota > Metazoa > Chordata > Amphibia > Anura > Pipidae > Xenopus > Xenopus laevis. The sequence goes on along the minus strand of NC_054374.1, from coordinate 131,302,472 downwards.
GTAAGAATAGTATTTCTTGTAACCAAGCATGCCAATATGCACTGCTGTGTTTTTCCCAGCATGCTGCCTTCCTGGTGTGCCACAGGTTTTTACTGGAACTAGTACAGTACCATGTTTTTTTAAAGAATTAAATAACAGCTGTTTATTTACTGTGTTTAATAATGCTATTTTGTGATTTAAAATACTGTAAACTGATTGTTTGTCAAACTAAATCATGTTAGTGGTGAATACATTTGAAGCGAAACATACTAGCGTATTTGTAATGGATGAAAATGATTGGAAAATCAGTTAACTGGTGACAGGTCCCCGTTTATGGATTCGCTCATTTTGCCATTAGCAAATATTTTTGCAAGACTGCCCTGAAAAAAAGCCGATAGTTGTCATGAAAAAGGTCCCATTGATTTCAATATACTTTGCAAAATTTTTGCCTTTGTGAATTTTCCCTAATTTTTGGAGAAGAGAAACAGGACAGATTCACTCATCCCTAGTGACATGCTGTACTTTAATATATGTTTTGGCAAATGTTACCCATTATTATAAGCGTCACTTTCTTTGCTGACATTTTCTGTTTAATTCCATTCCCCTTCTGCAGCTTTTCGAAGTCATTGGCGTGCCACGTGGACTGAGAATGCAATTGATTTGCCTCAAGGAGTAGAAATGTTAAAGAGTTTTTATTTGGGAATAGTTCGGTGCATATGCATCATTTTTAGTAGCTCAGTTAGTAAAATTGATGCATGGACCATAAAATCTACCTGAAGTTAGTAAAAAGCTGTATATCACTTTTATTTGCCTGGTGTCCGTTTGAGTGCGTATATCCTGGTATATATGTAGTGCTGTTACAGTTTTTCACTAGTCGTATCATTAAAATGATTCATCAGACATTCAGGCATTTTTAGCATTCTTGATGCACACCTTTGAATTAAATTGCCACCCGCGCATTGCACTGCTCTAATTACCAGCACACGCTGCAAAAAATAAAGCTCAGCCGAAGCAGACACATTGCCAGGCTCTATTAAATTACGCTGGTGGTTCACTGTAAGGATAACTTGCTACCAGCCCCAGATATGCAACATAGAACCAAGATAGCAAATAAACGATGACAGCATCCATAGAACCGATGACTGACACAGTATGCAAATGTTTCTCAGAGACAAACACGTGTCTTGTTTTCAGACTTTACATTATTTAAATCATTATTAACTATAGGCAGTGACACATGCAGAATAATCAGGTAGAATGAGAATGAGGCCCTGCCAGGTAGAGGTTAGAAGCTCACATTGGAGCCTGAGGAGCTGGGAGCAAAAAGGACTTTTGCAAATACTATAAAACCTTAAAAGTAAAAACATTAGATCCTGAAAAGTACTATTACCCCAAAATGAATTCTTAACCAACATATAGTTTATATCATATTAAGCGGCCTATTAAAGAATTGTAACAGACTGGAATATGTACTGTATAAGTAAATTTTGCCCTTTAACATCTTTTACCTTGAGCCCCCATTTCGGGATCCTGTGTGCGCTCTCTCAGAGACCTCCTGACCAGAAATACTGCTGCTCTAACTGTAATAGGAAGTAATGTGGGAGTAAATGACAGAAATGTTTTAATTGACTCATGTGACCTAACATGTACGTGTGCCCTTGGTTTATTTGTGTGCACTGTGAATTGTATGGACCTGGTGGGGGGGGGGCAGTTTTCTATTTATGATTACCCAATAGCACATACTACTATAAAAGTAGATTATTATGAAAATGATTTATGTATATGAAGCAGGGTTTTAAATACGTGCTGTTTTACCCAATATATTTTTATAGAGACCTACATTGGTTGGGGGGCATAGTTTTCCTTTAACTGCCTGTGCGCACCTATGTTCTCATTGATAGAGAGGAAAAGGGTTTGTCCTATAAACACAGGGCCGCTCCTGCCATGAGGCAAGGTGAGAACACGGCGGCACAAGCGACCAGTTACAATGGGAGACAAAAATCTGCCTCCTGTTAGAGCCAAAGTCCCAGGTTTTAACTGGAAATTTGTCTCAGCTAGTGCCGAGAGTGCTATTGCTCTCATTGAACAGCGATGTGGCCCCACTTTGACCCACTCCGACGCTGATTTTTAATCGCAGAGCAGCAGAAGGGGCGGCATCTGGACTGCCTCAAGTGGCAGCAACCCCAGGATCAACCGTGTGTAAATGTTTGGCAAAGGAACAAAGACAGAGACCACCAAACTGAACCATGGGGCTAATTCACTAAACAGCGAAGTGGCCGATGCTAGCGACAATTCGCCTGAAATCCCATCCGCAGGGACATCAATTCACTAACAGGCGTAGACGACAATTCACTAGCGAAGGAGACCATCACTAGCGTACATTCTCTCCTTATAACCAGGCAACTTTTCACTCTGGCGAATGGTCGTTACTCCGCAATTTCACTAAGATGCAAATCTTACTGAACGTTATCTCTTTTGCCAGAGTTTACTTTTCCACCTCAGACCAGGCGAACTGATAAAACGAAGCTTCATCTTCCTCAATCTTATGTCAGTGACATCATATCCTGTATGCCGGAAATGCATTAAAGTTGTATAACATACTGGCGGCTTTTACTTTTTTAAAGCGGGATTGCCTTTAAAAGTTCTAATTATTAAAGATTTTTGTGTTAACATTTTTTTCCCAGATATTTGAGGGGCATGCCACATTTGTTTTAGGATGGGCTGATGTGTAGGGCATTAGAGGATCTCTTTTGTTTTATTATGGCTCATTGTAATAAAATGTGGCCACTTAAAGTTAAATGCAAACAACAACTCTAAGGGGCACATGGGCCCCTCTCCATCTCTTGTTCTACCTTTTATATAGCTATTGCCACATTTATATAGACCTGTAATATGCTGAAAGGGTATAATATAATCTCTGTCAAAATGCTTAGTAAAAACTTAACAAAAATACATTTTCCATGTCTGTCTCTTTTATTGCTAGGAAACTCTTCTATTGACCTTTGTTTTAAACAGTGTTTTACCAAAACACAATCATTGATTCTAAAGGCTTTAGAAAGAAGTGATCTTCCAATGAAATCCTTCCAAACCGGCAATCTGTCTTGTCCATTTAAATGGATTTCTTTGTATAAAAGCTAAAAAACTCAATATCAGAAGAATGTGAATTGCCGGATAAACTTTCAGCAGTATCTATCATCTGTAGGGAGGAAAGATCAGCAGAGGTCACTCATTCCTTTGAACTGTACTAAGAAGAATATCATTTTAATAAAGGGGAAAATGGAACCGTATTGCAGTGGAAAAGCTAATGTAACATTTAAAGCCAAGGAACAGAATTGTATTACCTTGATTTTGCATTAAATGACTTAGGGCTACTATGAAACCTCAGAAGTCTTCAGTTTTTGATTAGAAAAAACAAATAAATCCCCTACCATTTGTTGTGCATTTAGACTTAAGGCTTTCTTAGCAAGGAATTAATGATTTAATGCATTTTTAATGAATGAGTAGGGAAAGTGTAAATAGAGCAAATAGTAAAGCATGGTTTTGTGCTTGACTCCCTCTAGTGGTTAAAGTAGTATTAAAGTGTAGTGCTTCTGCATGCTGACAATTTTGTTACTAGTAACAGTAATATAAAAAAGGCTTTCAGCTCATAGAATACCCTTAAAGACCCATGGGTGCTAGCATGGTTGTAAAATCTAACAATATAGACGGCCCTTTATTTTCCACCAACAAAAACCACAGCACTTGAGCAACATCTATAGGGCCAGGCCAAGCCAATAGGGTGCCGTGGTCAGCTACCCCTGTGAGTGCATATATGCCATAAGAAGAGAAGGGAGGGAGTGGAGAGCAAAGAAGTGGAAGGGTAGAGGAGTGATAGAGGGGGTGTGATGGAGGGAGGGGAGAGTGATGGAGGGAGGGAGGAAGGGAGGGGAGGAGAGAGAAGGGAGGCAAGAGCAGTAGGGGAGCTAACCCAGACTAGCGGTAAGCAGAAGACATTTGAGCAGGTACCTGCCTAGCACCCCCACATTGTTGCTTCCTAGGCAAGTGCCTCTTCTGCCTACACCTAGCTCTGAACATCTATGTTGCCTTGAAATGCAGCCCCCTAGTGGCTGCTTTTAGGTTATTAGGTGGATAGGACAGAATTTCCTATTAATATAATGCTAAAATACCTTTGGCTAAAGTTGGATATAGGTCACACTATAAATATAATTGAAGTCTCATTGGTTTATCATCATATAAGCAATACAGCTAAACTATGGACCAAACGTATCAAAGTGGAAATGGAAAAACTGGTTGCTCCATACTGTATATACAGTATAAATAAATATTTATAAACAACTTCCATAGTAATCAAAAGATTGTTTTAGTGTATTAAACAGAATTGATGCTGTTCTTTAAAAATGGAATGTACTGTATAAAGCAACCTGGCCGGTCATGGCACCAGCTGGACGCGCGCATGCCGCGTGCGCAAATCGACTTGGCATGTGCATGCGCCAATCACCTTGGCGAGTGAGACAAATCTCAATATGCCTGGGAGAGAGAACAGGCAGTCGGGAGAGCGGGGACCGGACATGGGGTAGGCGGTAGGGAAGGTATGTGTCTACTCTGCCTACCCCTAGTTCTGGCCCTGGCAGGGATTCACATCCTTTTTCACCCATGAGACACATTCATATGGTAAAGAGGTTGGAGAACAACGTAAGCTGCAAAATATTCCTGGGGGTTCCAAATATGGGCTGTGATGTGAACTGGTAGCCTACAGGAGGCTCTGTTTGGAAGTACACCAAATATTGCCTCCAAGCCAAGAATTAAAAATTAAGCACCTGTTGTGAGGCCCCTGGGAGCAATATCCAAGGGATTGGTGAGCAACATGCTGCTTTCGAGCCACTGGTTGGGGATCATTAGTATAACGTATGCTTCGCATAGAGGTTATATAAGTTTTATGTATTATGATAGGGCAGTGAAAAATAGGCACCATGCCCCCTACAAGCCAAGGTCTAAGACAACGTTATTGCCAATGGTCAAAATAAATTTAGCTTCATTCAGAAACCTAATCACAATCCAGGTTCTTCAGAGAACAAAATGTAAAGTAGTAAGATTAATTCCAACTGTCTGCAAATTCTGCTGACATTCCGCAAAAAGTACATTATTAAAATCAAATAAACATATCGCAGTGGAAAGAAACTTCTACCCTTATTTTAAATCTGCATGTGCATTATATTAATAATATTTAAAGCAACAGAAGAATAGAGATGAGAATCCAGCAGGGTATTCACAACCTAGTAGGTAATCGGGTAATCGGAAATGGGTGTTGAGTTACGAAAGGGCTAATACATCAGCCACCTGCAAGCAGTAATGCATTGATTCTATGTATCAAGATAGACCAAACAAAGGTCCCATCTCCTGAACAACAATTAGCCATACAATCTGCCTACGAAATCAAATATATGGTCTTTCTGACACCAGTGAATTCTGGATCTGAATTGAAATACAAAGGTCCCCATGATCTCTAAGCAAGAGTAGGCAGAAAGCAGCACTGGGGTTGAGAATGTTTTTTTTTTAATTTTAACCACATACCACTGCCCCTCTGTAACAGCAAAAATTATAAAAGGGACCAAAGATGGAGCCTACTAATATTCTATCCTGTGACAGACAGAACTGGGAGGAAGAGTTGATCTGACTGAATGATTATGGCATAAAAAATCAATTATTCATTTTGTCAGAAAGTATTTTTAAATACAATAAGTGCATATATTTATATCTTGAGATTCCAGTTTTAGACTTAAAGAACTAATCATTTAACTGTATGTCTATGGTTAGGTAACCTGACAGAATTACATAGATATGTGTTCTTCCGACCCAGAATTTTGTGAAAACAGAATAAATAGCATAGCAAACATTTCAAAAGGTTTACTTGCAAAAGAGACAATCCTTCTGTTTTTTGCACCATTTTGCAATTCTGGCTGGGCAGAGACTTCTTTCTTTTTTAATTGCCAATAAAAATATGAGACATGCTATATTGCAAATATAGCCCAATGGAAAGATTTAGGGGTATTCCTTGAATAACATCAAAATTTATAAAAAAAAAAAGCTTTATACAATAGAGTTAGATAGCTGGGGATGGCTTAGGATGCATATCTGTGGTTGGTTTCAAAGATGTCACTATATATTCTTTGGTTAGGCTCAAGGTTGCCTTGATAATACTCTTAGTCTGGTCAATCTCTACCAGTTATATGATTTATACTACCATGTATTCTGTAGTCAAAATATACAGAATTGTTTCTATTTTGCAAAATGTGTTCTTGGATGTGTGAAATCTTGTTACGTGTGGGGTATTATACATAAAACTAACACTAGATTTATCCTGCAAAGTGTTCTGGGTGTGTTTTACATTATAATATAGTGCTAATACAAAGCGATTAAGTTGGCTATACATTGGCTGATAAAAGCTGGTGACTAGACCCTTGAAGACCATGTTGACAACTTATCGGCCAGTAGATAGAGAGCTCAGAACTGCCTGACAGACTGATATCTGGCCAGATAAATTAGGCAGGTCTGAAAATCCCAAGCAGTAGCACATCAGCTAGCTGATAAAGTCCTTACCTGATGAGTCTCATACTCTTGCAATATGATTGGATTGTTGGGTCTTGGGTGAACAATTGGATCAGCTGACTTTGTCTTGCATGTGAGTGACCAAATCAGGCAAAATCAGGTCCACTTTCAGCAAATCCCCATGTGTATGGCCAGATCAAATGAGCAAATCCTCTTATGTATGGCCAGTTTTAGTTGCTCTCTTTCAAAAACAAGGCAACTGACCGAATGCCCATGGTGCATAATATTGGATTTGCCTGACCCAACCTGTCTGATCTATCACATTTCCTGATATCATGGGTAGAGCACACTCTTTTAAGTAGTAATATACATTTTTCAGATTTTATTTCATTGCAGCTGCATAGAAGCACTGCTGCTGACACAGGAAATACAATCACGAGACAGAGGCACTAATGGGTTGCCTTGATCTCCTCAGCTGGTTGCTGTGTGGGACACCCATATGATGAATTGTTTGGTCACAGCCTCATCGCAACCCCCGCTTAATGGTTTAAAAATGATTAATGAGCACAACTTTCCCTTATTTGTTATGGTTATACAGGAGCAGTGGCTCCATGTTGTGACTCTACTCTTTCCAGCTACAGTGAGGCAATCCAAGGGGTGGCCAACAAAAGGGCCACCATATTTGGGAGTTTTAACCTCAAAAGCAAGTGAGTTGCAGGTAAAATGTAGTCCCTGTGTTGAATGTAATTAATGAAGCAGTAGAATTCTTAATGAATCAGATGCAAGTTGAGTGTATGACTGGCCATACCAGGGATGACTTTGACGTAGTTGGCCAGATTAAACATATTGCAATATATGGACAAACAATCCCTGTTTTGTTTAAAGAGGAGGGCATTTTTTAGTAGCTTTATGCACAAAATGTCTCAATGTCCTCAATATATTGATAATCTTGTATTTGTATGTGACACCCAGTCTTCCTAGTTCTGGGCTTTTAACACCTGTAAATGGAACCCAATAATACATTTGCACCTTACCATTTTGCTGCAAAAATATTTTTTTAAGCTGCTCACAGTAAATCTGTCTCTTTAAGTCAAAGCTCTATGTTCTCTAGAGCGTCAACACTCTTATTTCTTTTGCACCCTAGCTAGCAGTGATAGAGATGGATACCCTATCCCATGGCACCCTACAATACATTTGTGATGAGCTGGAAAAATCCTGTCAATTGTTTATGTGTCAGTATCAGCTGAAGTGAAAATATGTTGAATATCAAATTAGATATCGAGTCCATGTTATCTACTGCAAAGGCATGAAAGCTTTTAAACATTTATCAGCAATAATACAAAATTCTCCAGCCATGGACTGTACATACAGCACAGTTTGCCTTTAAGAGTATACTCTGTTTATTGTTAGCTGAAGCATAATTCCCATGGTAAATAAATACTGTATATATATATATATATATATATTATATATATTTTTTTTTTATATCAGTTTTTATGTACAGTAATATCAGAATTTTATCAGTTTTCCTCCTGTGTGTTTTGTACAGTGATAGAGCATGATTCAAATAACAAAAGAGTTTAATAATATTCACTAAACTCACATTAGAGTCAATGGATTATTCCATTTAGGCAAAAGGAGTTACTCAAATCCAACAAGCCTGTGTTAAGATCAGAAAGCCTGCATACTGGCAGTCTGGATGGTTGTTAACACATTTCACTCGTGCGTCCATCTTAAGAACCCAATTGCTTCTAAAGTCAGCTTGTTAATACCAGCTTTATGATTCCCCCTGGGTTAAGCATCAGATGGGCTGGACAGATTTAGCTTGGATTACAACAAGCCTGAAAATGCTGCAAGGAAATCCCAAACTCCATATCATTAGTGGAGCTTGACAGACAGACAAGGCCAAAGGAAAGGAGGCAGAAAAATCAAAGCAAAATTTTTTAAAAAAGCCCAAGATTTTTCTTTTTGGTTAACTTTTTATACACACATTCTTTATTGATAGGGAAACTTGAAAAACAACAACCAAATATATCAGAAAAACACATCTTGAATCCAAAATCCAGATCCGAAATGTTTAAGTCTGTAGCCTTCCTAGACGTTAATAGGCCCCATAGCAAAAGATGCCATTAGAAAACCTTAAACCATAGGCCCACTCTCCCCCCTACTTCCTCCTCTCTCTTCTTCCTGCTCTCCTAATTCAAGCTCTTTATTCTCCTTGTCTTTTGCTTACCTATTATAATCTGTTCTTCCATCTATTTCTCCTTTTTGTTTCCATTTGGAATAAGGAAAGGCCAGGAAATATACCCAATGTTTAGGAACGGTAGGGCTAAGGTTGCCCAAGTTTGTATGCAAGAATGCCGTCCCGCAATGAGGGGTGGGCCAATGAGATAGCAGGGTCATAAAAGGGCAGTATGATGACATCAATGGATGCAGCAGTTGTATTGATGGGCATAACAGGAGGTTATTATACGGTTACAAGCAAGTACATTGTCAGTAAATATGTAATACCAGCCCCTGTCTGGTGCACTATTTTACAGGTCTGGGTGGTAGAGGCCAAGACCAGGACTGGCAATTTACTTGCATTTTTAATAATCTCTTACTCCCACCAAGAATTGCATTGGTATATCAGTCCAGCCTGACACTGATCTATGTCTTGGCCAGCCTCTTGCTACAAAGACCAGTATACTAGTGATGGAAGAATATATTCGCCAAGAGCGAATTCGCTGCGAATTTGCGTGATTCACCGCCGGCGAAAATTCGCTAGGGAAAATTCACCAGCGTCAAAAAAAAAGGACGGACGCCGGTGTCCGTTTTTTGGACGCCGGCGCCGTTTTGCGAGTTTCGCAGGAAATTTTTCGTTGAAGCGAAACTCCGCACATTCACCCATCACTGCAGTTTACAGATACTGTAGTTCCATAAGATCACAATTGAGGATTCCTACCTATTCACTCAAAAGAAATAGCCATAGCCTTAAAAGAGCTGGTACCATGATGATAGAAGAATTGCTGCATGTGTATTGAAATAAACATGCTTTAGTTTTCTCAGCAGATGGTTCATCAGGCAAATCTGTTGCTGGACCTTCACCCGACTAGGAGGGTAGATAATCAGGCCATGAACTTGAGACTGTTCAAAAACATAAATAAAGTTTGTGCAGGGAATAGTTTAAAAAAAAAGACGGCACAGGGAATATGAAAATAGCCAATGTATGCGGCAAAGAGCAAGAACAAAAGACATGCAGTCAATAGGATGTTGGTGAAATTTACAGATCTCCAGCTACTCTCTTTGATAGAAAGATCAAAGGCCTAATGTAAGTCTTACAGACAAAGCAGCATTGAAAAACTGGATAGTCTCAAAACAGTTATTACCTCCAAAGGTACCTGCCCTTAGATACCAATCGAAAACATCACAGCATGTGCGTCTCGCAGAGAGGGGGAAACTACAGTGCGCAGATATGAGATTAGGGAAACATGTAACCTGCATCTTCCCCCAGAAATGCAAAGAAAACAGCTCCTTTGTTCTACTGATGTCTGGTGGTGAGGAAACTTCATTTTCTTTGTGCTATTTCTCCGCTATATCTGGGCACCCATAATGGAACTACATGTGGTATATAAGGAATCTGAGCTTTCTACTTTTCTCTTTCCCCTTTTTATTTTTTTCTCCAAACTGTATTTGTGTATAAAGCACTATGGTGAGGCCAATTTAGTCAATTTCAAATTTACGTGTCATTTTTACTGCAACCTGGATCGTGAAAAAAATCTTGAATAAACTCTATAAAGTTTTTTTTATAATTGTGTGTGTGTTTTAGCCCTGGCTTTTATAGCAAATTTGCAAAACAAACTTTGATTTGCAAAAAAAAAACGTTATTCCTTTCATTCATACAAATACAAATGTTTAAAAAAAACATGGCATATTTTCATTTAAAAATATAATTATAAAATATGACACCGCCCACTGGCTTATAGAAAAAACTAGGTATTAGTTTTCATTTTTAGACACTATTTTCTTGAATCACAACAAAAAACTTGGATTTAAAGGAGAACTAAACCCTAAAAATGAATATGGCTAGAAATACCATATTTTATATATTGAACTCATTGAACCAGCCTAAAGGTTCAGCATCACTATAGTAGTAATGATCCAGCCCTTTAAAGTTATCACATGAGTTTCCCATCTTATGAGTGTCAGTGACATGCACATGCTCAGTGTACTTTGAGTGGCAATTGAGAAGCTAAGCTTAGAGGTCATCACAAATCATCAAGCAGATAATGAGATTTGCCTGTCATACAATCTGCTGCTACAGGGCTGATTGTTTCCATGCTAAGTGTGCTGGCCTCTGCCTTATATTGTAACATTTATATGATATGTATTCAGTATATTGTAAATTGGCCCCTAAGCTCAGTAAGTGACAGCAGCACAGAGCATGTGCAGTGAATCAGCAGAAAAGAAGATGGGGAGCTACTGGGGCATCTTTGGAGATACAGGTCTTTCCCGCTTAATGACTGTGGTTGCCTTGGGCTGGTACAAAAGCCCAAAAGATAATGTAGAACATTTCTGCCCTAATTCTATAGTTAAGCTTTAGATCTCCTTTAAACGTAATACATTTGCCCATAAGTAGTTGTGTGCATGTTTATGCAGCACTTCCACTTAAAAGGTGTTCATGCAGCATATATTGTAACCTCTGTGGTGATCGCCAGTTGGTGCACAAAAAACTTTACTCCTCAGTGATATAGGGTGAAACATTTATTCATGTGGTCTTTAGCTCAGTGTCTCTGCATAGTTTGAATTGCTCTGTAACGCAGTAGCGCATTGCATTAACGGTAGCTTCATCTTAATTGATGGTTTACTCAAATTTCCCTCTGCAGTTTAAAGCAGTTACTCATGTTTTGGTTGGCACTGTGACTTGGATGAAATTATGCTTGAAGGACAGTCTTGAGGGTTATCCAGCACAACGTGATTCAGCTGTATAGCTACTAGCCTCTTTACTGCCTCCCCAGTGGCCCCCTAGCTGGAAGATTTCCCTCCTCCTGACCCACTCCTATGTATTTCAGGTGTTATATGTCCATCTCTGATCCACTCTGCTGTAAACAATCTTAGGATGTGATGGTCTGTCTAATCACTTATCAGATCCTGGAGCTGCTAACCTGCTAGGATTCTGATCAGGGGCGTAACTACAGAGGAAGCAGACCCTGCGGCTGCAGATGGGCCCAAAGGGTATAGGGACCCCATGAGGCCCAAATAAAGAACAATTTCAATATATATTGGTAAAACAGCACAACCTCTGCATATGTTAGGGGCCCTAAAATGTATTTGCTGTGGGGCCCAATGACATCAGGTTACAGCACTGATTCTGATGGACCATCAGCTTTGATTTGGGGCTTTGCCTAAATCATTGGTACCCAGACTGTGGGAATGCAGACTGTGGGAATGCAGCCCCCCCGGTGACCTACCAGAGTGGCAAGGGAGTCTCACTTTCAGGCCAGCTTTGGTGAGATTTGGGCATAATGTCTATATTTCCTTGATACAATTGAAACCCCTGCTAGATAGTCATTAACATAGGGTGAGATTTTGAGTCAACACTTATTTGGAACGATGGATGCACAATGTTTTCCTATATTTGTAACCTTGTTAAAAGCTAATGGTGGTGGTGAACAAAGCTGCTCAAAGGGCAACTTGAACCAAAAAATTATAGCAACCACTGATATCATTCCCCAGGATTCCCTTCGCATCTGGGGTAAGGTACAAGTTGGGCAGGGTAGGTTTTATACAACAACTTGCCTACCTGACATGCGCTGGGTACAACATGTTATATAGAGCTAGATCTTGTCTGTGTGTGTAGTAGTGTTTCATAAAGCACAACAAAGATGGTGGTTTGTAAGGATCATATTAACAATCTTTACGTGAGAAGGTTCACAATTAATACATAATACGCCTATATCCATATGTGTGGCCAATATTTAATATGAATTCAAAATAGTATTGTGTATCCAATATTTAAAATGCATTCAGAGTACAGGTATGGGATCTGTTATCCGGAAACCCATTATCCAGAAAAGCTCTGGATTACGGAATGGCCATCTCACATTGACTCCATTATAATGAAATAATCCACATTTTTAAAAATTGGGTTTATTTAATGTTTACATGATTTTCTAGTAGACTTAAGGTATGAAGATCCAAAATCTGGAAAACCCCAGGTCCTCAGCATTCTGGATAACAGGTTCCATACCTGTATTACGATGAATATACACTGTAAAGTTGACGGACCATGGGTTCCTCCTGTGAAGCTTAACTGAATAGAAAGTATTTCTTCTCAATCTATCCGGATGCTTTTTCAGCAGGAAAAGTATTAAAATATACCCAGTCAGCTTTTGTTTAAATTAGAGAGGCTGCCCATGTGAGATAGCCGACAATTCTATGATATATTATGATATCTGTCATTGGGGCTCATTTATTAAAGCAGCGCATAAGTGGACGCAAAAGGTTGTCTGCGCCATCACAAGCGTGATCGCTAATATATTTGCGTGATATTGCGCATAACACAGAGCTTTTGCGATGGTTTTGTTTATGCGCATTGCGCAAAAGATTGGGCATTTATGTCGCAAACGATGCCGTGGTTGTTAGGGGCGTGGCTGTGGGCGTGGCTACAATGCGCTTGCACTGCGGCCGTCGCAGATTTGCGTCTGTATATGTGCAAAACTGCACCCGGGCAACAGCACCACAATTTTTACGCCTGCCTCTTCGTGGCGTAATAGTAACGCTCTTCAAAATGCGCATTCCTGCCCAGCTGCGCTAGTATATTCAAGATGAACAACCCTTGTAAAGTGCATATTAACCACGCCTTCCACCCAACATGTTTATATTGACCAAGGTTCCTTTAAGGGTATCAGGTAGGCTAAACACCTTTGCAACCAAACAAATATTAGCACAGAAACAAATGCAGATGCGTCTAAGTGAACGCAATATGCGCAATATGTGACGCAACTAATTAAAGCAGCGCATTCATACATGAGCACAACTAATCCTTACCTTTGCGGTATCTTCCTGTGCGCACAATTTATTATAAGCACTGCGACAGCTGATACGCAGTTTCACACGTTGCACCTGTCTTGTGTCTACATTAGCGCACAAATCGCACTGTTAAGGTATCGTGCGCTACATTATTAAATACTCGCATGCGCTGGGCAAATGTCTGGCCACTGCGCTCTTTTTAGCGCTGCGCTGCGTTAATAAATGAGCCCCATTGTGTTTTCTCAACACTATATTCTTCTTCATTTGCACACAGTGGTGCTGAGTGTGCAGTCACTGGCTTTAAACCTTTATAGCAACCTGAATGCAGCGGAGACAAGAATCATTCTCGAATGCAAGTGAAGATTATTCACAGAAGACTTTGCATGGTCATATGAAGTTATGAAGCGTGGTGGTTTGGTGCCATCCCTATATCAGATTGGCACAACATACCCGGGTCGGTTTTATCAGAAGAAAATGAATCAGGCTGTATGTGTTTTGGAAGTGTGGGAGGTAAATTATTTTGTGAAGTTAAAAAAAAAAAAGTTCTTTTTTTCAACTATGACAAAAATTTTGAAGAGAAATAATTTTCCCTGACCTATGATAAATCTGGCCCCAAGAAAATTGACTTTAGCTGAGACTGTTAGACTCTGCTAACAGATGGTAGATAGGGTCATTTATGGACACAGCCACAGTGTGTATTTCAGATGCATTTCCAATGTTTTTTTTACCTGTGTGGGCATGGGATCCATTATCTGGAAGTCTGTTGTCCCGAAAGCTATGAATTACGGAAAGACCATCTCTGATAGACTCCATTTTATCCAACCAATCCAAATTTTTAGAAATTATTTATTTTTTATTTATGATAAAAAAAACAGAACCTTGTACTTCACCCATACAAATATATAAGTAATCCTTGTTGGAAGCAAAAACAGCCTATTGAGTTCATTTCATGCTTACATGATTTTCTAGTAGACTTAAGGTGGGAAAGATCCGTTATCCAGAAAACTCGAGCATTCTGTAATACAGCTTCCATACCTGTAATGCTGTTTTTTTCCCACTATCCCAACATCTCTGTGGCTGCATGAAGATTTGCATCTGCCACAATGTCAGTAAATGCATATATTACTGTCACATTCAGCTCCAGATTTGATGGGTTCTCTTGCATCAACATTAGGTGCATTTGAACGCAATGCATTCAGTACAGACTGGACAGGCACAATAGCAAGTGGGCAAATAAAAGAAGCATGTTGGGATAAGTATCTTTAATGATAGAGAATTTTAGAGCAACTACACTTGTGGGTACAATTGTGAATTAAATCTTACCATTCTCTAATCTCTACTGAACCAAATTAATTTTAAGGATTAGGTGGGGCTGTTATAAGTCTCTGACTAGCATTTGCTGGACATTCTACCTTGGGGGCTGATTCTTAAATAAGATGATGGTTGACACTTAAAAGCTTCCAAACTTTTTTAGAACTTTTACTTATTTAAAGGGGTGGTTCACCTTTAAATTAACTTTTAGAATGTTATAGAATGACCAATTCTAAGCAACTTTTTAATTGGTTTTCATTATTTATTTTTCATAGTTTTATAGTTTTTTGTCTTTTTCTTCTGATTCTTTGCAGCTTTCAAAAGGGCGTCGCCGTCCCCTTCTAAAAAAAACAAATGCTCTGTAAGGCTACAAATGTATTGTTATTGCTACTTTTTATTACTGATCCTTCTGTTTAGACTCTCTCCTATTCATATTCCAGTCTCTTATTAAAATCAATGCATGGTTGCTAGGATAACTTGGGCCCTAGTTACCAGATTGCTTAAAATGCAAATTGAAGAGCTGTTGAATAAAAAGCTAAATAACTCAAAAACCTTCAATAATAAAAAATGAAAACCAATTGTAAATTATCTCAGAATATCCCTCTCTACATCATACTAAAATTTATCTGAAAGGTGAACAACCCCTTTAAGAAAGCCCTGTCACAGAAAAATACCTCTCACTAACCAGGTTTTTTTTCCATGAAACCCTGTGCAAGTGCCTTAACTCACATAGGATTTGCATAATGATTGCTGAAGCCTCAATGCCCCTTATTGTGCCCAGCACAGATTCTACCTGCTACAGTCCCATGATGCACTGTGAGACATTCACTTATGGCAGTGCTGTTCAATTCATTACATGCAGTGGGGAGATTGTTTGTCTTATACTGTAGAATGTTTAAGGGTTGGATTACATTAAAATTATGGTGTCAAACAGTGAAGTCTATGGAGCCTTTAAGCAGACGGGGGGGGGGGCATAAAAATTCTTTACATCCTGTATAGGGGCCTTCAGTTGCACAGTCCTGACTTATGGGAAAGAGGGAAATGGGAAAAATGTCATTGAGGCTGCATGAAGGTTTATCATTTTTTGAATTATAAAATTGTTGCCTTTCAGCTAATAAATAGCTTTATAAATTAGAGTGTTATAACAATATATAATGGTAGAAATGCATTTTGTACATGACACTGTATACTTTTAATTAGTTATAAGCCGTTTACATGTGCTTTTTGTGTTTGAGTCCTACCCACCTTGATCTATAATTACAAAATAATGTTGTGTACCGGCATATAGGCAACTTGGCAAGTAGAGTATATGAGAAGTTCATTGCACACATGCCAATTATCTACTGTATGTGCGTTTGCTCCCTTTTTATGTTATAACTGTCCATATTCCATAACAAGAAAAGGAATAAAGAAGGCTTGATATGTAGCTAAGAATTACATTATTTACGGAAGCCTTTTAACTGTGGCAGATCTATAGAAATATTGAGTTGGCTGCATGCCTTCATGGTACAAAGCCTTTGTAAATAAATGGACATTGTTTAGCAACATTACAGCAGTGGCGTGAAGGCAACAATTTCATGCTGTTAAAGTGCTAAATATTGCACTTGGGGTGTAGGAAACCCAGAGCATTGTGTGGAAATAGTACCAAGCTACAAAGGAGAAGGGTTTAGGGGTAGTTATCACTGATGGTTTTAAAGCAAATAAATAGTGCGGGCAGGGACTGGTGGAATCTGGTAGAAAGAGTGATGAGGATTAAATCGGGTGAGAGTTTATTTCCACCTCTAGTCTCTTAGTAGTTTCTATTAAGGGCAGAGACACACACTGCAATTCGGGGAGATTAGTCACCCAGCAACAAATCTCCCCTTCTTCGGGGCGACTAATCTCCCTGAACTGCCTTCCCTGCCTTCCTGCGGCACTCGGAGTTCTTCGTTTTCCGAAGACGCCTGAAGTTGCCTCCCGAGGAAACATCGGACGACCTCGGAAAATGAAGACAGTTCGCGGAGATTATTTCGGGCAACTTCAGAAAACGAAGCGATCCGAATGCCATCCCGCTCGCGATTTTCATTGTAGCCGGCGGTAAGGCAGGGGAGGCAGTTCAGGGAGATTATTCGCCCCAAAGAAGAGGAGATTTGTCACCGGGAGACTAATCTCCCCAAATTGCAGCTTGTGTCTCTGCCCTTAGCAGAGAATTTAAGACAAAGAATTACAATTTATACTTCTAAAGCAAAAACAATTGGAAACAAGCTATGCACCGTATATGTATAAACAAAAGCTAAAAATAAATATTCCTCAGTAATAAACATAGGCTGGGGGAACATCTGGCCCATATCTATATTAGTTTTACCATTATCCACTATAATATATGAACTACTTGAAAATGAGGCTTCCATGATTCCAGCCCTTCAGTGTTAAGGTACTTGTCTACTTTGGTAACACAGGTATAGGATCCATTATCCAGAAACCCGTTCAGAAAAGCTCAGAAGGCCATGTCCTATAGACTCCGTTTTAATCAAATCATTCAAATTTTTTTCTCTGTAATAATAAAACATTACCTTGTACTTGATATAATTAAACCTTATTGAAGCCAAAACAATCCTAGTTGGTTTATTTAATCTTTAAAATCATTTTTAGTAGACTTTAGGTATGGAGATCCAAATTACATAAAGATCAAAAAAAACCCAGGTTCTGAGCATTCTGGATAAAGGAGTCCCATACCTGTACTCCTTATCTTTTAGGGGGTTATTTATTAAACCCCCGAAAAGTTCCCACTATTTTATGAAAATTACTGCGACCAAATCCATTTTCCCGATATTTATTAATTCTGAAAATTTCTTGTGTGGGAGAAAAATCAATAAGATCTTGAAAAAATCTGAATCATATAAATTTTTCGGATTTATCACCAAAAACTGCAACTTTTTTGGATTTGTTGTCGCAAACCATGAAATCTTTGGATTATTGGGCGAAACCCAGAGCAGATCAGGACATCTGCCATTGACTTCTACATGAACTCGGCAGGTCTGAGTTTTTTTCCTGGTTTTCCTCTTTAGAAGTCAGACCAGAAAAAAAAAATCGGACTTTGATAAACAGCCCCCTTAATGTCATCCTTGTCATACAACGCTTGCGTCTGTGTTTAGGAATAATAGTTTGGGAGCCAGTTATGTGTGGTAACGCCACGTCTTTATTAGTGTCCAACTGTGAGAAGCATATGTTAAATGAGTGCCTTTTCTAATGACTTCCACCACTATCCCTGCTCAAGTAGCAATTGCTGATATTCTGTACTTAACTAGTAGGCAGTAAATACAACAAGGCCTTTATATTAATATTCAGAGAGTGTGCGTCCAATTTACCATGCACCCACCTTGAATGTGAGTACAACTGCACAAAAAGGGACTGTGCTAACAGCTATCTATGTAGCACATAAAGTGGTTAATATACTTACATGTATATTCTCCATGTGAGATTAATTTTCCTTTTAATGGCTAATTTGGACTAATATAGTTTTAATATGCCTTTATTTTTGCATGTTCCGGTATGGGACATGTTATCCTGAATGTTCTAGACTTGGGGTTTTTTGGATCTTCATACGATAAGTCTATTATAAAATCATAGTAACATTCAATAAACCCAATAAACATGAAGCTGGCTTTGCGTCCAATAAGGATTAATTATATCTTAGTTCGAATCAAGTACAAGGTACTGTTTTACAGAGAAAAGGGTAATCATTTTTAAGAATTTGGATTATTTGGATAAAAATGGAGTCTATGGGAGATGGCATTTCCATTGCTCAGATGGGAGCTTTCTGGATAACGGGTTTCCAGATAACGGATCCCATACCTGTATATATTTTTGTCCACTCGTGCAGTTGGGAAAGTGCACGAGTGAGAAGTTAGTGGGAAGAAGAACTCCTGTGTGTCTATATTCCATTAAATCTGTGCTGCTATTTGTATTTATTTTTTTATATATTGAAATATTTGTCCCCCCCAAGTACAGTACAAATAAAGTAGCAGTATACAAGATGCAAAATTAAACCAAATGCTTTCTTCCTCCAGGCCACACATTAATTGTAGTAAGTCTCACCCCATTTTCAGATCCTCTGAATCTCCTTGCCATGTTGGATAGCTAGGTAAAATTGCTGACTGCTGATGGCACAAAGAGTCACGTATCTAAGCAAACACAGATACAGAATATGAGTGGCTGCTAAAGTTTCTAGGCATTTCCATTACTACAGTCTCCCCAAGGAAATAACACACACCAGTCATGAGTTGTGCCATCTGGCCTACAGGTATTAATGCTGCATTCACCAATTGCTAAAAGCTTTGTGTTGATTAGTAAACATTCAATTGCTATCCATACAGATCAATTAAATGCTTCTGTTTGCTTTTGCAGACAAAATATGGTTAACAGTGGATGTATTCATTACAGAAGAGGATAAGAAAAAAAGGAGAATTAGCTCTTAATAAACCTTTTTAACATTCCATTTTTTATTTTTGCAGTCTGTAGCACGGGACAGATCCTCTTGTTATTACATTCACAGAGCCATTTATCAATGCTAAAACAACACAACCACCCTTTCAAGATCAATATCAAGCCTATGTTGTCCTTTTAAGTCCTGCAAATAACCATTTAGAGGAAGGATAGAGCTCAGATTTGGTGGCTTCCAATGTCGGACTGGCCCACCGGGATACCAGGAAAAGTCCCGGTGGGCCCAGGTGTCTGTGGCCCCTCATGCTGCTAAACATTAGGCCTATTTCATGGCCATTCCCTATTTCTATGAGAACAACGCGGCTAAATAGATGGAATAATACATTATAGTATGTAAAGAAAAGAGACTAGAAGAATAGAGGTTAAGTGAGAAGAGGAAGAATAATAGTACCAAGAGTGGGGCCCTGGTCTAAGATAACTTGGTGGGCCCCTTGTCTAAGGTTTTTGGGTGGGCCCCTGTTGTCTCAGTCCGACACTGGTGACTGGTTAGACTCCACTTACAAAAAAGATAAAGGCTTTGTTCTAATGGAAGGGGACAACCTTATTTGCAACTAGTGATGGGCGAATAAATCAGCCAGACACGAATTCCCAGTGACTTTCCGCTTTTCGCTGCAAGCAAATTAATCCGTGAATCTGCGGTGACATAAACATTGTTGCGCAGCTAAATTATTCGGACGCCCATTGACTTTAATGGATTTGGACCAATTTTGACAATTGCATCAAAATTGACGTGCATCAAAATAATATAGACGCCCATTGACTTCAATGAGATTTACAAATTTTTCGACATATTCACAAATTTAGTCCATCACTCTTTACAACTTACTTTTCCATTCGAAAATAATATTTGCACAGCAAAGTCGACGTTTTTTTTTGTTCGAATTGGCCCTTTTTTGATTGAATCGGTCTGAATTCTGCCAAATTCGAATCGTACGATTGAAGGAATAGCGCATTCAATGGAAATCGATTCAAAGTTTTTACAAAAAAAAAGCTTTGTTTTTTAGAAGTCCACCAATTGACTCCAGATAGGTTCTAGGAGGTCCCTCATAGGCTAAAACAGCAATTCGGCAGGTTTTAGATGGCGAATGGTTGAAGTAGAATTTTTAAAGAGACAGTACATGATAAATTTCAAAATTCAAATTTTTTAAATTTTTTTCAAATTCAAATCAGATTTGGACTATTCCTTAGTCGAAGTACACAAAAAATTGCTTGAGATTCTTTTTTTTTCCATTTGAAAATTCACCTCGACCTTTGATAAAATTTCCCCTAAGTATTTGGCAGTCCTCATCGACCAGTATTGTTGCAGTCAGATGACTTGCCAAGTCCTTTTGGGCATTTTTTCTAACCGGGAATAAATTATTACAAAGAATGAAAACTAAGGTTGATTTTTTTTTCATTCTCATATTGATAAATCTACCCTTTAGTGCATAACAGTGTAAATCAATATGTGGCGATTTAATTTTCATGCATACAACCAGGAGGTGTATTGCTCTAGGTATAAAGAATATATGTTTTTTTTTATAATTTAAATGTGTAGAATACATAATTAACTTCCTGTAGGCATAAGGCAGCAAATATCACACATTTATCCACAACTGGGGCCCACTGATTGTTTCTTTTCTATCAGAAGGAATTCTAGGAGGAAAGCCCAGGATCATTCCTTAAAGGGTACTTGTTGGGTAAAAATGTTATCTCCAACCAAAGGTGTGGGCTAATATAGCTCGCATTCCAGTTGGGGATGCCCCCTTGCCAGCGCTACGCTACCCCCTCCTCCCCGGGAGGGAGCTCCCGGTGCAAGCAGCCATGTTGTGTCACTCGCATGTGCATAATGCGCATGTGATGTCACGTGCATGCGCACAATGAGCAATTCGTTGCAGATTTTCATTATGCACCAGACATGGCTCCCTCCCGGTGTGGGTAGAGTAGCTCTAGCGGAGGGCAAAAACCTACTGTTACCCAACAGGTGCCCTTTACATTTCTCTTTACATATAACATGCTTGAAACTGAGCCTTGCCCATTGGGTTTAAAGTGGGGTTTCCTTTCCTTAAAGAGTGCCAACTACAACAACACGGATTCAGCTTACTCAAGCAGCTATTCCATAAACCTGTAGGGGAGAATCAACAGAAGAAATATTTCTACCCATGAAGTATGTTGTAGCAACCAATCAAAGAGTTGGTTAAAAAATGTATAGACTGAACAAACTTAATTGCTGATTGGTTGTTTATGGGTACAAATTTGATTTATTAAATGTGCCCAAACTTAAAGGGATCCTGTCATAGGAAAACATGTTTTTTTCAAAATGAATCAGTTAATAGTGCTTCTCCAGCAGATAGACATATTGCCAATTTCCCAGCTGCCCCTTGTCATGTGACTTGTGCCTGCACTTTAGGAGAGAAATGCTTTCTGGCAGGCTGCTGTTTTTCCTTCTCAATGTAACTGAATGTGTCTCAGTGGGACATGGGTTTTTACTATTGAGTGTTGTTCTTAGATCTACCAGGCAGCTGTTATCTTGTGTTAGGGAGCTGCTATCTGGTTACCTTCCCATTGTTCTTTTGTTTGGCTGCTGGGGGGGAAAGGGAGGGGGGGTGATATCGCTCCAACTTGCAGTACAGTAGTAAAGAGTGATTGAAGTTTATCAGAGCACAAGTCACATGACTTGGGGCGGCTAGGAAATTGACAATATGTCTAGCCCCATGTCAGATTTCAAAATTGAATATAAAAAAATCTGTTTGCTCTTTTGAGAAATGGATGTCAGTGCAGAAATCTGCTGAAGAAGCACTAGTAACTGATTCATTTTGAAAAACATTTTTTTTCCCATGACAGTATCCCTTTAATATTTGCACAAAACAATGGACTGTTCCAATCTGGTTTAGCATCACTAGCAACAGCTACTGGTGACAGCATTTGCATATCTGTATTTCAACTTATTATAACTTCTTGTGGTTGTAACGTAATGATATCTCCCACTACAAGCATGGGGAAAATGGAATAAAAAAGCCTTCTATGGGGAAGGAGAATACATGTTTCTACTTTTATCAGAAAAGCAATTACAGTGCTTGAAACCTCAA